>NC_133381.1:24904620-25230051 GCF_049309525.1 Garra rufa
AAATTCTAGCTTCATAATGAGGAAAAAAGATGTTTTTATTAGCCAATTCCGAACTAAATGTATCCAACCGAAAATAAAGTACTACAAAAGGACCTGAAAGAAACCTAAACTTTCATCAAAAGTCACAGAATGTTCAGAAAATACATGATAAATCATTTCCACTGCAATCACCTACACCCCAAAAGGAAAAAGCCTGTTCTCATTGAGCTTATTAACTAGTTACATTAGCAGCTGTTTGTGTAGGGTAACACTTAATATTTTTATAGGGATAAACATGCTTTTCCAGAACTTTTAGAAATTTAAAATTTAATTGCAATGGATGCACTTCTTGTATTGTTTGGCCAGTGGATATTTGAATAGCTACTGCTGCACTTTTCTAAAAGAAATAAGTAAATACAGTTTTTCTAAAAGAAAACCTCTAACAATGCAACAAAAGCTAAAGCAGCCGTTTAGCATGGTGGTGTTGTGGGATTGCTTAACTTTCTGTCAGCTCCTTTACAGGACACGAGTAAGCATTTTAACTCTCGGGTGTTAAGAACAACTAACACATATTTAGTCATCAAAAACAAAAAAACTAAATAAAGTCTGCACACTTGAAGTGCAAGTTTCTCATGTTCTGTTTATGATATAAGCACTGTTGCACATGCAAGAATTATCAATCACATTGCAGTAACTTCAATGGCTTGATAGAACTTGCATCCTAATCAGCCTGCAGTGATGTCAGTGGCATGATTTCATAAATGTTCATTAGACAGTAGTGTATTCAGTAGTTATGGTGTCACACAGTTGGTTTACACACTACACTGCTCATTTGTGGCTTTTCTTAGTGAAGGAGAGAGAGACAAAGAGAAAGAGAGAGAGAGGCTGGTGAGCTAAAGAAAGAGAGAAAGAATCAGTACCTGATGTTTTTGTATCTGAAATCATGTTACCAATCGTATATATTGTTTTTCTGATCTCTGGCTCAGGTAAGATACAATTGCAATATTCCTGAAGTTTTTGATGTATATACTATTATTCTGAGAACTTTATCAACATTCAGTTTATGTGAATTAAAATAATAAATCTATCATTTTTATTTCTTGAAAAGCCTTAGCAAAGAGTGGAAATCAAGCTCTTTCTGTTTGGTTGGATCCAGAGATGCCTTCACATTCTGAAAGCTCAAACAGCTTGATGGACAGCTATGGAAATGACTTACCGGTATGTACAACACTTTGTAATTTATACTCATTCATTAACATGGCTATTTAGCATGACTCACAAGTTGTTTTTTAATTCTCCATGCCTCACATTCAGAACGCTCGACCAAACATCATCTTCTGTTGTGTGTGCCAAGAGGCTATAAAACGGGCTAAGGCAGTGATCTATCAAAAGATCACACAGGTAACATTCAGTTGTCTAACAACAAATGTTTCCGATGGCTCTAACAGTTTATCATCGTATACAGTCGAAGTCAAACCTTTACATACACCTTGCAGAATCTGCAAAATGTTCATTATTTTACTAAAATAAGAAGGATCATATAAAATGCATGTTGTTTTTTTATTTAGTACTGAGCTGAATAAGAAATATTCAGGTTTACATTTAGTGAACAAAAGAAAGTAATAGTTGAATTTACAAAAATGACCCCGTTCAAAAGTTTACATACACTTGAAAAACAGCTGTTTTTTTTGTTTAGTGATAGTTGTTCATGAGTTCCTTGTTTGTCCTGAACTTCGCTGTTCTTCAGAATAAAAGCCCTTCAGGTACCACAGATTCTTTGGTCTTTCAGCAATTTTGTGTATTTGAACCCTTTCCATCAGTGACTATGATTTTGAGATCCATCTTTTCTCACTGAGGACAACTATTACAGAAGGTTCAAATGTTCACTGATTCTCCAGAAGGAAAAACGATGCATTTAGCTCTGGGGATGAAAACTTTTGAACAGAATGAAGATGTGTACATTTTTCTTATTTCGTGTAAATATCATATTTTTCTCATTTAGTACTGCCCTTCAGAAACTACAGAAGATACATGTTTCCCAGAAGACAAAATATGTTAAATTTACCCTGCTCTTCAAATTCAAAAAGTTCTCTCTTAATGCATCATGTTTACCTCTGAAGCATCAGTAAGCGTTTGAACCATCTGTAAGTTATTTATGAGTACCTCACTGTGAAAAGTCTTCTGGAAAACTTGTAAGTATCTTCTGTAGCTACTGAAGGGCAGTACTAAATGGAAAATACGTGATATTTAGGCAAAACAAGAAAAATGCACACATCTTCATTCTGTTAAAAAGTTTACACCCTTGGCTCTTAATAATTGTTTTTCCTTCTGTAGCATCAGTGAGCGTTTGAACCTTCTGTAATAGTTGAATATGAGTGAAAAGATGGATCTCAAAATCATACAGTTATTGTTGGAAAGGGTTCAAATACACAAAAATGCTGAAAAGCCACAGAATTTGTGGGACCTAAAGGATTTTTCTGAAGAACAGCAGGCAGTTTAACTGTGGAGGACAAACAAGGAACTCATGAACTACTATCACTAAACAAACAAACAAAAAATAACACAGCTGTGAATCATTCAGATAACAGCACAGTATTAAAAATCAAGTGTATGTAAACTTTTAAACAGGGTCATTTTTATAAATTCAACTATTATTTTCTTTTTGTGGACTATAAAATGCAAGGTGTATGTAAACATTTGACTTTAACTGTAAATTGGATCATTATGACATTTATATAATGATGAGTCAGAATAACAATTCACAACAATAAAAACCTTACTTTACGGTAATTAGGTAAATGCTCAAAAGTCATAATCTGGAGTAAATTTTACATGATTAGCCACTTACAGCAAATGATTATTATATGAAAATAGTGAGGAGAAGTAACATTAATGTGAATTTATTCACTCAACAGCTTGTGTCACGAAAGGGCATCATTTTAACTACATTTGTGAAAGATATAATGACTATAGTTTTTGGCTAAAAAAATTAGAGTCTGTTTTCTGAATTTTTATTCTGTTCATTTTTCCTGTTCTTTTACAGAAAATAAACCATGTCTGTTACAAATTCATAGAGGCTTATCGAAAGGTCTGCCTTCAACGTGCAGTGAAATATCGAGACATCTTACTGCACAAGATCTTCCCTGGTGGAAGTCCAAGGAGAACATGTTTGAAGATAAAGTTATGTTAGTAACAACTGTGACAATGGCTGTTGAAGGGATACATTTACATTGACTGTTAGTAGCTCATTTTAAATCTGTTTTTACCCTAATAAAGCTGGTAAGAGAAAATATTTAAGTGCTAGTTGATATAAATCCACTGTCATGTGTACTTGTATTTTAAGTGTGCATATTATTTTGTTTTATTAACTTGAATGACCCCTTTGAATGGCCTATTGGGTCTTCTGTTTTAATTTTTTTGCTTTTCAGAAAATCTGTACAACCTGCAGTAAATGGAATGCGTTTTTCCGGCCCCTTTGCTATTCTGTAGCCAACGGGTACAGAAATGCAATAATGAGGGCCCTTTTTCCTGGACGTACTATTATGGGCACCTGCAAATTGTTGAGGTTATGTAGCCACAGAAAAGATAAGGTCAAAAAATGCAGTTAAAAGTTGCATTCATCAGAAATGCCTTTAAAATGTTCTAATGGATGTTTATTGTACTTAAGATCATATACTGTGTTTTGGGGGTGGGGGGGGTGGTCCTCTACTCTACCTGTAAGGTGTAAGATTGTGGTGTTTTACATGAAATACTCAAATACATCAAATAATACTCAAATACATCAAATACTTTTCATGTGATTTTCTCATTCTGGTTGTTTTCTGTTGACAGCAATAAAAAAAAAGCTTTGTTCTTTCATAAAAGTTGTTGTCTCTCATTTAGCAAAGACATACCAAACAGATGCTGTTTGAGCTTTAATAATTTATAATAGCCAGATGATTTGTAAAGGGTACAGTATATACACTACCAATCAAACTTTTTTGAATAGTAAGCTTTTTAATCTTTTTTAAAGAAATCTCTTCTGCTCACCAAGCGTTTATTTGATCCAAAGTACAGCAAAAACAATAAAACTTTTAAATATTTTTACTATTTAAAATAACTGTTTTTTATTTGAATATATTTTAAAATGTAATTTATTCCTGTGATCAAATCTAAAGTGTCACATGATGCTTCAGAAATGATTCTAATTTGCTGATTTGCTGTTCAAGAAACTATTATTATTAATATCAATATTTAAATCAATTAAGTATATTTTATGATTTTTAATTAATCATAAGACCAGCATTTGTCTGAAATAAAAAGCTTTCGTAACATTATATACTATACCATTCAAAAGCTTGGAGTCAGTATATTTTGGAGGGGAATCAAATTATAGAAATTAATACTTTTATTTAATGAGGATGCTTTAAATGGATCAAAAGTGATGATAAAGACATTTATAATGTTACACAATATTTCTATTCTCAGCTGTTTTCAACATAATAATACATGTTTTTGAGCAGCAAATCAGACTATTAGAATGATTTCTGAAGGATCATATGACTGGAGTAATGATGCTAAAAATTCAGCTTTGAAATCACAGGAATAAATCGCATTTTAAAATATATTCAAACAGAAAACAGCTATTTTAAATAGTAAAAGTATTTCAAAATTATACTGTTTTCGCTGTTCTTTAGATCAAATAAATGCAGTCCACAAAAGCAGAAGAGACTTCTTTTAAAAAAGACATTAAAATCTTACTGTTCCAAAACTTTTGACTGGTAGTGTACCAGTTTAAATTTTAAAAAATCTATTCAAAATATGCATTTTTCCCCCAAAAAGATTTTGTTTCCCTGCCATTCTCAGTCACACACTTCCACTTTGAAGAGTTTTAATTCTGTTATATAAAAATAGTTCACCCATAATAGTAGAATCATATTAATAGTAAAATCATCATTTAGTATATAATGTCATTTACTGTTAGGAAACTATACTGTAAAACACTTTGAACACTGTTGAAGGTTCTGACCTTAGGAATATAACTTTAACCTATCAGACAGGATTGCAGTTTTTTAAGGAATTTGAGTTAGAATGCAAACAGGCTAATATAATAATAGCGATCAGCATTTGAATACTTTTTTGATACAGGGTTAGATGAGGGTTTAACTGACTTTGCTTCACACTTACATTTAACACCTTTGTTTGTGCTCACATCAGCAAAACCGAAGATAACAAACGGCTCAAGTGCACTGTCACTTTGAAATAAACTAATTACAAAAAAAGGAATTACGATGTATCTGGCCTGTGTTGTTGGATTATTCATGATTTTCTTTGGTAAGACATTAGAAATGTTTTATAAGCAAATGTTTGGCATATTCACTTGATCTTGTCAAAATTTTTTTGAATTTTAGTGGCATGTTAAACCAGAATTGCATTTTGTTAGAATGTTAAAATTATAATGGAGTTATATTACATGAAATTATATTTTGTGCAGCTGCTGCTGAGAGTTCTTCTTATGAGGGCATTCATGAGACGCTACAGGGGGTCACCTCCTATGACAATGCGAATGATACTTGTAATCCTTCCAAGGTAAAATCTGTGAAATTATTGTCATCTATTTTGTTTAAGGATAAAAAAGGAAAAAGTATGTACTCTATACAATACGTGCTAAGTTTGGTATGACCACATTTCTCTTGATCACCACCCTTTATTATGTTAATGTGCATCTAATTGTAATCTCTCTTTCTAGATTGCCATAAAATGTTGTATATGTATGAAAACGCTACAAAAATATTTACCCAAGATAGATGCTCTGTTTGACAAGGTACATTTTTACTGTTATTTCCTGAATCTGTTTTTAACATTTGTATCATTTGTTCAAAAATGGTGTATTTAAAAATGGGAGATAACTCTTTTAAATTTTCTCTATGAAACTGTTCACAGTAAATGATTTACTTATGTCAGTTTGCTTTATTAAAACCATGTTATTCTTTGTTTCCTCACTCAGAAAATAAACGAGATATGCCAGGCCAACCGATTTTTCTGGAAACCATGTAAAGCGCTTGGCAAAACGATTAAAAAAAAAGTTCTAAAAGGATATTTCCCAGAGCTATCCCCAAGCCGATCCTGCAAAAAGTACAAAATGTGCAAATGAAGAGACTGATTAAACTTAAACTAACAAGTCAATCAAAGCATCAGCTCTTTACATAAGATTGTTCGCTTGTTTACTAATAAATGTTTTGAATGCAAAAGCAGCACGAGCAGACTATTAATTAATGATACTGATGGTTATTTAGCTATTTACACTATTATAGTGTCATTTAGTGACTTACTATCTGTACACCAGCTTTAATTCAGTACATCAAAAAATCAATTAATTGTGACTCAAGAGTTTAGGTACAACATTACCAATGTTTATGTGAATTGAAGAGATCGTCGGTGTAGAAAATGCTGACATGGAGCACTTGTGAGAACACATTTGACACTTTGGTCCACAGTGGTTTTGGTGCCCTGAACATCAGCACTCCAAAAAGCTTGCGTAGACATTTATTACCCTCAGTGTTCTTCATAACTGTGAAGAGGAGGAGCACAGACAAACACAAGAGAGAAAGAGTGTAAGAAATATCACTTCAACTGAAAATCACCCGAACTCTTAAAGAAAGCAGATGTGTTTTAGCTAAGCGTCTTATTAAGTAGAGGATTTGAAAAATAATGTCAGCTGTTGTTCATTTTGGACTGCTTATCGCATGCTCAGGTGAGTTTAGAATTCAACTAACTGAACTAAACTTAAAATCTCTTCTATGGCTCATTCATTGATTTGCATTTACGTAATTATCAAAAATCATATTCATCAAATTCAAGAGTGTTTTCTGTTTTTGTGGTTCAGTTCTTGTTGGGTGTAGCAGCATTCCTAACAAGGCAAAATGGAAGAGCATGCTGGAGAGAAATGAGCTGAACCTTCCAGAAGAAGTCAAACTGAGTCGTGAATTGAACATAGAGGTAAACTAATGCAGTGTATTGCAATATTAAATTAATTTTCATTTTTCCTCGCATTTCACACATTTTTACTATCCCCTGAAGGCTGACATGAACGCCATTATGTGCTGGGTTTGCAAGAAGTCAATTCATGAGATCAAGGGTGTGATTCTCCATGAGATTAAAAAGGTAAACTAAAACGTTCTTTTACTTAAATTCCACAGATGTTTTGCTTGATGATTTAATTATATGTTTCTTTCAGGAAATAAAGTCACTGTGCCATGCAATGAAGATCCTCGAACACATCTGTGAGCACAATGCATATAAATACCAGTTGCTGATAGCTCATCTACTCTTTCCTGGTAATAGTGAACAAACCTGTCACCATTTGAGCATGTGTAAATAAACTGTATTGCTCTGTCTTGATGAACCAAATTATTTTCCAAATGTTTTAATAAATTAGCCTGTTGTGTGTTTAATGTTGCTATGTTTTTTTTTCTAATGCAGGCAATGCAGTGTTACTTTTCTAGAATATTGTGTGTATTATATGCTGTTTAAACCATCATAAGCAAAATCTAATAACCAAGATGCAATAAATTTGTTTATTTGATCATTTACTGCTTCTGACGTGCATCATTTGTTCATTAACCACTTGAATAATAAAACTTGGGTTTTTGAGTAGAACATCTTTCCTAAATATTTCCAATTTTAACTTTTATTTAATCATAAATGTGACCCTGGATCACAAAACATAAGTAGCGTGGGTATATTTGTAGCAATAGCCAAAAATACATTGTATGGATCAAAATGATCAATTTTTCTTTTATGCCAAAGATCAAGATATTAAGTAAAGATCATGTTCCATTAAGATTAATACATTTCCTACCTTAAATATATAAAAACTTAATTTTTGATAAGTAATATGCATTGCTAAGAATTCATTTGGACAACTTTAAAGGTGATTTTCTCATTATTTAGATTTTTTGCACCCTCATATACCAGATTTTTACAGTACCGCGGCCAAATAGTGTCCTATCCAAACCTAACAAACCATAAATCAGTGGAAAGCGTAGCGTAAGTTATTTATTCAACTCTCAGATGATTAATAAATGTCAGTACAAAATAGATACTTATGGCTGGTTTTGTGGTCCAGGGTCACAATTATTCTTACCTCTGATTGAAGAATATTTGACCATGTGACTGCTGACACTATTCCCGCGCTGCTGCCCAAAGGGAAAGGAAGTGCACGTGCGCGCTCACGCGAACAGCGTGACTTCCAGTTTGAAATATTTAACATTTTTAAGCCACCTTAAAATTAACATTAATGTTGTACACATCAACTAAGCTTCAATTTTACCTTCTCCAGTAGTCGATCTAAACACATCTGGGAGAGCGCGTGGAACAATGCGCGTGACATATTTACAGAGCCGCGGTTTTTTAAACTGAGGTAAATTTTGTTCAACAGGTGAAAACTCACTTATTTAGGGCTAAAAAAATCATTATAATCACATTAAGTTTAGCATATAAACATTTAAGCTTAAACTGTACTTATATATGAGTGCTAGGAGTCTTTGTATCTTTATTTCGGTGATTTTAAGACCCTCGTGGTTTATTATAAACAAACAGGAATTGCATAAATAATCACGATTGTTTTTTTATACTAAAATAAATGTGAAGTAATGATTTAGTTATAATTTGTACACAGTGGCAGTTCTGTAATAAAGGCTGATTTAATCATTCAAACATGATTAAACTGAGCCGACCATGGACAGAAACAGCCCCGACTGGACCCGCTCACAGCCTGCAGATCCGACGCGGCCAGCGGAGAACGAGGCCGAACCCAACGGGTCGGAACCAGCCAGATTCATCTCAGCAGCCTCGCAGGAAGACGTCTGGACCGACCCTGCTGATCCAGAGGCAGGAGATGGCCGCCTTCTTCAGACTGTTCGGTGGGTTCAGCAGAACAGCTGCCAGTGGAACTTTAGAAACTGAATGTCACTTTAAGCACCTTATGCAACAAAACGGCAAACCAGATCACTTTTACACTAGTTTTTTTTTTTTCTAGCTTAATTCAGAAATACCAAGATTAAGCTACACTACCGTTCGAAAGTTTGGGATCAGTCTGTCTAATGTTTTTATTTATTTATTATTATATATTTTTTAAAGAGATAAAAGTCCCAATTGTTTGATCAAAAATGCAGGAAAATAAATGTAATTTCATGAAATATTATTGTAATTTCTAATAACATTTTTCTATTTAATATACTTTAAAAAATATTTATTTCTGTGATGCAAAGCTGAATTGTCAGCATCATTACTCCAGTCTTTAGTGTCAAATGATCCTTCAGAAATGATTCTAATATGCTGATTTATTATCAATGTTGGAAACAGTTGTTCTGCTTAATATTTTTTTGGAAGCTGTGATACTTTTTTCTGAATTCTTTGATGAATAAAAAGTTATAAAGAACAGCATTTATTAAAACGTCTTTTCTAACAATATAAGTCTTTACTATCAATTTTTATCCATTTAACACATCCTTGCTAAATAAATGTAATACAAATTCTGACCCCAAACTTTGAATAATAATAAATGTAAAAATAAATAATAATAAAAATTAATGCAGTTCTTTTTTTTTTTAAAACATTTTATTCATCAAAGAATCCTAAAAAAAAGTATCACAGGTTGCAAAAAAATATTAAGCAGCAGAACACTTTCCAACATTGACAATAAATCAGTTTACTAGAATGATTTCTGAAGGATTCTGTGACACTGAAGACTGGAGTAATGATGCTGAAAAATAATAATATAAATTACATTTTAACATAGATTGAAATAGAAAACCACTATTTTAAATTGCAATAATATTTCACAATATTACTATTTTTTTCTGTTGTTTTTTTTTTATTAAAAAAATGCTGCCTTAATGAGCAGAAAAGGCTTGTTTAAAAGACATTAAAAATCTTACTAATCCCAAACTTTTCAACGGCAGTGTATATGGATATATTTCTGTAAAATAAACTAACCTTTTTGATCTGCTGTCTGCTCAGATGATGATCTAATACAGGACTTTCTGTGGATGGACTGCTGCTGTAAACTTACAGACAAGGTAACAAAACATATTTTGGTGTATTTAATATGTAGTGGTTTTTCAATTGTCAGTTTTGAATTAAAAAAAGTATATAGACAGCTGTCTCTAATCTCAATTCTCTCTGTCTTTATTTCATATAGTACTTGTTGGCTATGACATTTGTGTACTTCAGGAGGGCTCGCTTTAGTATTACTGAACACAGCAGGCTGAACTTCTTCCTTGCCCTGTGAGTTGATCATTCTGTGGATGCTGTTAAAAAATTGGCAGAAATTCACAAAAAAATTACAGTGTTTCTACTTTTACAAGAAATCAACACAAATGAAATATTTTACAACACATAAAGACAAAACACCAACAGGTTAAATGTGTAGTTCACTTTCAGAACAAATATTTACAGATAATGTACTCACCCCCTTGTCATCCAAGATGTTCATGTCTTTCTTTCTTCAGTCGTAAGGAAATTGTTTTTTTGAGGAAAACATTTCAGGATTTCTCTCCATATAATGGACTTCTATGGTGCCCCTGAGTTTGAACTTCTAAAATGCAGCTTCAAAGGGGTCTAAACGATCACAGCCGAGGAAAGAAGGGTCTTATCTAGCAAAACGATGAGTTATTTTCTAGAAAAAAAAAGACAATTTATATACTTTTTAACCTCAAATGCTCATCTTGTCTAGCTTGGCAAGACAAGCTTTTGAGATTAAAAAGCATATAAGTTGTAAATGTTTTTAGAAAATAACCGATCGTTTTGCTAGATAAGACCCTTCTTCCTTGGCTGGGATCGTTTCAAAAAAGTGACAGAAAAGTCTTTATTTATGAATACAGTCCAAGTGCTCAATTTTTCATACTTTAGCTATCTGGCAAACACTATGGAAGAAGATGAGGAGGAAACCAAATATGAGATATTCCCCTGGGCTCTGGGAAAGAGCTGGAGGAAACATTTCCCACGATTCCTAAAGCAAAGAGACCAGTTGTGGGCACGCATAGAGTACAGAGCGGCTGTCAGCAGACGATGCTGTGAGGAGGTACGCAGCTCACAAAACAAACATTTCATAGGTTGATGGTTGTAAAAAATAGCTCTAAATCAAATTGATGCATGATTTCAGGTAATGGCTATTGTGCCATCTCACTTCATCTGGCAGCGGGAGCGTGCAGAGCATCACAGCGGAGCTCAGAGACTGTACCAAAACCGTGAGGAGATCCTCGTTCCCCGCGGGCCCTCTGCTTCCCCAGAGCCTTGTTTTCTTTGCGCCAAGACCTCTGCTCGACCTGTGGCTCGTCCATCCTCTGTTGGAGCCCGCTCTTCAAATGTGCCACTGGAGGCCACTGCAAACAAGCGCCAAGCTTCACACAGGCCTAGTAAGATCACCAAAGCTCATCACACCTGTAATTGTACTACTACATCAGGTGAATGAGTATGTGATGCCCCCTAGTGGTTTTGCTGGAAATTTTACTTTGGCCTCAGCTGAAATTGTTTCATATGTGACTCTGGACCACAACCAGTCTTAAGTAGCAGAGGTATATTTGTAGCAATAGCCAAAAATACATTGTATGGGTCAAAATTTTAAGTGAAGATTATGTTCCAGATATTTTGCAAATGTCCTAGTGTAAATATACAAAGCTTAAAGGGGCTATATGTAACTTTTCCCCCAAAATAAACCTCTGTAAACATAATGTTGACTTCTTTGCAGCGGATGACTTGTGAAGTGTGTACGTACGAGCGTGCGCTGCGAGAGCGAGCAGAAAGGAAGAGCAGTTCCGTTTTTGGCCACAGGTGTCAGTCGCGAGTTGAAATTTCAGAAAGTTACATATAGCCCCTTTAATTTTTGATTAGTAATATGCATTGCTAAGAACTTCATTTGGACAACTTTAAAGGTGATTTTTAAAATATTTTTGCACCCCCAGATTTTCAAATAGTTGTATCTCAGCCAAATATTGCCTTTCCTAACAAACCATACATCAATGAAAAGCATTTTTTTTCTGCTTTCAGGTGATGTATAAATCTCAATTTCAAAAAATGTACCCTTATTACTGATTTTGTGGTCCAGGGTCACATACTGCCTCTGTTCAAATATTCACCAATGGCTTTTCTTATCTTTTTTATTATAGGTACATTTACAGGAAGTGATGCATGTCAAGATCATTCAATGGACTGGATCAGTGAGGAGTAGCTCAGATGTCTGAGAGCGACAATAGAATTTCAGTCTCTAAACTGACCTTAGAATAAATGTACAGCTTTGGTGTGAATAGGGTAATAGTCATGTACATTGTTCATAAAAGATGTAAAGAATATGAATCATAAAATACTATGTGAAAGTTTGTACATGTACATGTATTTCACTGTGTCATAATCCACATCACTATTTATTTCTTATTGTTGTACAAAGTACTTTGCTATTTCTCTAGTGTGCACTTTGTTATGTCTTAGACATAAGTGTGAATGAAATGTTTTGGCGTTAAACATGGCAGGATTAATAAGTCTGTGTCTTAGAGGAGTTAACATTTGGCTGATATAAATATATGAATAAACACCTATGAAATTTTGTCCATTAATGGAGCGGATAGATTCATAATATTTCGGCTTATATATGAGTATGAAAGGAAAATGTGCAATAAAATATTGTCTTTTTATTGTACAAGTTTATTAAAACAGCATAAGAGACAGTAGCTTTGTTTCTTGCACACATTTATTGTGGAACATCTATTTTAAGATTTTTCGTAGTTTTATGAGGAATGCTGAAAAGAAACACATTAAAATCAGACATTGCAATAGAATTCTTATAACATCTTAGAACACAAAAATCAAGAGCTAACTCACCCGTATGGCCAGTCTGTTCAGGATGAGGACGTGCAATGTACGGGACATCTCCAAACGCCACCGGATCTTGACCATTCAAATCCCCTTAAATAGAGCATGATTTACAGTTGAGGTCAACAGTTTACATACTCCTTGCAGAATCTGCAAAATGTTAATTATTTTACCAAAATAAGAGGGATCATACAAAATGCATGTTATTTTTTGTTTAGTACTGACCTGAATAAGATTTTTCACATAAAAGACATTTACATATAGTCCACAAGAAAAAACAATAGTTGAATTTATAAAAATGACCCTGTTCAAAAGTTTACATACACTTGATTCTGATACTTGTTACCTGAATGATCTACATGTGTTTTTTTGTTTGTTTTTTTGTTTAGTAATAGTTGTCCACAAGTCACTTGTTTGTCCTCAAAGGTTAAACTGCCTGCTGTTTTTAAGAAAAATCCTTCAGGTCAAACAAATTCTTTGGTGTTTCTGCATTTTTGTGTATTTAAACCCTTTCCAACAATGACTGTATGATTTTGAGATCCATCTTTTCACACTGAAGAAAAAGAGCTAGGGGGTGAAAACCTTTTGCATTTAAAGATCAAGGTAAATTTAACTTATTTTGTTTTCTTACAAACATATAAGTGTCTTATATAGCTTCTTAAGGGCAGTACTAAATGAAAAAAAAGAAGATATTTAGGCAAAATAAGAAAAATTTACACATCTTCATTCTGTTCAAAAGTTTTCACCCCCTGGCTCTTAATGCATCATGTTTCCTTCCTGAAGCATCAGCGAGCAATTAAACCTGTGATAGTTACATATGGGTCCCTCAGTTGTCCTCAGTGTAAAAAGATGGATCTCAAAATCATCCAGTCATTGTTGGAAAGGGTTCAAATTCACAAAAATGCTGAAAAACCTAAAAATTTGGATTGGATTTGATTATTTTAACTGTGATTAGTATTTCAAACTGTGAATGATTTTAACTGATGTTTGGATTTTTGTGTAATAAGCAAGACTCAATCTGTGACTCCTTTATGAAGTAAAACAAAAGCGACAAACATTAGAGGAAAGACTGGTATTAAAGAGTTCACCTTTTGTGTCTTCACTTGGTTCACATTCGTCGTCATCATCATCATCTTCACATGGAGCTTTTCGTTTATTAAATGTGCCGTCTTTTTTAAATGATGGGCCAACAAGCCAATTTCTGTACTGAACCTCAACAATGCGTTCACAAACCAAAGGAAGAGCAGAGCATCGCAGACCCTCCAACAGATCAATGACCTGTGTGATACTGGTGACAAAATCAGAAAAACATTTAAAATTCACCATTCAAAAGATTCCAGATAAATGCTGTTCTTTAGAATTTTTTATATATAAAAATATAGTTTCCACAAAAATATTAAGCAGCAAAAACTGATTTTAACATTGATGGTAATAATGTTTCTTAAACACCAAATCAGCATATTAGTATGATTTCTGAAGGATCGTGTGACACCGAAGACCGGAGTAATGATGCTGAAAATTCAGCTTTGCTATCAAAAAAAAAAATTCCATTTTTAAATACATTTAAAAAAAAAAGAAAACAGCTATTTTGATTTGAGATAATATTTGGTAGTGTATGTGTATGCACAGAGTTTTGAATTACTTTGCTTGATAAACAGCACACACAGATCCAGGATGGAGGTGAGGAACCACCGCAGGTAAAGCCAAATGTGGATTAACCATATCCAAAGCAACCTAAAACACAAAATGTCTTTCATATACATACAACAAATTATTTTAATATAATAAAATTCTAAAACACATCACAAGGTGTGGCTCCTCACCGAGTTGAAACCTCGCCCTGCCAGAAGAGGTCCAGCAGATATGAGATCTCTATGATGAAACTGAACATTATCAGGCCATTCCTCTCCACGCCGAAGACTCCACGAGGACCGCCAACGCTGGTAGTTTAATACAGCCTTTCTATGATGGTCTTCTCTTATCTCCACACTCAAAACACTTCCTTTATTACCCACTGATAACACAGACGTAAATGAATGCAGAGTGATACATTGCAATAGTATATCTGTAACAGTCTGGAAATAGACAATAGATACAGAATCTGCTAAATGTTATTTATTTTACCAAAATAAGAGGAGTCATACAAAACGCATGTTATTTTTTATTTAGTACCGACCGGAATAAGATATTTCACATAAAAGATGTTTACATATAGTCCACAAGAGAAAATAATAGTTGAGTTTATAAAAATTACCCAGTTAAAATGTTTACATATACACTGTGTTTATACCTGAATGATCCACAGCTGTGTTTTTTTTTTTTTTTTTTTTTTGTTTAGTGATAGTTGTTCATCAGTCCATTGCCTATCCTGAACAGTTCAACTGCCTGCTCTTCTTCCATAAAATATTTCAGGTCCCACAAATAAATTGTTGTTTTTTTTCTCAGCATTTTTGTGTATTTAAACCCTTTCAACAATGACTGTATGCTTTTGAGATCCATCTTTTTACATTGAGGACACCTGAGGGACTCATGTGCAAGTATTACAAAAGGTTCAAACGCTCACTGATGCTTAAGAAGGAAACACAATGCATTAAGACATGAAGGAAAATTTAACTTATTTTGTCTTCTGGGAAACATGTAAGTATCTTCTGTAGCTTCTAAAGGGCAGCACTAAAAGAAAAAAAATATTATATACAGGCAAAATAAAAAAAAAATGTACACATCTCATTGTGTTCAAAAGTATTCACCCCTGGCTCTTAATGCATTGTTTTTCTTTCTGGAGCATCAGTGAGCGATCTCAAATCTTACAGTCATTGCTGAAAAGGGTTCAAATACACAAAAATGCTGAAAAACGAATAATTTGTGGGACCTAAAAGATTTTTCTGAAGAAGAGCGGGACAAATAAGGGACAACTATCACAAAAAACAAAACAAAAAAACAGTTGTGGATCATTCAATTAACAACACAGTATTAAGAATCAAGTGAAAAATTATTTTCTCTTGTGGACTATATGTAAACGTCTTTTGTGTAAAGCATCTTATTCAGGTCAGTGCTAAATAAAAAATAACATGCATTTTGTACCATCCTCTCATTTTAGTCAAATAATTAAAATTTTGCAGATTCTGCAAGGTGTATATAAACTTTTGACCTCAACTGTACTTGTGGAGGACAATATTACTCATAACCTCATGACTAATCATTATATTGTGGTTTATGAATACCTAAAAGACAGAAAAGCGTCACATACCTGCCCTGGACAGGAAGAGGCTCATACCTCCAGATCCAGAGCCTGATTCCAGAACACAATCTCCTTCGGTCACATCCATCATGGTCAACATCGCACTAGCGTCCTGCAGAAGACATGGATCCAAGAAACTCTTTTGTTTTTACTGGCACAAAACTTACACAATGTAACATTTTCAACCTGAACTAAACAAAACGAAACAAATATCACAATTTATTCAAATATAGAAATTAAAGGCATGTTCATTATAGAAAAGGTGTGTTGAAGTCATTGCATGTACAGTATTTTAAAAATTGCATTTTAATAGATTTTGTAATAAACTGTGTAAATGACTGATTGCTGCTTTGTGATGTTTATTTCTTACTTTAGGGTATGCAATAGCTGGCCCTCTCTTCATGAAGAGAGTAAACTCGTCCAGACTGGGTCGACGAATGACAATTGGGACTCCCATTGAAGTGCGTATGATGCTTCCAGCAGGACGGCCCTCCATGTCATTATGAGCTAAAAATCCCCAGCTGCTATGGAGCTTCAGTCCTTCCTTTAGTTGGAACATCTTCCGAAACTCTAAACGTCTTTTTCGACTGAACTCAGCCAGCAGAGTCTCTCCAAAATGTAATGGCCTTTCCCCAGGAACACACACATGATGTGGAGCAAAAGATCCTTGAGGACCCTCTGTTACTTCTTCTCGCTCCGTCTCCGGATTCTGACTGTCCTGTTGCACCTCAGTGTTTCTAGTGTCTCGTAGAGCCCAAACCTCTTGGCTTAATCTGTCTTCAGGCAGAAGCTGACTGACCCTCTCCAGTGGGGACAGAGAACGACGTCTTCCAAACACAGAAGCTCTTCGAGAGAGCTGTGGGAGAGTGGATGCAGGAGCGTCTGAACTACTGTCATCTCTGCCTGAATCATTTGGGCCAGTGCCAAAGTTTCTCAGAGCACAGAGAAATTGTTTATTGCGAACCACATTATGTCTCTCCAAACATGTGGCTTTGGCAAATTGGCGAGTCATAAATGAGAGACCCAAATGTATTGTAAAAGTCATGGTTTGTAGCTCAACAGAGAATGACTTAAAGGATGAAGATGACACACTTTTATGGTTTGTTTCTTCTCACCACACAGCAGCTACCTGAGCGCTTCTACACTGACCAGAAATAACAAATTGGTAGAAAAAGACTAAACATGCATTATATTAGTCACTACAAATTACGTATCCAATAACCTTTGTAAAATACAAAGGCAAACAAATTCATAGTAAATAGATTCTTTCGAACGACCTGTCATAATACCTAAGTAATTCGATATACAGTTATTTGCTGGCTGGATACTAGTTTAAGTTGCACCTTAACTTGAGTCCATTATGTTAGAAGAAAAACAATTTATCAGCGCAAGCATGATTCTTACTGGGCGCCGCCATGATGGAAAGGACGTCACTAAAGGATGCACTACTACCTGGTCGCCGGTAGGCGGGTTCTTTCTTCTTTTTCATTAGTACAATAATAAAGCTGACAACGTTCATTCTGTTCCGTTATGTACCTGATTCCGTTTCCCTTATGATACATATCGTTAAAAGAAAAAATATAGCTATTTATAAGGCTTGTATGATTTGCCTATAATATTATTTCTTATATAGTATCAAAAAAGTAATTAAAAATTAATTAAAAATAAAAAATCCTTTGCAAAAACAAATCAGTTATTGTAGTTATTTATTAAAGACGTTTGTTATACTTAAATAAAAGAGAAGAAAATATGTTTTTAGGGGTCAGTGTAGTGAGGGTAGTGTAGTCTTGAGGCATCTTTAAAATTCTTAAGGTTTAATAGACATTAAACCTTTAATTTGTATATCTTTTGATGAATAGAAAGTTCAGAAGAACAGCTTTATAATGAATAGAAATATTTTTTAACATTATAAATGTCTTTATCATCATTTTTGATCAATTTAAAGCATCCTTGCTAAATAAAAATATACATTTCTATAATCGTTTCCCCCCTGACTGGTATATAGTGTATAATGTTACAAATGCTGATCTTTGGATCTTTCTATTCATCAAAGAATCCTGAAAAAATGTACTCAGCTGTTTTAAATATTGATAATAATATTATTATTAATAATAATTAATAATAATAATAATATGTTTTTTAAACAACAAATCAGCATATTAGAATGATTTCTGAAGGATCATGTGGATTAATGGTGCTGAAAATGTAGCTTTGATCACAAGAATAAATCAAAATTTTAAATACATTCATATAGAAAGCAGTTATTTTAAATAGTAAATATATTTCACAATATTACTGATTTTGTTGTATTTTGGATTAAATAAATGCAGGCTTGAAACATTAAAAAAAACATTAAAAATCTTACTGTTCAAAAACCTTTGAATGGTTATATTACAGGTACAAAATAAATGTGCAACTGTTTCCAGTAAATGTTGCAGAATGAACACTGATTTTTTAAAATTATAATTTAATGCTTTACAGAGATAGTATATACATATAATGGCACTTAAAAGTGAAGTCTAGTTTAGTTGAGGTACTATGTACTAAAACGTATTCACTTCACATATGCATTTGATAACTCCCCAAAAAAATGCACTTTTAAATTCCGCTAGATAACAAAACTCAAGCACGAAACTTCCGCATTCGTCAGTGATTGGTTAAAAACAAGAATGGCACGCCTCTGGAACCCAGCGGGGCCAATTAGCGTTTTCGCTGCGCCTGTGCAAGCTGCGCATGCGCGCTCTCCAATTTTCTCTCACACGTGTTTCCCGTGGAGCAGACGGACGCACGCGGAATGGTAAGATGGCGGCGGACGGAGGCCGAGCTGCGCTACCCTGCGCTTTCAGCCCCAAATCACAGCAATTCCTGGCTCTCTGCGCACAGGACGGGAGATTGCGCATCTGGAATACCGACAGCAAAACTCTACAACAGGAATACGTGCCTTCCGCGCACCTGAGCGCAGCCTGTACCTGCGTGACATGGGGACCGTGCCGAGCTGTTCAGGTAACGTTAGCGCACAGTGTTCGGGGGGTAGTCAGGGGTTGCGGCCTGTTGTAACGCAGTGCAACGTTGCAGGGTCTTCGAGTCGTTTGTATCTGTATTTATTTTGAATGTGATCATAAAACTAAACGCTGACTGTTTGTGAATGTATATTTTGGGTGCTGTATAACTGCACTCGTGGGGCGCGCTGCGCACATGTTGCGTGTGGCACATGTGCAGACACAGGCCTCGAGACCCACAACTTCAACACGAAATTCAACATAAAAACTTGTAAAAATCACTACACAGTTGTTAAAAGTGCGGCTGTATGTTTATTTTGAAGCTCGTAAACATTGTTATATTCGTCTGTTGGCTGTCGGTGGCTAATAACGTAGGCAGAATAAGTTGAGGTGGGCTAAAGTGATTGTATAAGTTTTTTTTTATTTTATAACTCAAGATTTTGTCAACATGTCTGTGTTGGAATGATACTAATTTTTGTGCGCTTTAATAATCAGTGTTGTGTTTAGATGTACTTTAGAGAACTAATACATGGCCACATGGTGCACCCTTACTCGTGAATTTTAACTTGTTGCACTTTAGTGAAATGTCTATCAAATATTAGTCTTTCGGTCACGTTTAAGTATACTAATAACACGTAAAACGTGTCAAGTCGTTGATTCTGAATAGTGCTGGAGAGAGTTGGCCATATACAACTTTGACAAGTAATTCTTCCATTGTTACTAGTAGCAAATATTTGACTTTGAATTATCTTATGTTTGTTACCTCTATATCAAACATTCACTTGGCACTAGTATGTTTTTTTTAGTTGGTCTGGTACCTGTTCAAAATTTGCTATTAGCTGGTTGTAGTAGGCCTACTTCTTGTAACTGTACAAATACTTATAACCTGTCCTAATGTTCATAATACAAACTTTACTGTTAGCTAGAGGTCCGTATTGATACTTAATAAAAATGTATTTTTAAAATTGTTAAAGGTACCATAAACAGTTTGAATAGTTGACTACTAAAGACTGTAGATTCCAGTAATAAATGTGACCCTGGACCACAAAACCAGTTGTAAGTAGCACAGGTATATTTATGATCAAAATTATACATTTTTAATTTATCAAACAATCATTAGGATATTAAGTAAAGATCATGTTCCATGAAGATGTTTTGTAAATATCTTACCATACATACATAATGTAATTTTTAGTAAGTATTATGCATTGCTAAAAACTTAATTTCGACAACTTTAGAGGCGATTTTCTCAAAAAAAATTTTACACCCTCCGATTCCAGTTTTTTCAAATAGTTGTATCTCAGGACAAGTATTTTCATATCCTAACAAAGCATAAGTCAATGGTTAGCTTATTTATTCAATTCCAATAACTGGTTATGTGTCCAGGGTCACAAATGGCAAGATTTTTTTTTCACCAGGAACAAATGTTTTTTTTTTTTTTTTTGTATGTACCAGTATCCAATGAGTAGGTACTAGTGAAACTTAAAACACTAGTCGCTATATAGTTTGCAAGTGAAAACGGATAATGTAAGTTTAAGGTAATGTTAAAATGGCTCTTGAAAAGTGAAATACATTAAAGTCTTCTTAAAGGATTACTCCACTTCAGAAATCAAAATTTCCTGGTGATCTGCCCCAAGTCATCCAAGATGTTTGTCTTTCTTTCTACACTTGCAAAGCAATTATTTTTTGAGTAGTACATTACAGGGTTTCTCTCCATTTAGTGGACTTCAATGGTGCTCATTGGATTTTAGGTTAAAAATGCTGTTTAAGTAAAAAAACTTTATAACCTCAAATGCTCCTCTTGTCTAGCTTTGCGATGCGCATACATGCTCTGTGCACTCTGGTTCTAAACAGTTAGGGTATGTCGAAAAACTCCCATCTCATTTTCTCTTCCAACTTCAAAATCACTGCAGAAGCATTTGTGGTTAAAAAGTGTATAAATATAATAATTCCTCATCTGGGGTTGTTTAGAGTCCTTTGAAACTGCATTTTTAACATTCAATCCGTTAAGCATCATTGATCCACTATATGGAGAAAAAACCTGGAATGTTTGCCTCAAAAAAATTAATTTCTTGATGATTGAAGAAAGACAGACATGAATATCTTGGATGACATGGGGGGTGAGTAAATAATCTGAAAATTTTGATTCTGAAAGTGGAGTAATCCTTTAATAGAAATGTCTGAAAATGTGTGTAAAGAATGAATGATAGGAAATGTATAATGATTTTTATAAGTCTTTCTATAGGTCTTAAATAAAAGGCAGAATGAGTTGTATCCTAATGGTAAGTTTTTCTTTTTCTATGCGTGTGCTTCAGGAGGTGCCACAGAGGAAGAAGAGGAAATGTGAGTCTGGGTCAGCAGCTGAGCAGTTAGATCTGTTGGCGCTGGGCACCGCTGCTGGGACAGTCCTCATCTACAGTACAGTGAAGGGTGACCTGCATTGCACTCTGGTAAGAATTCATCACCAGCAGCTGATATATAACAGTTAAAAGTGTGAAGCAGTTTACTTGAAATTGTCAAACTGGCACACCATTACCAAGTCGCTTCCAAGGGGGAAAGAAGTTCATCTAACTAAAATAAAAACCATTGGGGGGCTTATAATACAGGTCAAATTAGGAATGTTAATGATGTGTTAACCTGTCAGGATGGAGGTCACAGTGGACCAGTGAACAGCATCCAGTGGCATCCAGAAGACTCTGTGTTATACAGTGGCTCAGATGACACACAAATAGCTGAATGGGACCTGCAGACAGGAAAAGTTCGTTGGTGAGTCTGAGATTTTTGGCCAATATGGGTTTTCTCTTGTTTTATTCATCATGGTGAAGTAGTTTATCTGATTTACAAACAAACATGACATGTTCTATGTTCAGCAAATGGAGGGCAGACAGATCAGCTATCAGCAGCCTGTGTATAAGTCCAGATGGAAAGATGCTGCTCTCTGCAGGAATGACCATCAAGATGTGGAACCTGGAGACTAAAGAAGTGTACAGGGTGAGTCTGACTTCCATGTTTCTACAATCAGCCACAAATAAATGAAAAAGAAGATTTAGATTTAACAATGACATGTCTCCAATTTGTAGAAATTCACAGGTCACTCCACCATGGTCACGACTCTCTGCTTCGCTACAACACGACCCCCAGACAGTAATGGGATGTACTTCTTGTCAGGGGCAGCTCATGACAGGCTTCTGAGTGTGTGGTATGTTACACCTGTATTTAAATAGCATACATTTATAAACCCATAATGATTATTTATAGTTGGTTTACAGTTAGTCCATTTTGAGATTATTAGGATTAATAATCTCATTAGATTAACAGAAGTGTCTCTCCACTTTTTCAATTTGAAAGTCTACTGACAGCTACTTTTTGAGCCTGTCTGAAGAGTTTTCCTTTTGTCAAATTTGTCAGATCTGTTATTTATTGACATTATACTGCTAATGAATTTATGAAATATTTTGAAATTACATTTCCAATTAAACTTTTTGTTTATAATCAATAGGTTAGAAGTATGTAAAATAATTATTTATTAACATTACTTACAAGTGTTTGTTTATATATCTGGAAATCTGCTACCTTAAAGTATATTTCAAATACAGTCTTTGTGAGCTTACAATTTTTATATAAAGTATGTCACAAAAGTGAGTACACCCCTCACATTTCAGCAACCAAGGGACAATACTGTAGAAATGAAACTTGGATATAGAGATCGACCGATATGGGTTTTTCTATAACCGATGCCGATGTTTAGAGGTCTAGATTTTTAGGGCTGATATCTTGAAGTTCTCCCCTTTATTTGCATGCTAAAATGTCACCCTAATAATAAGTGGATGCACAACATTTCTAAACTTAACATCATGAACCCTGACTTGAACCATCTCTCGGAGCTTAATTTTGTGCACTGCACAGTATTAAAATAAAAGATTTAACCAAACAAATCAAACTGACCAAGTATATATATATAAATAAATAAATAAAACAGATGATAGAAAAAAAACGTCAATCATTTACATAAAAGTTTTAGAGCTGAGATTAATGTTGAGATTGATGTTTTAAATATACAATTTTGAATACAGAAATATTGAATGATTTATATAACTGAAAGGATCTGTTAAAAACCCTGATTTAATTACTGAATCATATCATTAATTCGATTCGTTCGAACAGCTGATTCATTCCTGAATAAAGCGAGTGACTTTATGTATGGAAAATTGTATCATTTCACTTGATTCGTTTAAAAACGCACGTTCATTCATAAATGAAACAACACTGTTTAAATGGAGATGCACAGCGGCTCAGTTGTGACATGTTTCAGACTAATTTTGACGACAAAAGAGAGCAAAATCTTACTTTAGATGACGAAATAAAGCAAAATCAGGCAATAGTGTAATCCACCTGCCTCCCACCCGCACCTATATTTTTCTCTGATTTAGCAAACCGCACACGATCTTCCCATTACAATTATTCTAATTCTTAGTTTTGCAAGATGATATGAATGGATGTTTCATTTTAACAGCTGATCTTCACATCGCTGCACACTATATACATATATATATATATATATATATATATATATATATATATATATTAATCACTCGTGCTTTTAAGCCAAATCCATGCTGAAAAAAATAACGTTTACTGACATCTGGACTTGACCATAGTTGTAAACTCGCAGTATCTGCGGTGACGGAGAGGACGGTGTGGGCGCATCAGGTGCAATCATCAAAATATATTTAAAAGAAACCTGGCGCCACGGTCCTCACCACATAATCCAGGTTCAGATTTTAGTAAATGATTTATTTCATCCACCCGCGACCCACCCACAAGTAATTAGAATGCATTCTTTTTATTACCCGACCCGTGAATTATCCGCAGCACCCGCGGATATAGCCACCCTCCGTGCATCACTGTCTCTGAGCGAGGCGGAGTAACGTAGCCCTAAATCACAACGCTGCCGCCTTCTCCACCCCATGCACAGAGTGAAATTCTCCGACTCGGATACAGGACAAATAAAACAAAACATAACACTGGGGCTAATATGTTAGCAAGCTGCTGATAGTTTTCGCCTACAGTCCTTAAACTTAACGCCAGTTCCTGACGGTTCTACGCTATTCATTTTTTCTTTCACTAAGTGAAAGCAACACTTCATAGTTTACTAGTAATATATAATAAATATATGGCCATGGGACTTTGAAATATCAGAACTTAAGCCTTACTTTTATCTCTTAGAACTGTTATTGAATCTTACAAAAGTTTTGGCTTGGGGTCCTTCACAGCAGCACGTTGCACCTCACCAATAACACGGGGCTGCCTGCGGACGTGCCTGACTTTAAATCGGCGCTACTAAACACGGGTATCGGCCGATGCCGATATATTCAAAAATGGCAAATATCGACCCAATATATCGGTCGACCTCTACTTGGATGAAAATTACTCAACAGCCATTAGTCAAAAAAGCTGGCCACAGAAGTGAGTACACCCTAAGTGAACTTGTCCAAAGTGTCAATATATTGTGTTGGCCACCATTGTTATCTGGCCCTGCCTTAATCATCCTGGGTATGGAATTGACCAGAGCTGCACAGGTTGTTGCTGGGATCACATGGTGTTTTTCCACCTTACGCTTGAGAATACACCACAGGTGCTTAATAGTGTTCAGGTTTGGAGACATTGCAAGGCAGTAAACTGCCATTCGGCCTAGTTTCTAGAGGGAAGGCATCATGTTCTGCTTCAGAATGTACAGTACATAATGGAATCCATGTTTCCCTCTAAGAACTGCAGCTCCCCAGCACCAGCAGCACTCATGCAGCCCCAGACCATGACGCTACCACCACCATGCTTGACTGTAGGCAAGACACAATTTTCTCATAACTGTAACTCGGTTTCAGGGTGTTACTGAACCTCTAATAGCCTTGGCCGTCTTTGTAGAGAGCAACAATTATAATTCTCAAATCCTTAGAGTTCTTTGCCGTTAGATGCCATGTTGAACTTCCAGTGGTCAGTATGAGAGAATTGCACCTAATTATAACTGCTCTAATACAAGATACACAACTTTGTATGTCAAGCAGACAAAAACATAGACATGAAGAAAAGGATATGTGGCTCTGCATGGTTCATACTGCTATCACTTAGGGTGTACTCACTTTTGTTGCCAGTTATTTTCAGAGGACAGTAAATCTATACTGCTATACAAGCTGCACATTGAATACTCTATATCCAATTTTCATTTTTATAGTATTGTCCCTTGAGATGTACTAAAATGGTTGCTGAAATGAGGGGTGTACTCACTGTATATCCATGTGTGTAACTTTTTCTTTGTATTTTATATATTGTTCTACACTACCAGTCAAAAGTTTTTTTTTATTTTTAATGTTTTTTTAAGTCTCACCTGCTCACCAAGCCTGCATTTATTTGATCCAAAGTACAGCAAAAAAGTAACATTTTGAAATATTTTTACTATTTAAAATATCTTTTCTATTTGATTATATTTTTAACTACTTCATGTAATTTCAATGCTGATTTTCCAGCATCATTACTCCAGCCACATGATTTTTTTGCTGCTAAAAAAAATTAAGCAGATTTTGTTTTCAGGTTTCTTTGAATGGAATAACATCATTTATCTGAAATAGAAATCTTTTGTAACATTATAAATGTCTTTATTGTCACTTTTGATCAATTTAATGCATCCTTGCCAAATAAAAGTATTAATTTCTATCATTTCTTCGCCCCAAAAAATTATACTGACTCCAAGTTGTTGAATGGTATAGTGTATAATGTTATAAAAGCTTTTTATTTCAGATAAATGCAGATCTTTCTATTCAACAAAGAATCCTGAAAATTGTTTTCACCAATGTTTTTTGAGCAGCAAATAGGAGTGATTTCTGAAGGATCATGTGACGCTTGAGACTGGAATAATGATGCTGAAAATGTAGCTTTGATCACAAGAATAAATTTAATTTTAAAATGTATTCAAATAGAAAGCAGTTATTTTAGATAGTAAAAATAATTCAAAACTTCTTTTTTTTTTGCTATACTTTGGATTAAATAAATGCAGGCTTGGTGAGCATAAAAATCAAAACATTTGACTGGTAATGTATATATTAATTTAGTTTTCCTATTTTTCTCATCTAGTATGTAGAGCTCAGTTTGGCATTTATTTCAAATTGTGAAACATAATTAGAACTGATTTAAAGCAGCATGGTTTCTAAATAAAAAAATAAAAAAAACACTCAAATTTACTTGGTTCCCTTTGTGCTCATTAGGCAGGTGCGGTCCGATGGGAAAGACAAGAACTCTGTGGTGTCTTTTACTCTGACAGATGAACCCCAACACATAGACCTTCAGACATCCAACAGCAAAGATGAGGTGAGGATTTGAGCTGGTTGTGCTGTCATTGTAAATGTCATTCATTTTGGTTTATGAAGATCTGACACCTGTCTGTGTGCGTTTCACAGGCTGTGAGGTTAGCAGTGGTGTGTAAGGATGGTCAGCTTCATCTCTTTGAGCACTTTCTCAATGGGTGAGTTTGTCCATCTTGTATTTATCAGTGTGACTGGTTGAGTTCTTTAAAACAGTTCAGTGAAGCTCACATTTATATTTTTCTTCTCTCAGGCCGTGTAAGAAGCCGCTGTCTCCAGTGTGTTCCCTGCAGGTGTCCACTATGAAGGGAGACTCACCTGTGCCTGTGCCTCTGCTCGCAGCAGCTCTGTGTGCCGACAGACAGAACCTGATGTTGGCGTATGGACATCACCTACAGCCTGTCATGGAGAAAACAGTAAGTGCAGCAAAAATGTATTGATTTTACTTGGTTATTGAATTGGTCAATTATACTGACATGCCGTCTCTTTCCACAGCTTTTTAACACATCAGAAAGACACGTATGCTTGGTCAGAGATGTACAAGCTACTCTTTCTCTCTCTGTAGACATGGGTGTCTCCAAGGTAAGAGCCCATCTGTGCCATTAAATATACCTTACCTTTTTAATGTGTTGAATATTAGGCACTTGACATTCAATTTCAAGCAGCATCTATTAAAAACAGTTTTTTTTGTTTGTTTGTGTGTCTGACTAGGATATTTGTCTTTTCAACATATTTGTCACACTGCTTAAAATATGTAGAAGAAATAGTGACCGGTTACAGTATCTAAAATATACACTTTATTTAAAATATTATATAATAGATACTACCAGTCAAAAATTTTGGAACGGTAAGATTTGTAATTAAGTTTCTTCTGCTCACCAAGCCTGCATTTATTTGATCCAAATACAAAGAACTAAAATTTTGTAAATATTTTTTACTATTCAATATAACTGTTTTCTATTTAAATATATTTATTCGTATGATTTCAAAGCTGAATTTTAAGCATCATTACTCCAGTCACATGAACCTTCAGAAATTGTTCTAATATTCTGATTTGCTGCTCAAAAAAACATTGTTAAAAAACAGCTGAGTAGAATTTTTTTTCTATATTTTCTTTCTAAAAAAAAATACACTCCAGGCTTTTGAATGGTATAGTGTATAATGTTACAAAAGCTTATTTCAAATAAATTCTGAATCTTTCTATTCATCAAAGAATCCTGAAAAAATGTGCTCAACTGATTTAAATATTGATAAAAATAATAATAATGATAATAAATGTTTCTAGAATGATTTATGAAGGATCATGTGACACTGTAGACTGGAGTAATAATGCTAAAAAATGTAGCTTTGATCACAGGAATAAATTACATTTTGAATTATATTTATGACTTAAACTTTTACTGGTAGTGTATATTATATAAAATATGAACTACTGTTCAAAAGTTTGGGGTCAGCAAGAAAAATATTTTAGGCTTACTAAGGCTTCATTTCACTGTTCATTTCAAGGTGCATTTAACTGTGCATTCTTTTGTAAATCAGTTGCTGTTTCAGGGCAGACTTTTCAATCAGACTTTTACTGTAAGATATGGACCTGACAGTAATACCATAACATCTAAGTAGAGCTGAAACGATTCCTCGAGTAACTCGATCACAAAAAAATGATCGAGGCAAATTCCTCTGCCTCGAAGCCTCTTTTAATTTATTTTAAAGCTGACGTCTCATTTTTTCGCAATGATTTTGTTTGTGTGACAATGCGCTTACGTCACCCACAAAGTGAAAGGAAACGCAAGGAAGGAGTTGGCGGTAATTTTATTTGAGGGCGTGGACTAGTGCTGGCTGCAAAATGGAAGGTAACGTTAGTGATAATAATGGCGACGAGCAAAGAGAAGAAACAGGAGAAAATGTCCAAGGTTTGGGATAATTTCAAATTGAAAAGTAAAGAGAACCCTGTGGTTTCAATTCAATGTAACTTAGCGTTAAATCAGTGTGATTGCTAGTCGAGACGAAGACTGTTAAATAATGTATGTCAATTACGTAAGGGATAAACCACGACGGCCAGTGCAGCTGTGTGAAAATATAATTTCCCGCACAACGGATCTCCGTCTACACCACACAACCGAAAACGCCATATGACCATTCATGCATGTGCAACCATAGATATGTATAGATAGAGGATGTGCTTGGAGCGGTCAAAAGAGAATCTACTTATACATATCTATGGCTACAGCAACGAGCATATTGTTATTGTTTACACGGTCGTCAAGGATATGCAGAGAGAATGTGGGCAGCCACGCCATCGTTGTGCAGCCACGTTTTTAAAAGTCTCCGTTTTGGTCCGTTTACACTGAAACGCATCACCAGAGTTTTCAAACTTAAACGGGGTCTACACTGATCTATATAGATCTATCGTTATA
This sequence comes from Garra rufa, assembly GCF_049309525.1. Classification (NCBI taxonomy): domain Eukaryota; kingdom Metazoa; phylum Chordata; class Actinopteri; order Cypriniformes; family Cyprinidae; genus Garra; species Garra rufa. The sequence continues at coordinate 24,933,452 of NC_133381.1, forward strand.
TAGATCAGTGGGTCTACAGCGTTTTCAAAAGTCTCAGTTTTCAAGGGTTGAAATCGACAGAGTAGTATAAACGACATGCGCAACGTTAACCGTAGCAAAAGTTATAAGTTTTAAAACTTATAGTTTTATTGGCTTAAAGCACTCCGTGTGAAACCAATTATTTTATAATTTATTTTAATGTATGCCTTAGTTTTGATAATTAAAAAAAAACAGTAATTTGAAAGATTTATTTTTATTTGTTTTTGTCTCTCAGAAAATGCTTTATTTTAAACCCAGAATTTATATCACTTAATTCATCTCAGTCAACTTTGTTATTGTTCACAGTACAAGCACAGACAGTAAAAAAATTGGTAATAACTAAATGCTTATTTTTGATGGAAAATATTGTTGCGTACTATGCATTTAAAAAATAAAAATGTAGATTTAAAGAAACCTGTCTTAATTTCTCTTGTATATTTAATAATGATCTTTAAGTAAACCTATGTTATATCCGATTAATCGATGGAATTTTCGGCAGAATACTCGATTACTAAAATATTCGATAGCTACAGCCCTGCATCTAAGTAACCGATCAGAGATTTCTGATATGTAATGATACACCGAAACATAATACTCTAATGAACACTTTTCACAATTAGTTTATCTCAGCAGCTGTAATAGTTCAAACATAGTTAAAGTTTTCAAGAGAGCTCCACATTTATTTCGTATGTTAGTCATAGCAGTGGGCGTTTCCATTGAAATTGAGCGTTAAGGTCAGAGGGCTAAAATCAGGGTAGAAAATGCCCTTTTATTTCACAGTAACATTATAGGTGCACCTCAGGAAAAATTACGAAATAACAAAATCCAGATCATGACTGCTTTAATCTATTTTAAAATGTAACTTATTTCCATGATGGTTAAGATGAGATTTCAGCAGCCATTACTTTAGTCTTAAGAGTCACATGATCCATCAGAAATCATTCTTATATGCTGATTTGGTTTCGAGAAACATTTCTTCTGTTCTTATGTTTCAGCATGAAAATGAAGTACTAATTTCTTAAATCTTATTGACCCCAAACTTTTGAAAAGCAATGTATTATATGTGATATTTTAAATGTAAACCTTGAATCTTGATGTTAAAAATAAGTTCAATGACATTACTTGTCAACTGCCCATTTCCTCTGTAACTGGTGTGCTGATTGTTCAGAATGGTTTATTGGCTCACTGCATTAATTTGAACTATTTTCTAGGTGAAGACACCAGTTGTTAATCAACAGAGCAAGGTTTTGGTACCAGGACTTCCAGGACACAGTGCACCAATCAAAGTAACTCCCAATGAAGCAGGAAAGAGGAAAAAAAAGGGCGGTGCCAAAGAGGTAAGCCTAAACACTTCCCAACTGATTTCATTAAATTTGTGTAAAATCAAGATGTTTTTTTTCTCCCCTTCAAGAATTAAATTATGCAAATGTTTCTCCATCTTATTGCAGATGTCTATTGAGCAGCGGTTGGAGCAGATCGAGTTGAGTGCTGAAGGGAAGGACGCTGGTAAAGGCTCGTCCTCCCTGCAGACGGACAGTTTTGCTGTGCTGCTTGTGCAGGGACTTGAGAGCAAAGACGAGCGGATCCTTAACGTAAGTTACACATTCCTGCTACAAAATTCATATACAACTACTTGTTGTAACCAACCAGATTAAAGTGTGTGATATTTAGTGTTTGTCTATGCATGTTGTTAATGTTCTCATTGTAATTTGGTTCTTTCTAACAGAAAATATTTCAAACCAAAAAGGAGATGTTGATAAAGAACACTGTTGCTCGGTTGCCACCTTCAGCTGTTCTGCCATTGCTAGAAGAGGTATTTTGTCTTTGTGAATTTGATTAATGTGTATTATGTATTTTTTTTTTTTTTTATTTATATATAAGCATTCAAAGTTCAGGGTCAGTAAAGTTTTTAAACAAATAAGTGAAATTTAATACTTCTATGTGGGGAAATATGCATTCAATTGACCAAAAGTTAAGACATTATAATGTCACTAAATGCAGTTTTTAATTTTTATGCTGTTATGTTTCTAACTATATATTTCTAAACTGCTTTCAACATTGATGATGATAAATGTTTCTTAAGCAACAAATCAGCATATTAGAATCTTTTCTGAAGGATCATGTGACACTGAAGATTCTGCGTTGCATTACAGGAACAAATTACATTTTAAGATTAACAGTTTCATGATACGTTTCTTTTCTAAAAAATGTTTTTATTGAATAAACGCAGCCTTGGGTGAACATGAACATCTTTCAGAACTGTTAAAAATATTTACTGACCCCAAACCTTTGAAGAGTAGCTTTTTATTGCAATGTATTACAATATTTAATTATTTTTGGTTGTTTCTGTAGTTGGCCAGAAGAATGCAGGGGCATCCGTACGCGTAAGTGATTTTCACTTCTGTTCGTTTATTATTTCTTTTTTTTATTTTTAATCTTTTTAAGGCATTAAACCTTTTGTAACATGATTGTTTTTCTCTGTGCAGGGCTGTGCTTATAGTTCAGTGGTTTAAGGCCGTACTTACACAACACACATCATACTTGTCTTCGGTAAGTCTGTGTGCATCTGCATGTCACAAATGTTCATAATCCAGATCTTAAATGGAACCCCGGGTATTAAGACTGGTATGGCTTAATATTATTTTTAAATGATAAAAACCTATGAAAGACTTGCGTTATTTAAAAAGTCCATGTTGTTTTATACATATTTTGGACTATGGAGAGGCGCCATTATTTCCATGACATGGGTGAGCTACTGCCGCTACATGTTTCTATTTTTTACTCGAAAAACCAAATTCTGATACAGTGCCACATTGTGCAGCTTTTGGTTGTAATTTTCAGTTGAAGGGCAACAAGAGAAGTGATACAAGTCTTTAATGCTTTTATTAGCGATAAAAAGAGGAGAAAAGAATGGAAATATGCCTGTGGATGAATAAAACTTTCTAATGCCTTTGAGGCTTTTAGTAGACCACAGCTACTGAAAGAGCTTACAAACAGCAGAGATGAGAAATGATTGACACCATCCTGGCAGGATGTAAATATATCAATGCTTGTCATGATGCCGCAGCCACTGAAGGAGTTTCTTAGCTTGGATTTCACTCCATATCCGGGATGTTTAGACTCCTTGTGGGGGAAAATTGAATGGGTTTTCTACTACATATTTCAGTAAGAGACATCATTTGTTCTATTAAGCCATGCTTGTCATAACTTTGTCCCTTTAATATTGTGACAGTGCATCTTGTATCCAGTGTATGTAATGTTTTAGGGTTCCTCATTTGGTCTGTTCATGTTGTTTCCCCACAGCTGCCGGATCTAGTGTCTCAGTTGGGCTCCATCTACCATATGATTGAGAGCAGGGTGAGGTTATATCAGCAGGTCACCAGACTCCATGGCAAATTGTACCTGCTCTTGACACAGGTGAGCGGCTCAAACACAAGCACCCAGAACAAATGGGTTAATCGTTGCTTTGATATTTAACTGTGCTAATTTCCATGTTGTTTTCTACTAGGTGGCGGCAAACAAAAGCACTAAGAATGCTGGTGCTGGTAATATTTCTCAAAAAGCAAAGCTGGTTTATGAAGAAGGTAAAGAACTGTTATTTTTTTTTTTTTTAGTAACCAGAACCAATTTGTTTTGCAGCAAAATACATAAATGTTATGAATTATAGACTAATTCAGTAGCTTATAGATTATATTGTTCTGTAATGAATTATTTACACTTAAGGTCAAATGTGTACACCTTGCAGAGTCTGCAAAATGTTAAATAAGATATTTCACATAAAAGATGTTTGCATGTAGTCCACAAGAGAAAATAATAGTTGAATTTATAAAAATGATCCCGTTCAAAAGTTTACATATGTTTGATTCTTAATACTGTTACCTGTATGATGCACAGCTATTTTTGTTTTGTTTAGTGATAGTTTAGAATGTGACGATAACCTTGCAAAACATTTTGCAGTGTTTACATTGGAGCTGCACGATTAATCGTTAAAAGATCGCAATCTCTATTCAAACACCCACGTGATCTTATTCCTGAATGGCAACGATTCAGCAGTGTCTATTACAACTGTTTCACATTGTGAAACAGGTGTTAAAGACATTCAAATCTGCATTCTGCAACACAAACAGTCTTTTCAACCACATTTTGATCATTATTTATTTGTTACAGACATTTTAATAACATAACTACTGGGATAAAAGCTTATAGTTTGGGTATAAACACTTATTGTCTACAATAGCGATCAAAGCGAAAGTATCTTAACATCTTAATTAATCTAATTCTGCCAGGGGGTGGTAACAACTGCACATTTAAAAAAGTATTTATCATTGAATCATTCATTCAGAGGATTCCAATAGTGAAACAAGTCTTTATTAATTGAGACACTGACTATAATGTTTTAATTTTGTTTGAATGTAGACTTAAGCAATGAACATTTCGTCAGAACCACTAGTAAATTACGTAATTTTTTTTTATTCTTCAGAATTGTGATCTCCAATTTATAGAAGAAAATTGTTTTTCAATTTATTCAGAATCATGCAGCTTTAGTTTACATTTATTACTGCATGTAATTAGTTAAAATAGAAGTTTAATTTTTTAAAAATGCACCTACTTTTTTTTTTTTTTTTTGGATTTAGTTTTTTAGTTGAATAAAATACAATTTTTCACTAAATATTTCTTTAAAAAAAGTCTCATTCTCGTGAACCCAGTCTCGTCTCGTGAGATAAGTGTCTCGTCACACCCCTAGTGATAGTTGTTCATGAGTCCCTTGTTTGTCCTGAACAGTTAAACTGCCCGTTGTTGTTCAGAACAATCCTTCAGGTCTCACAAATTCATTGGTTTTTCAGCATTTTTGTATATTTGAACCTTGTATGATTTTGAGATCCATCTTTTCACACTGAGGACAACTGAGGGACTCATTGTGTTTCCTTCTGAAGCGTCAGTGAGCGTTTGAACCTTCTGTAATAGTTGCATATGAGTCCTTCAGTTGTCCTCAGTGTGAAAAGATCGATCTCAAATACACACAAATGCTGGAAAGCTAAGAATTTGTGGGACCTAAAGGATTTTTCTGAAGAACAGCGAGCAGTTTGACTAAACAACAAACAAATCACTTAACAAAAAGAAAAACGACTGTGGATTATTCAGGTAACAACACAGTATTAAGCAGTATGTGCACTTTTGAACTAGGCCCTTTTTTTTTTTTTTTTTTTAAATTCAGCTATTTTCTTTTTTGGACTTAATGTAATCATCTTTTATGTGAAATATCTTACTCAGGTCAGTACTAAATAAAAAAATAAAAACACATTTTGTATAATTTCTCTTATTTTGGTAAAATAATTAACATTTTGCAGATTCTGCAAGGTGTATGTAAACTTTTGACTTCAACTATGTACTTTTCAACCTTTATTTCATTTGAAATGCTTATTAATTTACTTGTTTTCAAAATTGTCCTAAATGTTGACATGGCAAAAATAAATGAAAAAATTCTTCATTTTTTCGACAGAGTCTTCTTCAGATGAGGACGAGGGCTCGGATGATGAAGGTCGTCCTGAGGATGACTCTGATGTAAGAGATGCCCTCAGTTCTTGTGTATGCAATGTGGCATTATGGGATTGTTCTCACGTTCCATTTGTCTTTTCAGAACTGGGAGGAGGATGAGGCAGCAATGGAAGTGACAGAGGACAAAAACAACCACAAAGACGAGGAGGACGACGATGATGAACAAGATATGAATGATGAATCAAAAGTGAATGGTGATTCAGATCTGGACCCTGAAAATGAGAGCGAGGAAGAATAATATCCAATCAGGCCGCAGGATTCAAAATAGGACCCTAACATTTATATATGCTTTCATTTTATTTTTCATTTTGTTGAATTTTATTGTAACGAAACAGGTTTATGTTTTATAGAACTTCGATAACCTTTGCGGCCTGGACTTGTGGTTGTCGAAGGGCGAGTGACCCTTGACCCAGACTGACAGCTCCTCGTGCGGAAACCGCACATACACGCGTTTGAGGTCCATCCGAGTCACTTTTCCTTTGACTTGAGACTGCCTCTGTTTTGTTGACCAGCTATTAGGATTCAGTGGGATTGATTCCCAAACCAAACCCCCACTCCATTCCCCCCGCTCGATTGCATCCTCAATCGGGCGTCCGAATGTCCTACGTCCCTGTGGTCCGAGCATATGACATTATCATGTTTATGCCCATCAGCACTATCCTCTGATCATATCTTTAATTTATGTTGTCATTACTCTGTCTGTCACAGTCATTTCTCATGTTTAAATTCCGTGCCCTGTGTGTGTGATTTTCAGATGAGGGTATTTTTACACCCTCTGCGGTCATGACCCGGTTCTCGGTCTTGAGAACAGAAAATGTGAACCTCTCCCAGTACAACATGAATTTTAAAATCAGTCCCAGAGGCGTGTAGGTTTAATTATACAGAGGTTGCGGCGAGTGTCAACCAAAACTTTTCATGCAAACAATATATCAGCGACTGTTGTACAGTTTAAATGAAATAAATACTGTTTTGTTCTCATCTCTTGTTTGGATTTATACTTTTTTCTTTAATTATCAGCATTCTGTTGGCTGAATACAGTTAGTAGCTGCAGTTAAATGCTAAAAAACAAATCACAGCAGTATTTATTTAATAGAGTTTTTTAAAGAAGGTATTTATTGTCTTTATACTTTTAATGCACAAAACACTACATTATACGTTAATTTTATGAGCATTTCTGTTAACCCTAAAACAATGCAGTGCAAAATTAAAAATGAATGTAAGATGCTGGTTAATATAGTATAGTGCTTGATGTTTAAATGGACTTTGTATTATGAGCACTATTAGATAAATTATTTTAAAATTGTTCAACTGAACTATAATGTAATAAAATGGATAAATCTAATAGAAAGAATAGTAAAAGAAAGATGATTGCTGCGTTTTTCACCATTAAAGTAGCTTTTTTATTTTAGTAATTGTATTTATTTTTTATATTTATTTTAGCTAGAAATCACAATTTGGATACCACAGAAAACATTAAAAACAGTAATTATTAGTAAAGTTATGGTTGACTCTAATCGGTTTCCAGTTTTGGGTAGTCACTGATTACATGTAATCAAAAATTAAGTAATTAGAGTATATTACATTTCATAATGCTTGTAATCAGATGACAGTTACTTTTTTGTGAATTACTTGATTACATGTTCTTCACACAATGGTAGGAAATTATTCATAATTTATTTAATTTTGGGAGTCTGGACAAAAATATTTCAAACCTGGAAGACTTGGCCATGTCGTTGTTTTTATATTCATGTTTTTTTTTTCATGTAATTCAGGTCTTACCAAAAGTTTGTCACCCCTTAAAATAAAATACAGTGCATTGCGAAAGTATTCATACATATATATATATATATATATTTTTTTGTTTTATGTTGCTGCCTTATGTTAAACTGCTTTAAATTACTTTTTTTTCCACATCAATCTACACTCCATACACCATAATGTCAAAGCAAAAACAGAACTTCATAAATTTCTTTAAAAAAAAAAAGTAAGGCAACGCACTGTATTTGCTTGAAATAGCAAATGTTTTCATCAAGTCACTTCACTCTTTATCAACTCGTTGTAATGTTTAAAGCATTTTATGATGTTGATATCAAAATGTGGAATAAATCTGCTTTCTCTTTGCTTTTTTTATCAATATAAAACAGGTGCTGGTCTTAGAATATCTCCAAAAAGTTGATTTATTTCACTAATTCCATTCAAGAAGTGAAACTTGCATAATGTATACATTCATTCCACACAGACTGATATATTTCAAGTGTTTATTTTAATTTTGATGATTATAACTGACAACTAATGAAAACCCCAATTCGATATCTCAGAAAATTAGAATATTATTTAGTATATTAGACCAATACAAAGAAAGGATTTTTAGAAATCTTGGCCAACTGAAAAGTATGAACATGAAATGTATGAGCATATAAAACATTCAATACTTAGTTGGGGCTCCTTTTGCCTGAATTACTGCAGCAATGCGGCGTGGCATACGCTGTAAAAAGTGTTCACCATTTTCAACTTAAGTTTAGCAGCTGCCTTATGTTTTTAAGTTAAATAATCTTAAAACTACAAGTCATTTTAACTTATGACAATAAAAATTAGTTGTTTAACTTGTGAGTTTTAATGACTTAAGTTGATTTAACTTAACATTTTAAGGCAGCTGCTAAACTTAAATTTTTTAAGTTGAAACTGGTGAGAATCTGGTCGATCAGTCTGTGCCACTGCTCAGGTGTTATGAGAGCCCAGGTTGCTCTGATAGTGGCCTTCAGCTCTTCTGCATCATTGGGTCTGGCATATCGCATCTTCCTCTTCACAATACCCCATAGATTTTCTATGGGGTTAAGGTCAGGCGAGTTTGCTGGCCAATTAAGAACAGGGATACCATGGTCCTTAAACCAGGTACTGATAGCTTTGGCACTGTGTGCAGGTGCCAAGTCCTGTTGGAAAATGAAATCTGCATCTCCATAAAGTTGGCCAGCAGCAGGAAGCATGAAGTGCTCGAAAACGTCCTGGTATACAGCTGCACGTCTTTGTTATTTCCCTATAGCGGATAATGAACCGAAAGTCTCGCCCATAGGCTTACTTACCTGTTGAAGGAAAAATGTGGATTGGTTAAAAATAAAAGAACTAAATGGGTCAGTAATGATTTTTATTTAATCAGCGATTAAACTGATTTACAATGTTCAGCACAAAGCTGCATTGCTATGTGTTCTCCTCCAGGTGGCGTCAAAGCGTCACTCATGACATTTTCCACTAGGTGGCGTCGATGTGTATATTTCATCACACGTGTCAGATGTGTTTAACGCCCGCAGTTCGCCCGACTGCTACAAACAAGACAATCACGGCGTTCCGACTGCACTGTAGACAACTGCGAAATCTCAGGCTGTAAGTTAACACTAAATACCCTTCAGTTTGTTTGTTTGACTAATACGTTTAGTATAAATATATAGATGGTTTCATCGGCATTTTCCGTAAGTTTTTTTGTTAACCTTATAACTCAACGTTAGTAAAAAAAGTTTACAGATAACTTTGTAAACTGAGTAGACAAGTTTAAAATGTTCGGGGTTTGTACACAATACACAGTTATGATAACTGTTTCTAAATATATATATTCCGTTTAACCTCAGTCCTATAAAGTGGACATAGAACGATTTTTTTATAACGTTACAAGAACGACTTGGCGGAATAGTGAATACTTTTTTAAAAGTTTTTTTTAAATGTTTGATCTAGTTTTACTTAATTATTTCCTTGTTTGATCTGATTATTCTTAGTTCATAACTACTTTTATGATATACAAGAAAAAAATGTGTAAAGTTACATGAACTTTAACCATAGTAGTGAACGTTCAGCTAAATATGCTTCGATATGCCTCACTCACTGAAATGTACTATATGTATAGAACTCCATGTATGTTTAGCGATTTTTAAAAAACAGCTTTGTACATAAAATATGTAAATATATGAATAAGACTGCATGTTTTAAGCTTAACTTAAAAATGTGGACATTATATAACGAGGGTATCTTTTCCATCTTTCTAAAAGGCTGCTTTAATAAAACTTTGAATTATCACAGAAAGTGTGTAGTTTACTTTTGTATACTAAAATAAAGGTTCCGAAAGGGTGTTTTTGTAGTTATGCCATAGAACAACCATGTTTGGTTTCCCAAAGAACCTTTCACTGAACAGTCTTAAAAAGTAATATTCCATAAAGAACCTTTTTCTGCATTTGAAAGGTTCCATAGATGTTCAAGGCTCTTCATAGAACTATTGATGCCAGTTAAGAACCTTTATTTTTAAGAGTGTATATATCAGAAACCAGACAAGTGAATTTTATGTAATGGAAATTTCTTTTGTCACTCACGCTCACTGTTTCTCTGCTCCCCTCCCTTTCAGGTGAGAGGTATTCATGTGAGATAACCTGATTGCTCACGGGTGCCATGAATTGGGCTTTTCTTGAGGGTCTCCTGAGCGGAGTCAACAAATACTCCACCGCATTCGGCCGCGTCTGGCTGTCTGTAGTCTTCCTTTTCAGGGTCATGGTCTTCGTCGTAGCTGCGGAGAAGGTATGGGGTGATGAGCAGAAAGACTTTGCGTGTAACACGGCGCAGCCTGGCTGCCATAATGTTTGCTACGACCACTTCTTCCCAGTGTCCCACATACGTCTGTGGGCGCTGCAGCTCATCTTCGTCACCTGCCCGTCATTCCTTGTGGTGCTGCATGTGGCCTACCGTGATGAACGCGAGCGGAAGCACCGACTGAAATTCGGCGAGGGCTGTCAGCGTTTGTACATCAACACTGGAAAGAAGCGTGGTGGTCTTTGGTGGACTTACGTCCTCTCATTGGTTTTTAAAATGGGAGTTGATGCGACCTTTGTGTATCTGCTGTATCACATTTATGAGGGGTATGACTTCCCCACCCTGGTGAAGTGTTCTGAGGATCCCTGCCCCAACGTGGTTGATTGCTTCATCTCTCGGCCCACAGAGAAGCGGATCTTCACCATCTTCATGGTGGTGACAAGCGTGGTGTGCATCCTGCTTTCCCTCATTGAAACCCTCTACCTTGTGGGCAAACGCTGCTTTGAATGCTTCCACAGGATGCGTGGCTCACGGCAGATAAACAAAGCAAGGTCCATCGCTAACATGAACAGCTCAAATAGTCATTTAGAATCAAACAGCAAGAAACTGGCAAGCACAAGCCAGCCAGTTCGAGGAATGTATGTGGTCATCTCATAAAAGTACATGAGTTTGGAAAATACTGAAAGTGGGACTCAGAAAGATGGAAAATGTTCTTCATGTTCACCACGACATGAACTCAAACGTGACCAACTCAGTGGACCGTTGGCAGTTCAGGAAGCTGCTTTTATGCTTACACTATATCCACTGGATCTTTTTGCTGGAAAGTTGTGGCCTGATAAACAACATTGTATATTTGAAACGTTTATAGGGGTCAAAATGTCAACATTCAGGATGACACCGTCTTTAGTTAGACTCAAGCAAGTTTCTGCAGGGTTTTGGGTGTGGTGTGGATTCTGTTAGGCCAAGCTCCAGAACACCAACACTAACGGGCACTTTAAACAGCAAACACAAAACAGATGTATAAGCCCAGATAATTACAATAATTACCATTAATCACAGAGTACATATTTGTCAGTTTTTTCAACTGACACTAACAAGCAAAACGTGATGTTAAATTACTCTTTGCTCCACATACTTTCATAGTTGTTCATTTTTTTTTTTTTCAAAAGAAACCAAACACAGCATAACTCATTGCTGGAGGAATCTATTATCAGAAGCCTGTTTTTATCTCAAGAGTAAAAACATTGATCAACTGTGACTTAAAAATAGACAGTTCACCCCAAAAATCTAAATTTTCATCATTTACTCATCCTCATGTCATTCCACACCTGTAAAACTTTCTTTTTATAATTTGAGTATTTTTTTGCCCACACAGTAAAAGTCATTGGAATGCAAAACAACATTGAACACGAATGACTTGCGTGGTATGGACAAAATATTAGTTCAAAATGTCCTTGTGTTCCACATAAGAAAAACAGTCATACAGGTTTGCAATTATATGAGGGTGAGTAAATGAATTTTAATTGTGACTCAGAATGTGACTTTATAACGCAATGTGACTTTTTATGGCGCAATATGACTTTAAGTCTCAACTGTGGCTTTAGCGTGATGGAAACATTAAATATATCACAGTGAGACTTTATTTCTTGTTTCAACTTCATCTGACGGTTCATTTTAGTTTTTTACTCTGAGGTGAAAAAAGCCTTCCATGGCGGGAAGTCATTTTTACTTATGCTGTTAAACTCAACACATTTTCGTAAACACACGACTTCATTATTGTAAGCCTGCTTGGCCACCAAGATAGCGAACCCTAATTTATACTTTAATTTGAATGTAAATTTAAATTTGTTTACAGATTTGTACAAAACTTTGTACTGTATTTTATGTTTTATTGTTACTATTCAATATTTTGTTATCATTTTTGCTAAGTTGTTGTTTGTATATTAGCTGGGGGGTGTTCCATAAAACAAGTTTACCAAATAAGCCAGGCTTATTTCAGTTAGTCTGACTTATTGTCTCTTGATTTGGCTCAAAATAAGTCAGACTAACTGAAATAAGCCTGACTTATTTGGTAAACTTGTTTTATGGAACACCCCCCTGGTGTGTGTATGTGTATGATAATGTGTGCCTAAACTGTGGTGCTTCAATCTAATGTCTTCCAAGAACTTGCAGTATTTAAAACATTAAGAATTAATTGATAAATGTTCAACACTGCCAGACGATCAAACTCAAATAAGGCTGTTTTGCCTGTGTGTGTATGTGTATGAGAGAGAGTTTTTCCTCCACTGATAAACATATCCAGAAAAAGTAAACATCCTCCAAGGTTAGAAATCCTCTGTTTGTATGCTAACCTTTTAGCATTCTTTCCTAATTACTGTGTGTTTAGAGTTGTTTACATTTTGAGATACATTAAAATCTGCTTTTTATTTTCTTACAATCTGCTGCTCGTTTAAATCAGTGATTTCTGATGAAATCAGGATGCAAATGAAAACTCTGACTTTGCTGCTCACAGATTTGATTAGACTTTTAAAGCCAGTTAAACTGCATGTGATTGTGGTGTGGTGCAAAAAAATGCCAAGAATGAAATAGCAGAGATAAACATCTTTATGTGCTGTCTCGGCATGACATTTCATTCGTTTGAAAAATTGCAAGATAGAATGAGAAAACAAAAATGTTCTTATTTAGTTTTTGAACACATACTCATATATAAATATAAATACTTATAACGAATACATTTTTAGATGCCAGTTGCACTGTGGAATAGCAATCCACTTTTTTAAAAAAGAATCATCAGGCTGTTTTGTACCTGGATTGTATTTCAGGTGTATTCCGATTACACCATTCATTCTTGGCTCTTTTCAGTACATAAAAGCACCCCAAGACAACAAAAAGGTCCCTCCCTGTTTCATGACCAATGATTTGGCCTTTCTATCTCTTTCTTGATATCTCTATAACCTCTGTGCAGTAAAGGTTGGGTAGATGTAGTTCATGTTGAAGCAGGTTTTGTGAGTCACATCTACATTCTTAAGGTGTGGAAACCGATCTGACGAGTCCTTTTCCTTTTTTTCCGAACGCAACCAACATTCCACTCCCTATTGTACTTAAGCTTCCTCTCTCTGTCTCTTTTCATCATCGCTATCAGCGCTTTTATCCATAAACATCAACATTTGCAATTGCTACATTGTAGATACACTTAGCCAGCTTGGTGCATGTTAAACTAAAGCTTTTGTTGATAAAATCTATTGCAGAAGTTAAAATTTAGTATGCATTCCAATTGAAGTTAACCATTCCCCCACATAAACAAGTGTAAACCAGTTGAAAGATTTTACAGCAGACCTGCCCAATCTGGTTCAGTGTTTTTTCTTCTGTGTTTCATAATGTTTCCTCTTGCTGAACAAACGAGTTCAGACAGAACACATGGCTTGAATAACTCAAAGCAGGCATGAGTTCCTGTAATACACACTGAGGGAAGACTGGCAATCCTCATTACCAAATTTTCGAGAGAAATTATAAAACTACAGTTTTTTTAATGCCTCATTCAGAGAATGAATCACCATCATCCCGCAGAGGTTTGAGCAGTGAGTCAGAGAGCTTCACACGTATGGCTGAAAAGAATTTCTCACGCTTTGATGAAAATAAACTACAAAGACTTTTCCTGTGGAAAGCTCCACATCTGGGTTACTTGGAGGCAGCCTTTTTAGCAGCACAAACCCTTAACTGTTAGACTTCCACCACTAGCTAAAACAGTTTCACTCATATTATAAGTATAAACAAATTTATATCTATACTAAAGAGCTTTTAAAGGGATTTCCTGCATCCTTGGTAACTTGGCAGTTACTTGGAACACATTAACTTAAATTACCCAATATAATTAGGACCCGCATTCTCAGCACAACATTAAAAAGTCGCCTGACAAAAGTTTAATAGTGTGTCTCCAGAGAGTCACTACAGAAGTTTCTAAGCAACAAAAACTCTATAAAGCTGTTGTTCAGGACAAGGTGTGGTCATTTACGTGACTATGGAGTGCAGACTTTCATGGACAAGTTTGAACTTGGAGAAGCCGCCTGCAGACGTTGGCAACGCCACAAACCACTAACACGCAGTGTGTACTTGACAGAGCTGTCTAAACAAAGGGAGTCTTATTTATTGTACAATAAGATGGAAAATGTTACTAGGCTGCAGAGGCAAGGGTTTACTATTTGCTGCATAAACCACAATGCAAGCCAAATATTAACAGTATATTAAAAAAAAAACTTTTTATGGAGTCATATTACAGTCATTTTAGAGTTAACACTGTGAGTTCATAAACTGAACAGTCCTCTGTTCCCTAAACTGGACATTTGAGTCAATACACAGAAAGGCATGATGATTTTGGCAGTATGTTACATACAACTGTATTTAATTAGCTTGCTATCTTTAAAGTAAGAGGTTTATGCCAAAGCTATGCAGTAGTCTGGATACTGAACTCCACCCTCACCGAGGCGTGTTACCAAACCAGATCCACGGAAAAGCCCAACAGAGCTTTCAGAGAAGAGTTTAACAGCTGCTGAATTACAAGAGAAAACTTGCATTCAGAGTAAGTAGTAAACTTTGTTTTTTAACTTTTAGAATCGTTTCACATTGTTTAACTTACGAGCAACTCGCCAGGAATTGCGCTGTTAAATTAACTAATCAAAATAACATTCTTGCTTCCGTTGACATACCTTTGAATCGATTTTATTGATCAGTAATTAAAGGGAAACTGGTGGAACTGTTAAAAAAGCGTTAATGTAGCCATTCAACTTAAGTTTAACATTGTAGTCGGTTGACTTTGATCAATTTTAATAGGGCACATTTGAATATACCTGCGTTTACAAAAGAAAAAATGCGGTAAAATATTTTGTTATTGTTTTAGAAATTCTGAGGGCTGGGAAAAAAGTAACTACGACTGACAATTAAAACAAAACAAAAACCGCTGATAGCCATTACAGCGAAACTGAGGACACAAAGTAGCAAGGCAGAGAACGGCACTGGTTTAACTTTGATAAGTTTACACAAAACAACAGAACATAGCCGTAGATTCAAAACATGTGAATGTACTTAAAATATCATCAAATGTTAAAAGACCTCATGGGATGCGCGGTTTTTGCAACCAATTCGGCCGAGGAGAACATTATGGGAAGCCAAAGCTCTAAAATTGATAAAAAATATCTGTATAATATATTTTCTGGTAATGATGATGAATGGCGTGATGGCCTATCCTGCATGAAGCATTTAATGATTTGAAATTACACCATTATAACGCATTTAAAGGGATAGTTTACACAGACACACACACACACACACACACACACACACACACACACACACACACACACACACACACACACACACACACACACACACACACACGCACAAACACACACTAAATAAAATTGTCATCATTTACTCACTTTCATGTCGGTTCAAACCTGTTTGATTTGTTGTATATCAAGTTCCAAACTAAAAATGAACCATGAATATATCATAAAAGTGATCCATAGGACTTTAGGACTTGTGAACTTTATAGGCCAACTTAAAATAGTTCACTTTCAGAACAAAAATTTACAGATAATGTACTCACCCCCTTGTCATCCAAGATGTTAATGTCTTTCTTTCTTCAGTCATAAGGAAATTAGGTTTTTTGAGGAAAAAATTCAGAATTTCTCTACATATAATGGACTTCTATGGTGCCCCCGAGTTTGAACTTCCAAAATGCAGCTTCAAATGGCTCTGAACAATCACAGCTGAGGAAAAAAGGGTCTTATCTAGCAAAACGATCGGTTATTTTCTAAAAACAAATTACAATTTATATAATTTTTAACCTGAAATGCTCATCTTGTCTAGCTCTGTGTGTACTCTGTGTAGAGATGAAAACGTATATAAATTGTAAATGTTTTTAGAAAATAACCAATCATTTTGCTAGATAAGACCCTTCTGCTCATTTAGAGCCCTTTGAAGCTCATTTAAACAGCATTTTGGAAGTTCAAACTCAGGCACACCATAGAAGTCCATTATATGGAGAGAAATCCTGAAATGTTTTCCTCAAAAAACACTATTTCTTAACAACTAAAGAAAGAAAGACAAACATCTTTGATGACAAGGGGGTGAGTACATTATCTGTAAATTTTTGTTTTGAAAGTGAACTTCTCCTTTAAGTCATCTGAAGTCATACAATAGCATTCTTTGACTAACAGACTGAAAATTAAGTCATTATTTACTAATTTTTCATCCTCACCTCAAGTGTTTTGCTAATTGCTGTAATCAGATGATTGAGTCAGTAGGTTGAATTCAATAAGAATCAAATCAGTAATCAGTAATGAATGAATGATTCAGGGCCTCTTACAAAAACTGCATACGTGGCCTGGATATATTTAAAAAAAAAAATCACATTTTTAGTTTGTTAGAGTAGCATGAGGGTGAGAAAATGATTGATCAGTTACAGTCACGTTTACATACACCTTGCAGAATCTGCAAAATGTTAATTATTTTACCAAAATAAGAGGGATCATACAAAATGCTTGTTATTTTTGTTTAGTACTGACCTGAATTATATATTTCACATAAAATATGTTTATATCTAATCCACACGAGTGAATAATAATTGAATAAATAAAAATGACCCTGTTCAAAAGTTTACATACACTTGTTTCTTAATACTGTTTTTACGTGAATGATTCACAGCTGTGTTTTTGTTTAGTAATAGTTGTTCATGAGTCCAATGTTCTTCAGAAAAACCCTTCAGGTCCCACAAATTCTTTTGTGTATTTGAACCCTTTCCAACAATGACTGTATAATTTTGAGATCCATTTTGTTACACTGAGGACAACTGAGGGACTCATATGCAACTATTACAGAAGGTTCAATCACTCACTGTTGCTTCAGAAAGAAACATGATGCATTAGGAGCCAGGGGGTGAAAACTTTTGAAATTTGAAGATCAGGGTAAAAGTAACTTATTTTGTCTTCTGGGAAACATGTAAGTATCTTCTGCAGCTTCTGAAGTAAAGTAGTAAATGAAAATTATGATATTTAGTCAAAATAAGAAAAATATACACATCTTCATTCTGTTGAAATGTTCACACCTCTGGTTCTTAATGCATATTTTTTTTCTTCTGAAGCAACAGTGAGGGTTTAAACCTTCTGTAACAGTTGTATACGTGTCCCTCAGTTGTCCTCAGTGTGAAAAGATGGATCTCAAATTCAAACAGACATTGTTGGAAAGGGTTCAAATACACAAAAGTGCTGAAAAACCAAAGAATTTGTGGGACCTGAAGGATTTTTCTGAAGAACAGCAGACAGTTTAACTGTTCAGACCAAACAAGGGATTCACAAACAACTATCAGTAAACAAAAACACAGCTGTGGCAACACACTTTTGAACTAAATTCAACTATTTTCTCTTGTGAAGTATATGTAAACATTTTTATGTGAAAATCTTATTCAGGTCAGTACTGAATAAAACAACAACAACATGCATTTAGTATGACCCCTCTTTTGCACATTTTGCAAATTCTGCAAGATAAACTTTCAACTTCAACTGTACCCCACATGTTGCTTTTAAATACAAGAAGTTGTTTTGAGTTCACTCACTGTTTTTTTCTCTCCCATCTTCAGGTTGATGTATTCTTTATCAGAGATACTGAGTGTCAGAGGATCAAAGGACACATTCAGAGAAAAAGTGTGATTTGACCTTGCTCTGAGCTATGGATTGGAAGACTTTTCAAGCCCTGCTCAGCGGGGTCAATAAATACTCTACTGCATTTGGCCGGATCTGGCTCTCAGTGGTTTTTGTGTTTAGGGTGATGGTTTACGTTGTAGCAGCGGAGAGAGTTTGGGGTGATGAGCAGAAAGACTTTGATTGCAACACAAAGCAGCCGGGCTGCGCAAACGTCTGCTATGACTACTTCTTCCCCATTTCCCACATCCGCCTGTGGGCCTTGCAGCTCATCTTCGTCACCTGTCCATCTCTAATGGTGGTCATGCATGTGAAGTACCGTGATGAGCGCGAACGCAAGTACCGTGAGAAACACGGCGAGAAAGCTAAGCTCTACGACAACACGGGAAAGAAACACGGTGGACTTTGGTGGACATATCTGATCAGCCTTTTTGCCAAGACTGGCATTGAAATTACCTTCCTCTACATCCTCCATCACATCTATGACAGCTTCTACCTGCCAAGGCTGGTGAAGTGTGAAGTCCAGCCATGTCCCAACGTTGTGGACTGTTACATAGGTCGACCCACAGAGAAAAGAGTCTTCACATACTTCATGGTTGGAGCTTCAGCTCTTTGCATAGTGCTCAGCGTTTGTGAAATCATCTACCTGATCTCCAAACGCGTCATTCGTTGTGTCAACAAGTTTAAGAGGTCTCAAAGAAGCAGCACACCACTTAATGGACGATACAGAGATGAGGACAGCAACTGCACCCTTCCTATGCATGAACTGGACACCAAACCTGAGTATAAGGCAGAGTGTAAATCAGACTTTAAGTCTGAGTTTAAACCTGGGTCTAAACCACAGTTTAAATCTGAACTCAAGCCAACATTTAAACCCGCCTACAGATTAAGTGTGGACATGAGAGCTTCCGCTCCAAATCTCTCAGTACCCATGTACAAGATCCAGTCTGACATACTTTGAAGAACATTTTTTTCCTTCTCAATCAAGAATTCAGTCATCTAGAGGCATAAAACAAGCTTTGAATGTCTGGACAGTTTTAAAGTATTTCATCGTCCATCAAAAACTGTCATTTGGCAGATGGTTTCGTGAAATTCTATATGACAGATTAAGAAACTTTTGGCTTGGATTAAGTGTTTTGCCTGTTTGAGCAGTTGTGATTAACTGGGATTGTAATATTACTGGTACCTGGAGTCTTTTGATCACCAGCCTAGTTCTTTCAGGCATTCCTATTCTTGTCTTTCATTTCTTAAAAAGAACAAAGGTGAAAACCACTGAAAAAGCTCAAGAGTTATCAAATAACCAGGAAACCTTTCATGGAGAACACACCTTGCATACAAACCCACCTCCACCTTTACACGCACACAAAACGATAGGAGGAAGAGTGGATGTCCTTTGTGTGTAAGAAGGCGTAATGAGAATGCCTCAGGGGTGTCATTGTTTACGGTCTCTCAATGTCCTGGTATTTGTTACAAAGATCAGATCAAAGTTTTACAGATGAAGCTGTTCCAACTATCACAGTTTTAGAAGAGATCTTAGTGGATGTTTATATGCAAACACACCTGAACTCTGTCTGAACTCTAATTCTTATGCTGGAAAAATGAGAGCTATTTAAAATTTAACAGTGTCCATAAGATGGGCGATCAGGGAACATTTTTCTTCCATTATTTGTTGTAACTTTACTGTAGACTGTGTTCTAACCTCATCTGATCTACACTTGGCAAGCATTTGTAATAGTCTGACTATTGTTCAGACTTGCTGTTATGATTATGTCACATGTTTTCGGTTGATATTTTTAAAAATGCTGCACACTCTGCCTTTGTATCAAAACCTGAATCAACGCACTGACATATTACTTTTTCATGTTCTTGTTTTTAGTCAAACTGCCAAAATAGAGTACTTTTGTATGACAACCACTATGTGATGGTATTGTAAATCAGGAAGCTTTTAAAGTTATTCATTTTTATACTGTATAAATAAAGTACAAAAATTCCCATCATGTCATTTTAAAGAGATTCATTTAATAGCTTAAACCACAAAGAGATTTTAATCAAAGAGGAAAGAGATTTAAGGAAGTGAATACACTTCAATTATCTTTGACAGAACATGGAACATGAAAATCATTATTCATTATCATCTTACACAGATTTAGCCTATTTCAGATCATTGCACAACCATTCAAATGTTTGGGTTCACTAAGATTTTTAATAGTTTTATTCAGCAACCCTTTTACTACAAATAAAACCAATATAATTAATCCATGCTAACCACAAATGAACCATGGTCTTGTTATACTACCTTTAGTTTAACCATGGTATTTGTAGTAAAGCTATGGTTATACAAATAGTAATCAATAAACATGGTCACTAGACTTTTACTATTAAAACCATGGTAACTTTCGTAAGGAAAGGAGCAGGGTACGTACAGATACTATAAAATAAAATTCCAGGGGCCTCATTTATAAAGACTTGCGTAGAAACCATCCTTGATTTTATCTAAGAACTTTTCTGATTTGATCGTAGGAGCGATTCAGAGAAAACGAACGTACCACGAAATCCATGCGTACGCCAGTCATTCGGTTATAAATCACAAATGATCGTGGAATTGTGTGCAGCTGAATGTCAACCCGTCGAAACGCCCCTGCTTAATTAATAAACATATAAAATGAGCTC
Organism: Garra rufa; assembly: GCF_049309525.1. Lineage (NCBI taxonomy): Eukaryota > Metazoa > Chordata > Actinopteri > Cypriniformes > Cyprinidae > Garra > Garra rufa. The sequence continues at coordinate 24,953,956 of NC_133381.1, forward strand.
ATTCCTAAAGCAAAAACTCTGTGACAATGGCAAGTAAAAAGGAGCGCAAGAAATCAAATTATAGTGAGGCTGAACTATCTGCAATACCAGGCATTACCACAAGGAAACGGTCGTACGCCAAGCTGGAATCTGACGTGGAGATAAGTACTTTTCCACGTCAAAGACGGTTTTTATAAATCTGTACTTTGACGTGGATTTGATCGTACGAACACTCTAAGATCAAATCAGTGCGTAAGAAAGTTTTATAAACGAGGCCCCAGGACTTTCAGGGACCCGATCTAAATCAAATTCGCGATACGCCATACGCGATTTAAAGGCCCATCTAAATCAAATGATTCGCGATCCGATTTAAGTACTTGAAACAGTGAATCATGTTGCGAAGCAATGGTTTTTAAACGTTTTTAAAATCATCACAAGCGATGCCCAACTTCTAAAACGTACTGACCCTTTTATTTGAGCTATTTTTTTTTCTAGTGAAACGCTTGAAATGAACAGATGTCAGGAGTTGAATCAATCGAAGTAGGTCCAGCGTAAATTACTCACTCAATTGATTCGCTTTGTCTGTTTCTGTTTTCGCGTCTTTAGCCATGTTTACACGACACGTTACATGACACTGTCAATGCTACTACTGGTTTAGCGCAATAGTTTTATGACATTAATTGAAATAGGCAAAAAAAAGTATTTTTTTTAATTGCGTAAAAACATTATTTCATACATAACCTTTCAATAATTCAGGCACTTTTCAAGTACTTAAAAATGTCTATTTGCAAGAGTTTTATAGCCCTTACATATCAAAAAGTCAAACTGAATTGCTTGAAATGAACAGAAGTCAGGACTTTGAATTCAATTGATTCGGTTTGTTTTCGCGTCTTCAGCCACTTTTAAGACAATGTCAGTACTGCTTTAGCGCAACAGTTTTATGACATTAATTGAAATAGGCCAAAAATTACAATGTCCCTATTGAAAAAAAAAAAAAACAGTTGGTTAGGTAGGTTTTGGAGCATAGATGCTGGTTTGAGGTCCTGATCATTTTAGCTTAAACTAGCTCAAACCAGCATCCATGCTTCAAAAAGGATATGTGCTTATTAAAACACATTTCATAGATACATTGTTTTTTTAATAATTCAAGCACTTTTCAAGATTATTTCTATTCAAGATTATTTCTATTTTCAAGGGTTTTACAGGCCTTAAATGTCAAAAAGTCCAATCGAACCGCTTGAAATGAACAGAAGTCCGGAGTTTGAATCAAAGCGATTCCAGCTTAAATTACTCGCTCAGTTGATTCTGTTTGTCTGTTCTTCTTTTCGCATCTTCAGCCATGTTTACATGACAATACTGCTAGTGGTTTAGCACAACAGTTTTATGACTGAAATAGGCCAAAAAAATTAAACATTTATTTCATAGATACATTGTCTTTCAATTATTCAAGCACTTTTCAAGTTCCTCCACAGGAATATTGCTATTTCCAAGGATTTTCTAGGCCTTAAATGTCATAAAGTCAAATTAAGTACTGCTCTTTAAGCAACTTGAACGACCCATTACATTTATCAAAAGTGACAGTGAAGACTTATATTGCTACAAAAAAAGCTTTCCGAGCTTTCTATTCACCAAAACATTGTGAACAAAATGTAACATGGTTTAGAAAAAATATTTAACTGTTTTCAACTGTGAGAAATGTTTCTTGAGCACCAAATCAGCATATCAGAATGATTTCTGAAGCATCTTGTGACAAGGATGGCCTTGGTGAGCATGAGAGGCTTCTTTCACAAACATTTGAAAAATCGTACCAACCCCAAACCTTTGAATGGTAGTGGTATTCTTTGTATATGCTTAGTTTTAGTTTGTTTTGAGTGCTTAGAAACAGTTCACTTTTTTTCCCAGTCATGCATGAATTTGTAAAATTTGTTCTTGAGGGGGTGGGTGTATGATGTCAAACATAATGCGTAAATGTGCAAACTTGTTTATCCAGTTAATCAGCCTTTAACAGACAACAGAAGTACTTCATGTAACTGACATGGTTACTTTTCTCTTGGCAAGAAGTAGCCAGTTTTATGTTTGTTACTGTTATGAAAAGTTCAGTTACCAGCCTAACCGGTAAAAGTAAAAATGAAAGAGAAGTTGGTCACATTGCATACGGAAGCATAAATTTACAATTGTCATCATCTTGTCTTTAATTAATAAAATAGACATAATAACATAACCACATAATAATCTCTTATTAAACATTCTACACATTGGAGAAAAAATCCCCAAAATCACACAATAACGTCAGTTATCAATTCAAATAGAAAGAACAATAGGTTGTTACACCCACAAGACGTGTCTCAACAATAAATTAAAGGAAATTATTATTCATGTTTTTTCCTGGAGAAAAACAAACGTAATCACTAACCGAAATGGTACATTAATACGGTATCTGAAGTTCCTTGAGTGTTGTCATTGTAATGGCTTTGTTATCAATACCAGAGTAGTGCTGCATTTGTCTGGTAATGACAAATATTTCCGTCTTCAAAATGAGTCAAAAAGCACCCACGGACACAAGTATGAGGATGTCAGAAACAAAACAATTTGTGACGACCCATTTATATTTGTAATAATGCTCATCAAGATGAGAGATGTGATGCAGTCTAACCAGCAAGATTATTATTATTCTTATTAATTATTATAATTATAATAATTATTATTATTCTGTAGTCAAATATTTAAATTACGTCACCTTCTGTCATTTATTGCCTTTAGGCATCAACGATCTTACTTCAGCACTATGTAAAACACTTAATTCACTTATTAGAAATATACATATACAGTGTAGTTATCAAAAGTTAGCTACACTGTCATCATTAATCAAGGCACAAGAGAACATTTTAGGTATGTCTGGGTGTGAATATTAAGTGATATGAGCTCACAAGTGCCCTTTTCACCACTAGACTCATTCACACATTCACAGTAGAGAACGGATGTTCTCACGCCTAAAGTCCAGCTCCACTGTGTTTACATTTATTTCAAAGATCCTAAAAATTAAGAGATTTTAATACACACTAAGGGTTAATGTAGTGTGACCTCCAAAAGAGTAACATCATCATACCAGGGACTGGAATCAGTATAAAAAGACAGAAGACTTTAGAGCTTGCAGGAGGCTTGAGCTACTTTTGAGTTTGTTCTTCTGTTGAGTGAATGACAGATATATGAGCCAGCATCCAAAAGTTTGGGCAGGTCCACTCCCTGAAAAACAGAAATGGTGTAGTTTTCTAGCCAGAGGTCCAGTAATGTTAAAAAAGTAATGTAATATAAAGTACTAAAGTAATAATGTAATAAAGTAGTAAAAATGTTTTTAACAGCAAATCAGCATATTAGAATGATTTCTGAAGGATCATGTGACACTGAAGACTGGAGTAATGATGCTGAAAATGTAGCTTTGATCACAGGAATAAATTAGATTTTTAAATATATTCAAATAGCCAAATGGTAAAAATATTTCAAAATTGTACTGTTTTTGCTGTACTTTGGATCAAATAAATGCAGGTTTGGTGAGAAGAGATTTCTTTAAAAAACATTAAAAATCTTACTGTTCAAAAACTTTTGACTGATAGTTTATAATTATTATTTTATGACCACTTTCCACCCATTCTCTGACCCCCTTTAATTCAAACTAAGTGCCTAATGTTATTTAGACATTACCATTCAAAGGAAATGCTGTAACTTTATATTCACCAAAGAATCCTGAAAAAATGCATCATAGTTGTTCTCAATATTCATAATAATAAAAAATGATTCTAGCGGACCAAATCAGCATATTATAATGATTTCTGAAGGATCATGTGACACTGAAGACTGGAGTAATGGCTGCTGAAAATTCAGTTTTGCCATCACAGGAATAAACTACATTTTAATATGTATTAAAGGTGCCATAGAATGAAAAACTGTATTTACCTTGGCATAGTTGAATAATAACAGTTCTGTACATGGACATTGCATACCGTGAGTCTTAAACACCATCGTTCCCTCCTTCTTATATAAATCTGGTGTTTGCAAAAGGCAATTGGAAAAGAGGCCAATTCCAACATAACACAGACTATTAGGTAATAGTCTCAGGATCATTAATAGTCGCGCCCCAACATTTGCATAGCCCAATCATTTTTTGCCAACCAATCAATTTTTGCCCTTTCCTATGCCATATACCTTCTATGTAGATATCAGAGAACAATTTAAAATATTGTATCAATGCATTCTATGACACCTTTATAATAGAAAACAGTTGTTCTATATTGTAATATTTCACAATACTACTGTTTTTACTGTATTTCTGATCAGATTAATGGAGCCTTGGTGAGCATACAATCTTACTAATCCCAAACTTTTAAATAGTAGCATACTTTACAGAAAGCCAGAGAAGTTAAACCATAATCCAGCAAAACCAATCTGGATTTTATGTGGGACATTACCTATTAAAAGCAAGTTGTTTTGGGTTGGCTAGTCAGATTACGCATTTACAGATCAAAATGTTCTGGAAGAATCCAGCTTGCAGTTAAATTTGCCTGAGAAAATAAGATGTAAATGTGGCACCGACACAGTCTTAAACTCACAGTGTGAATTCCCAGTCCATGCAGCATATAGACAACATCTTCAGTTGCAACATTCCCAGAAGCCCCTTGGGCATAAGGGCAGCCGCCCAGCCCTGCAACGGATGAGTCCACGACACGTACCCCATTCTAGAAAGTACCAAAGGAAACAAAGGTGTGCTATATTTAAGAACGTGAAAAACGAGTTCAGAATGAATGGTATGTATACAAGGCATTTGTGTCACTGAAGTTCAAGTATAAAGACGGATAGTCTCGACAGACAGTAAATCATTATGAATATCCACCTTTTTCTTCCTGTAAGAGTGGGCACGGCCATTTGTAAATTTTATGGGTCTGGCTTCCGGTCTTATCCGCGTCCAGCTATTTTTAGCTGTACAAAACAGCTTGTTTTGCTGTTTAAAATTGCAAACTGGTGTGTCTTACCACATTATTTTAATGTATTATCTTAATTACGAACACACTGGTTTGTAGTGCAAACAGTTTTACCGTTTCCTGCATGTTGTTATTCTTCTCATTATTTCCCTATAGTGGATAATGAACTTGAAATCTCACCCATAGGGTTGTTCCACATTGAAGAAAATGGTGGATAGTAAAATGATATAGTCACGGCAGGCAGGCAGAGAGGTACTGGGCATTTATTCCACACACACACATGTTTGTTTTTGTGAATTGTGGGGACATTCCATAGACGTAATGGTTTTTATACTGTACAAACGATATTTGCTATCACCCTACACCTTCCCTACACCTAAACCTAGCCCTCACAGGAGACTGTGCATATCTTTACATTCTCAAAAAAACGTATTCTGTATGATTTATAAGCCTTTTGAAAAGTGGGGACATGGGCAATGTCCTCATAAGTCACCCTCTCCTTGTAATACCTATGTCATACCCATGTTATTACACAAATTTGTGTCCTGATATGTCACAAAAACAAACACACACACACACACACACACACACACACACACACACACACACACACACACACAAACACTTCCTTACTCACCTGTAATGCTACAAGTATGTTAGCCAGTGCTTGTCCATAAGTGTCATGACAGTGAACTGCTAAAGCCTCCACAGGAACCTCTTTCTTCACAGCATTCAACATTTCTGTCATGCCACCCGGAGTGCCCACTCCGATAGTGTCTCCAAGTGAAATCTCATAGCAGCCCATGGAATACAGTCGCTTAGCAACCTCTGCCACTTTGTTTGGCGATACTTTCCCTTCATATGGACAACCCAGCACACAAGACACATAACTGGGAAAACAGAGCAAGGGACAATTTTAAGAGATAAGAACACTGAGTTAAAAAAAAGAGAATGAAATGTGCATGTGTGGTTGCCTTACCCTCTCACAGGAACTCCCTCTTGTTTGGCTGCTCTCATCACCTCCTCAAAGCGCACAAGACTCTCATCCACTGAACAGTTTATGTTCTTCTTGCTGAAGAGTTCTGATGCAGCACCAAATATTGCCACCTCTTTTGCACCAGCCTTCATCTGAAATTATATATACATCTTACTGACGTAAAATATTTGAAAGATACCATCTTTTTCTTTGACGCGGAAGTAAGCCTATGGGCGAGACCTCTGGTTCATAATCTGCTATAGGGACATAAGAAATAATAACAACGTGCACAGCTAAAAATAGCTGGATGCGGATGAGACCGGAAGCCAGACCCATACTATTTACAAATGGCCAAGCCCACTCTTACAGGAAGAATATGGTGGATAAAAATAAACACATTTAGCATAGCACTGCAACCCCTGGCAAAAATTATGGAATCACCACACTTAGATGTTGTTCACTCAATTTTTTTTATATCATAGCAAATAAACGAATCACAGATATGACACAAAACATTTTTGTTTATTAATTCAACATTCTTGTTATGTGAAACATACCCCCCAAAAAATGAGATTAAACTCTTTTAATTAATGGAAAATTATTTTCCATATCAAGTAAAGGAATTTTTTTTTTGGAATTATTCAATGTTGAGGAAAAATATGGAATCATTAACCAACAAACACAATTAGTACTTTGTTGCACCTCCTCTGGCTTTTATGACCATTTCGCCTGGTCTTTTACCTGACATGCAACCCCATATTATTAATAAGCTGGGAAATTTGATTGTTTTCTTCAGGCAGTCATCTTTATACATTTCATTAGAACGGCACAGGACAAAAGTTCCAGCATCATCTCCTTGTCCATTGCAGATTTGCGATTTATCACTGAATATCACTTTCATCCAATCATCCACACTCCATGACTACTTCTCTTTAGCCCACTCTAATTTTGTTTTCTTTTGTTTATGTGTTAATGCTGGTTTTTATTTGGCCTTTCTATACGTAAATCTAATTTCATCCAGCCATTTTTCTTCATTTGTTTCATTGTGCATTTTCTATTTTCAAGGCAAACCTTGATGCTCGGATGTCTTGATCTGCCATAAGTTTTTCCTGTACTTGATATAGAAAATAATTTATACTACAATAATTCAACTATTTTAATTTAATTAGTTTGAAGTATGTTTCACATAACCAGTGTGTTGAATAACTAAACAAAAATTGTTTTGTGTCATATCTGTGATTGGTTTATTTGTTATCAAGTAAAAAATTTGGGTGAACAGCTTCTAAGTGAAGTGATTCCATCATTTTTGCCAGGGGTTGTAGTATAACAGTCCGTGTTGGATTTCACTCACAGCTGCCTGGAATCCTTTCAGATTAGGAGTCAGGACGGGGTAATTCACACCAGGTTTCTTGTGGAGGCCACGCATCACTTCCTCTTGATCAGCCATCTGCCAATCAAATGCAGCCAAGCCTCTCATAATTCTCTCTCTCTCATAGTGTTTTATTGTATGTTGTGAGGCTCTAATAATGAAATGTTTGAAAGCTTTGATGGTGTGTGCTGCATCTCACCTGAGGGACCCATTTAGGTGACACAAAACTTGTAGCCTCTATGACGGGAAGTCCTGCTTCTGTGAGCATATCAATCAGACGGATCTTCACCTCAGTGGGAACGATGGACTGATGGATGCAGAGTTTGCGATTAATAGAAATAATATAGCTCTTACAAGGTTTCCAAAACATTTTTTTATCATTTGTGATGACTGGATTAGGGTTTTATTTTCACGACACCTCATAAATCAACCATACTGGCGGCACTGAACATAACAACAATTTAAAAAAGCGGATTATTGCTGCTGAAAATGGTCAATTATTGGGCTTTACTAATCGGTCAGAAAAACATTTGGAGTAGTATAGACTGCCAAACGTTATAACAAATCAAGTAGAAGAGTGCAAAAAACTGTCTGAGGAACAAAAGTCATTTGTGGGTGGCCAAACTGAACCAGGATTTCCAGGGCAAAAATCATGACAACATTCATGTTTGTTGTAGGTGAAATATTAGGCTAATATCTTAACTAATACTGCTCGTACATATCTTTAACACCTATTAGCTTGTCAAAATATTGCATCCTTTCCCGCTTACTAAGTCCTTCTCTACATGCTTTAGAAGCTTCCACACGTTTTTTCTGTGGTTAAGACACTATATATTAGCAGAACAACGTATTCAGTAGTACATTAACCATGCAATTCATGCTGTTGTTTACATCCGAGTATCTCCATCATGGCAGCACATCCGAGTAACTGAACTGTTTACTTTGTGTCACCAGGTTTCGACAGTTGGTAAACTTAAAACAGTAGTGTTTAACCACATTGCACAGAGCTGTCAGGCTAGATGTTGATGCAGGTTACTTCAGAACTACAGTAAACAACTACCTTCTCATTCTGAAGTCCATCTCGAGGTCCAACCTCTACAATCTTCACCCTCTCTGGGAATGAGAATGACTGTGTAGCAGACACACTGACCTGTCAGAACACACACACACACACACACACACACACACACACACACACACACACACACACACACACACACACACACACACACACAGTAGACAAACATACTGTACACATGCAAGTAAAATGGCAATAACATGTCATAGCAACTGTCAATTACATGGCTATGTCATTCGTAATTTCATTCACTCAGGTAAATGAAACACGTAACATCTTGACATTCGGAGCAGCAAACGTGAACTTACGGATCTGAGTATTGCTGCAGCAGTAGATCGCAGAGCGGGTCGGTAAACCCGAACAGAAGCGAAAGGACCTGAACCAACCCTCATCATGAGCGCCGCCATCTTCACACGCCCCCATTTGCCCTGACGTCATAAACTCATATATGGATTTAGATCTCGCGATAATACAGGATCAGATTTCGAGAGGCTCGGCAGTCGGCACCATCATTTCTTTCTCTGCACCAATCAGTCATCGTGCCGTGGCTCTGAGAGGTGAATGTTTTTCTTGTTTGTCCAATAAGTGAAAAGGTTGTGGTAAATGTTGGTATAAAGGTAGAATAAGTTAATTTATTACCCTGGTTAAATGCCAATGATGATTCAAACAAACACTGTGTATGAAATATATTTTCTTCAGTCCAAATAATCAAAACACAAATGTTAATGTTATGTCAAAATAAGACAAATGGCAAAGATGATAGAGAGAGAGTCAAAGAGAAACACATATATTCATATATACAATATTTTATTTAGACAATGTTTATGTTGAGCCTGTGACGGGTAACAAATATAACTCGTTTTGTTTTAAATAAATAAATGAGCCTGTTACACATCAGCAAAGTAGGTCACATGGACTCCATGCAGCATAGTTCATTAAATGATATGTGTCAACCTTGGCATTAACTAAAGTTGTAGTAAACTAATGTGAAAACTTAAAACTGGTGCGAAACTAGAATATCGTAGATTTTTTTTTTAAATTACAGAAAAATCTGTCCCATTGTCATTTTGCCCATAAATGCCTTTTTGAAATAAACTAAATATACTTTAAATTACAGAAATATACTTGTACTTTTATAAAAGCAGTTATATTTTAATACTTTAGATTTTCAATGAGAAAGTGTTTTTCATTTGTACAAAAACGCACAACCATTTCCCTTATGAACTCTTAACAGACTTTAAACTGCCAGGAAGACAGCTCTTGCCCATTCACCCTTTCACACACAACCACAAGCATATTATCACTTTCCACTGGCTTCCTCATCGCTGTCCTCCACTTCCTGGATTATGAGATCTGCTCCGGAATCTTCTGCGAGGTCGTCGTCGTCCATGACCCAAGCAATTTGCCTGTTCTCACTCATGTCCTCTTCCACACCCAACAACAGGCCTTCCTTCTCCTCATTTCCATCGGTATCATCTGTGATTAACTCACTGTAGCCGCTCTCTTGAATGCAAACGTCACACAGCCTGTATTTGCGGGTTCCCTCGCTTACCACTCGCCCAGTGACTTCAGTTACATGGCGTTTGCACTTCCTGCACACCAGCTTACGTGCCTGATGAATCTGTGTAACACAAGGGATAAAAAGGGGATATTTGAGATATCCTGAAAAAAGGTAAATATGTATTACATCCACGACTTACACACTACAAGATATGAGTTAATGCCCAACAGTAGCATGTGGATGTACATCCTGTGGAGGTGTTAATGGACCAGACATGTGTGAAGCTGAGAGTGTTTCTCACCGTCTCAAAATGGCTGCGCAGGTGTTCCAGGCGAGTGAAACGTTTGCTGCAGGCCTGACAGGGATAAGGACGCTCACCTGTGTGACAGCGGAGATGGCGTTTCAAGTCGGCCTTTCTTTTTACTGTGTGCGTGCAGAATGGACATTTGTAACGCATCGAGGGAGTGGAATCTGAGACAAAGAGAGACACAGATTGACTGTCAGGCCAATTCATCCTTTCATCCATCACCACATCAAATGACTATTTGAAAGCCTATTTAAAATCAAAACATCTCTTGTTTTCTCAGAAACATACCATAATAAAAAAAGGCCTAAAGGAGAAATATTTTGCATTTGTAACTTCTGTCCAAGTTCTGGCTGTTGATTAAGGCCTTGAATGGCTCTTGCAAAATGACATTTGGATTTGTGCAATATGAACACAGAAATCTAAAAACGTCAAAAGTTTACATACACGTTGCATAATCTGCAAAATGTTAATTACTTTACCAGAATAAGAGGGATCATACAAAATGCATGTTATTTTTTATTTAGTACTGCCCTGAATAAGATATTTCACATAAAAGATGTTTACATATACCTGAATGATCCACAGCTGTTTTTTTGTTTAGTAATAGTTTTCATGAGTCCCTTGTTTGTCCTAAACAGTTAAACTGCCCGCTGTTCTTCAAAAAAAATCTTTCAGGTCCTACAAATTCTTTGGTTTTAGCATTTTTATGTATTTGAACCCTTTCCAACAATGCCTGTATGATTTTGAGATTCAGACAACTGAGGGAAGGTTCAGATGCTAACTGATGCTTCAGAAGGAAAGTAATGCATTAAGAGCCAGGGGTGAAAACTTTTTAATTTTTTTTTTTACATTTTTCTTATTTTGCCTAAATATCATATTTTTTTCATTTAGTACTGCCCTTCAGAAGCTACAGAGGATATTACATGTTTCCTAGAATACAAAATAATTTAAATTTACCCTGATCTTGCATTGTTTTTCCTTCTGAAGCATCAGTGAGCATTTGAGCCTTCTGTAATAGTTGGATATGAGTCCCTCACTTGTCCTCAGTGTGAAAAGATGGCTCTCAAAATCATACAGTCATTGTTGCAAAGGGTTCAAATACAAAAAAGTGCTGCAAAACCAAAGAATTTGTGTGACCTTAAAGATTTTTTCTGAAGAACAGTGGGCAGTTTAACTGTAAAGGACAAACAAGGGACTCATGAACAACTATCACTAAAAAAAAAACAAACAGCTGTGAATCATTCAGGTAACAACACAGTATTAAGAATCAAGTGTATGTAAACTTTTGAACAGGGTAATTTTTATAAGTTCAACTATTATTTCTCTCGTGGACTATATGTAAATGTCTTTTATGTGAAATATCTTATTCAGGTCAGTACTAAATAAAAAACTTTATGATTTAAAGGCTGAATTTATTTAAAAAAAAAACACTTAAACACTTAAATACAAATATCAAAAACACAAGAAAACTGAAAAAAAAGAGTAATTTATTTCTATAATGGCAAAGCTGCAATTACTTCATAAATAATTCTAATATGCTAATTTGGTGCTCAGGAAAAAAAATAGTAGAACTTTGATACTTTTCTTCAGGATCCTTTGATAAATATGTTCAAAAACAGAATTTATTAGTTTTTTTTTTAATGTAAATTGTCACTACTGATCAATTTGAATCATCTCTGCAGTTTGGTGCTCACCTTTATTAAACACCCCAACTACCCCAACAATAGACGGAAGGTTGGCATACAGTTCATCTGCTTTCTGAGAGCAGTGTGATACCACCCCCTGCAGGTCAATGAGAGAAGTGTCTTCTGTTACCAAGCGACTAGTGGCAGTTCTTTTCCTGCTTCCTCTTCTTCTGCGTTCAGGGAGCACAGAGCTGTATTGCTCCTCCTCCATCTGTGCCTCCAGACTGGACTGTGGCGGAGAGTTCTGCTGAAGCCCTGATGGCTGTGGGCTCGTTCCTCTGAAGTCTTCCTCTGTCTGATCCTCCTCTGATTGATCCCAAAGTCTGGTCTGAGAGCTCATGCTTACGTCACACATATTGGACGGCTCGATGACGTTCTCACGTCTGTCCTGAAGTGGACTGCTGTCCGACAGACACAAATAGCGATTCTCATCGTCCTCTTTTGTGCTGATCTCAAGGAAAGATTTAATGAAGGCCTTGCAGTAGGAAATGACGTCATTCATTTGCAGGTAGCTGGCAGCTGACATCACTTCTATTACGTTAGAGCTATTGAGCTCCAGCTGACCAGAGTAAATGAAGTCCAGGATGATGGCAAAGATCTCAGGGCTGAAGACATCAAAAGAAGCGCTTACGGATTCTAGAGTGTCTTTAGCGCCTTGAGACAGCAACATCCTGAAATATCCACTGCTGCCATACAGGACGTTACGGTGTGCACGGAAAATCTGACCCTCCACCAGCACGTTGCAGTCACAGAATAATTCCTGCTGTCGTTGCTGGTCCAGCTGCTTTAGCAAACAGCTCTGGTGAATGGCTGACATATCAGCACTGGTCCATTTGTGAACAGGCCTGAAAAAAAGAAGTGGGATAACTTAAAAAAAAATATGAAAGAATGAGTAACTTATTCATTTTTCAGTGTTATATCTCTCCTTGTTTTTTTTATTTAATTTTGTATGCATTAAACAGATGCATAAAGGAAAAACAAAGGAAATAAAAATATTAAACCTTGTTTCACATACAAAATTAAATACATAAAGACAAATAGCTTTAAAAAAAAAGAAAAGAAATTGTGCTGGGCAAAGATTAATTGCGATTATTTGCAACCAAAATAAAAGTTTTTGTGTACATAACATACGTGTGCGTACTGTGTATATTTATTATATTTATTATGTATATATAAATACACACACATGCATATATATATTTTAGATTTTTTTTTTTTTTATATTATATGATACTGAACCACAAAACCTGTCTCAATAGCCAAAAATACATTGTGTGGATCAAAATGATTAATTTTCTTTTATGGCAAAAAATCAGGATATTAGGTAAAGATCATGTTCCATGAAGATATTTAGTAAAATTCCTATTGTAAAGATATCAAAACTTAATTTTTGACTAGTAATATGCTTTGCTAAGAAGTTAATTTGGACAACTTTAAAGGCAATTTTCTCAATATTGTTTTCTTTTTTGGCACCCTCAGATTCTAGATTTTCAAATAGTTGTATCTCGTCCAAATATTGTCCTGTCCTAACAAACATTACATCAATAAAAGCGTATTTATTCAGCTTTCAGATTATGTATAAATCGAAAAAAGACCCTTATGACTGGTTTTGTGGTCCAGGGTCACATATTATGTATACAAAAACTTTTATTTTGGATGCGAATCCAAATCGCGAATAATCGCTGCTCAGCACAAAAAATAAATAATTAAAACAAGATCATATTAATAATAGCATAAACAAATACAGAGAAAAACTTTATGCGTCAGTGGTATTAGCAAAACAATCAAAATCAATATTTTCTTGCGCCGATTTCAATTAAGATATGTCTAAAGGAACGCTGTGAATTAGAGAACTTTTTCTTTACATTACTCGTTGGGTGTGCAGTTTTGTGCTTTGTGTGATGTAATGGCAGCGGTTTTACTTCACGAAGAGGCTGTTAAACTCCGCCCACTACGCTCTGATTGGAAGATACATCTGTCAATCTTGTACATTCGCTGTGGAAGGGGCAACACCCGACTTTGCGCATCGGGTAACGAGGGAGAGAAGCAGGGAGAGAGAAAAAGAGAAATAAATACAGAAAGGTGGATAGAGAAAAGAAACGCGGGGCTAAAACATGAAAAAATACTACAATAACGAAAAAAACAGGCGACGCTGTTTCTGTTCAAATATCTTCGTTCTCTCGCAGCGCACGCACACAAATGCAAAAACTGGGTTACAGTGTAAGACATATATAAATAAATAACCAACCCAATTAACATAAATCCATAAATAACGCAGCAACAGAGAAATCGCTGGAAAAGTCAATTATAAGATTAAAGTCACTGCGCCCTATATGTGCGAAACGCCCGGTGGAAAAAGTATTACCTGAGATGCCGCGCACACACGCCTGAGATTCACTAAAAGGACGTTCAAACATTAACCAGGCATATCATTTCTTACATCACGAATCAAACCTGTCAGATAAGGGGAAAAGAGGCAGTAGGGTGGTTTCTGACGGGAGCCCTGTCGTCGGTGGAGAGCCGCCCACCGAACCGACCTCAGCTGGAAACGCTCCAGACTGGATTTTAAAACGCAAAACACCCGGCTTTGTAAGCACCTTTGTCGCCTTTTCGGATTTCATATCACCTGAGTTCGGACGACCCGCAGGTTGGCGCTGAGCCTCGTGCTGGTCCCCGTCGCCCACCCTCTTTACCCGGGCACCGTTTCCCCAGTCTCTCAAACATAATACTCACAGATGCCCCGCGTCACCCGCACTCCGGTACGGTCGACATGTCCCACTTTCACAAACCATCTCCATTTCTCTGCCTACTTTGGATGTATTTCTCCAGCTTTTGTTATCAGGGCGAACGGCTTTCACTTCCTGCTTTGCCCGAAAGACCGAAACCCGTTTGTGCTGGAAAAACGTTTTGCTGACGTGGGTGTCCGGAGCGCCCGGGACCGGAGAACCGCTTAAAGCACACGCGCCCCCGTACAGCAAACCCGACACGTTTATATGAACAGGTTCTGGCCTTGAAAACGAACAAATGTCTCAATTTATTGCTTTTCTGCACTTATGTTGACCCTCTCGTGTCATAGGAAATCGCACCATTGGTTTGACAGAGCACGATGTTCGTTTCATACAGTCTAATATAACGTTTTATTAAAGCGATTGTTTATTTGTTTATTTTTTAAATCTGGAATTAACAGATTTATACAGAATTGTTCAATCAACAAAGAGTGCAATGCTGCAAAAATTAAACAACTGAAAAAAGTTGAGCCTCCATTGACAATAAAACGAGAACACCTAAGTTATTTCTAAACAAGCGAAACAGTTTTTATTTCATATTGACAAAGAAGTATAAATATTTCTAAATTAGAAATGATCCATTCAGTGTACTTTGATAAAAGAGAGAGATGACATTAAAACAGAGGATATTAGAAAAACAAAAGACTTTAAATTTAACAAAATCATTTGTTTAGCTTCAAGTTTCTTGTAATATAATGATTTTACAGAAATTATAAAAAAATGAAACCCTTCATTGTCCCACTTTGGCTTTGTTTTTGTTTTGTTTTGCCACGAGTGCAATTCCCTTTATTTCCGTAATAAACATTCAGCATTCATCCAGTTTCAAGGCTGTGTTGAATTACTGAATCCTGTGGGATTCTGGGATTGCCAGCGCCATAGATCCTCACCTGGGTGATTAGAGAATAAAGTTCGATTAATCATGAGCTGTTGGTACTTCACACCCCATTATGCTCTTATCTACTTATGCAGGCTACAGAATTAAAATGAATTTAATTCACACTTACACATCCTCTCCAGGCCGAATTCAGCCTTCCAGCCCAGCTCTTTCTCCGCTAGAGTTGGATCTGCATAGCAGGAGGCCACATCACCACTCCGTCGAGGAGCAATCTCATAGGCGATCTGGGACCAGAAGAAAGAAAAATATATATTTTGATATATACACAGTCAAATCAAAATTTATTCAGACACCTTCAACATTTCTCACATTATCACAGTTTATTCACTATAGTTTAGAAAATGGTAATAAAATATGACAAGAACTAAGAGTTAAACTGTGTCAGAACAAATTCATCTTGATAATGTCAGATAACTTTGATAGAAAGTTATGTAACAAAACATGGTCAGGTCAAAGTGTCAAATCAAGTTTTTGGTCCTAAATTTTTATTAATTTTACTGGTAGTCCACTGTATGAATTTTTGGGTATAATATGTCAGTTTACTTTATTTTGCTATCCTTACCTACATAAGTGAACTATAGTGCCCTGCACCCACTAGTAAAAAAAAATGTAAAAAATTATATCTGGTGTCTGCATAATTTTGGATTCGATTGTATATATGTGAACTTCGGACCACAACATTTTTATGCCTCACCTTTCGACCTGAAGCTTTTTCCATGGCATTCACCATCTGCAGCACTGAGTATCCTGTACCTGTGCCCAGGTTATAAACCTACGTAGAGACCAACACAGACGTGTAAAACTGAGAAAAAAAGGATGTGAAAGATGAAGTACATTAAAGAGGAAGAAAAAATGTCGTACTTTACACCCACTGTTGTCCTTCAGTTTCCTGAGAGCAGCAATGTGTCCCTTTGCCAAGTCAACAACATGGATGTAGTCTCTCACACCTACCCGGAAAGAATGAATCAGCGTTAGTTGTTAACACTGAAAACTAAAATGAAAATGAGATGGAAACAGTCTTGTTAACTGAAATAAAAACAACAGTTACAGAAAAAATTAACTAAAATAAAATAAATAATACTACAACTGAATTTCAGCATGAAAATGCTGCTAGATAGCAAAAACATTAGACATTATTGACAATTTTAACTGCATTATTTTTTAAATGATATAATTTAGCACATAAACTACTAAAATAAAAACTGAATAAACTGAAACTATAAAGTTCTTACAAAAAAATATAAAATAAAACCAGTGTCATTTTAGTATTATTTATATTAATAATACATAATTGTATCTCATTTTATTATTCTAAAAAAAGTTTTAGTTTCAGTTAATGGCCAAGGAAACATTTCTACATTTCATTTTTTTTTTTTTTAAAGGGAACCCTAGGTATTAAGACTTGTATGGCTTACGTTTCATAATGTAAATGATGTTTCTTACTAAAATATGTAAAAGAAAACCTATGAAAGATTTACGTTATTTTACAAATCCACATCGATTACACACATTTTGGACTATAGGGGGTGCCGCTATTTTGATTACGTAAAACTGTTGCACTCGGTGGCTACTGGCACTACCTGTTACTATTTTTACTGCAACGCAGCTCAGTATAAGCAACTTGGAAAATAATATACTGATACAATGCCACATTGTGCGGCTTTTGGTCGTAATTTTCAGTCGAAGGGCAACAAGAGAAGCGATGTCTTTACTGCTTTCCTACTGATAAGAAGAGGAGAAAACAATAAGATGCCTGTGGACGAATTAAACCTCCTAAAGACCAGCATTTTTGTTCTCTCTACTTCAGTTCTGATGCCTTTGAGGCTTTTAGTAGACCACAGCTCCTGAAAGTGCTTACAAGCGGATTTCACACGAAATATCCAAGGGTGTTTAGACTCTTTGTGGGAAAAATCGATGGTACGGCATTTGGTTTAAGCCCACATTTATATCCATCGTTTCAGTATTTTAGAGTTGTGTTGCAGTAAAAATAGCATTTTACGTAATCAAAATAATGGCACCCCCTATAGTCCAAAATATGTATATAATGATGTGAATTTTTAAAATAACTTAAATATTTCAGAAAGAAACAGCATTTATGTTATATTAAGCCATACAAGTCTTAATACCCAGGGTTCTCTTTAAGGTTTTTATTTACCATCCATAATTTATTTCAGCTTTGTTTCAATTATCCAAAACAATGTTTAACTATTAAAGGGTTAGTTTATCCAAAAATGAAATTTAGCCCATTATTTGCTCACTCTCTAGGCATCCTAGAAAGGATATGACTTCTTTCTTTCAGACGGATCTAATCGGAGTTATATTAAAAATTGTTCTGGCTCTCCCAAGCTTTATCATGACAGTGGACGTTTTTTCTTTTTCATCAGTCCAAAACAAGTCCAATAAAATGCATGCACACAGCTCTGGGGGGGGGGGGGGGGGGGGGGGTGACTAAAGGCCTCCTTTAGTAAATTGATGTGTTTTTGTAAGAAAAATATCCATATTTAAAACATAATAATCACTTTAATCTAGCTTGCGCAAACTGTTGTACACAGAAGCAGCGGAAAGACCAAAACAAATCAACGGTCACAAATTATTAGTACAAAACGAGAATTTGTAAAGAAAATTGTTGGAGGATTTTGATATAAGTCAAGAGGAGACTGGTTTTCCTTTGCTCAAGTATGGAAACTCTGCTCCCTTTGCTCCTGTAAGCAAACATTGGTTTTTATGAGACTCACAGGCGCATCGACCCGAGATGGCTTCCGTGTATGACAGTTTGCGCAAGCTAGATTAAAGTGATTATTACGTTTTAAATATAGAGAATCTTCTTACAAAAACACATCGATTCGCTACAGGAGACCTTTATTTATTACCCAGAGCTGTGTGGGATATTTTTTATTATGAATGGATGCGCTTTATTGGACTTGTTTTGGACTGATGAATAGAAACACCCATCCACTGCCAGGACAAAGCTTGGGAGAGTCAGAACACTCTGATTGGAATTGTCTGAAAAAAAAAGCAAGTCATATACACCTAGGATGCCTGGAGGGTGAGTAAATAATGGGCTAATTTTCATTTTTGGGTGAACTAACCTTTTAACAATAACTTAAA
Organism: Garra rufa; assembly: GCF_049309525.1. Taxonomy (NCBI): domain Eukaryota; kingdom Metazoa; phylum Chordata; class Actinopteri; order Cypriniformes; family Cyprinidae; genus Garra; species Garra rufa. Next base: position 24,972,613 of record NC_133381.1, read on the forward strand.
CTAACAATAAAGAAAACTAGAAAAAATGAAAACAAATTGAAAAGATAAAAATAAAAATGAAAAAGAAATAAAAACGTAATATATTCACAACTAGAAAAATAAGGAAAAAAAAAAAAAAAAAAGCATTCTTTTGGCAGAAACAGCATGCTGAAAACCATCTCTCATCACCTGTTCCATCAGGTGTGTTGTAGTCATTTCCAAACACATTCAAATGTTTTCGTCTGCCAATAGCCACCTGCCATATACAGTGAGAAAGAACAACATCCATTATAAAACACATAGACACAGACACGTAGCTCTTCTATACCTTAAGTGGTCAGACAGGATACCTGGGCAACATAAGGCAGAAGGTTGTTTGGGATTCCCTGTGGATCTTCACCAATCTGTCCTGAGATATGAGCACCAATAGGATTGAAGTACCTGAGCAGCACAGCATTCCAGTCCTGCAAGACATTTTCTCAGTCAGAAACCTGCCAAACAGTAAGTAGTGTCATAAAAGAGCGATCAGCTACCTTCTCTGCTGTGCATTGATCCATGATCATTTCCTCTATGAAGTACTTGGTCTTGCCATAAGGGTTTGTGCAGCCACCTACTGGATGCTGCTCATCAATGGGGAGTTTCTGGGGGTCTCCATAAACAGTGGCAGAGCTGCTGAATACCAGATTATGCACCCCATGAGACTGCATCACCTGATTCAGACACATACACAGGGCCACATTCCTTAAGCACTAACATGCACACACAGACTCCAAACTGTTCTGAATCTGCATTTCATGAATCAGCGCAAATATTGATATTACGCATAAGGACATTCCGTGCAAAGACATATACATATACAATTTAGACACATTTCTTACCTCTAGCAGATTGATGGTTCCTGTCAGATTGACTCTGTAGTATCGTAAAGGCTGTTCTACTGATTCACCCACAGCTTTCAGTCCAGCAAAGTGCATCACTGCATGGAACGAGTGCTGGGACACAGAGAGGAAACAAATAACTCTATTAACAATTAAGGGGCGCTATTACACATTATTTCACCAGGTCGGTTCAGAAATCAGGTTTGAGTGAGTTTTTGTCAAAGAAAAAGCTAGTGCAAGCATTTTTTGTATTTAGCCACAACATGTTTTAAATGTATTAAAATAAACGAAATTGCAGAAAAGGCAAATAAATATCTACATAAATATAAAAAATATATATACATAAATAATAAAATTTACACAAATATAAATAATATACACTACTGGTCAAAAGTTTTTTTATTGTTTTCAAAGACGTTTCTTCTGCTCACCAAGCCTGAATTTATTTGATCTGAAGTCATTTGGAATTATTTGTACTATTTAAAATAACTGTTTTCTATTTGAATATTGTAAATGTAATTTATTCCTGTGTCTTCAAAGCTGAATTTTTAGCATCATTACTCAAGTCAAATGATCCTTCAGAAATCATTCTAATATACTGATTTGCTGCTCAAAAAACATTTATTATTATTTTTGTTGAAAAACAGGTTTCTCCGACGAATAAAAAGCTCAGAAGAACAGCATTTATCTGAATAGATATCTTTTGTAACATCATAAATGTTTTTACCATCGCTTTTGATAAAGCATCCTTGCTACATAAAAGTATTTATTTTTAGGGGTGGGAAAAAAAATCGATATTGCAATATATTGTTGTGCTCTCTGTCGCAATAAATAATCGATACACTAACGGCCAATATCGATATTTTATTGCAACACAAAATGATTAATTTACCCGTCGTCAGTGTCACTGTCACTACCCAATATCTACCATTCTGTTTGCGGGGGGCGCTGTTCGAGTAAATAGGGGTAAAGTGGCAGAAGCAGCGGCCAGTGACTGTGCGTTCACACCGCCGGCGGCGAGAGCGTCAAAGTGGCCGGAAGTCATTCATTTTCAATTGCTGCGTCCCAATTCGCATACTATCCGTCCTAAATAGTATTCGAAAATAGAATTAGTATGTCCCAAATCGTAGTATGTTCAAAAAAGTATTCCAAAGATTCCCGGATGGTCTACTACATAACTTCAGAATTCGAAGTGCGGATCAATGCACACTCTAACGGCTAATATTGCCCACAACACATTGCGCGGTGAACGAGGATTCGATTAGAACTACAAACACGCATAAAAAGTGTTAAAAACTACAAACATGGAGGATATGCGCGACCAACGGACAGGTAGAGAAAGGGGTTTGAGTGATAAATAATCAGTGTGCAACCTGATAAAAAATATATTTTTTAAATGTTATCCTCGTTATATTTCATGTGCAGCAACATTATGAACTTTTATAATGATAGGTTTGGTCATTAACGTTTAATTATGCAAACGCGAGCAGAGTTCTCGGCATGAAAGACTCCTGAAAGAACGTGCCTTAAACGAAATGTAGATAATGTTAAGTTAACTGTGATGATTGACAGGGCAGTTTAAACAGTGACAGGATTCAGGTAACTAAGCAACAGAGCGTCCGTTAAAGAAGCAGTTATGACGAAGTAGTATGTCCCAAAGCTTGCCTACTATTTTGCTACATACTCAAAAGTATGTACTTTTTCTTCACAAAAAGAGTACATACTTTTAGGGCGTAGTATAAGTAGGCGAATTGGGACGCAGCAAATGTGAGCCGGCGGCGAGAAGCGGCGAGAGCGGCGCGGCGCGTTTTGGGCGGTGTGGGCGTCGGGGAGAGTTGAAGTCAGGTCAACTTTATGGTAATGAGCTATGACGCGGCTCGGCGGCAACCAATCGGAATGTAGAAGTTCACCGCTGAGAGGTTTCAAAAGAACGCAGTCCTGTAAACTTTGGTTCCGGCCACATTAGTTCCCAAGGAAAATGGAGAAGCTAATTATTGCTGTGGCGGGTTTCCCCATAATCTACGACGTGTCCCTGTTTTTAAGTTTGCACTTAACCATGAACACAAAACCCACACCATACAAATGGCTTTTAATTAGTTTATTTCGTTAGCAAACATGTAACTACAATTAAATTCAATTTCTTATTTTCATGTTTAAAATATTTAATATGGTTAACTAACTTACATCCAACTTGTGGTCAGTCTGCACAAGATCGACATGCTTGTTTGCTTTGCGGCTGCTTTAAATACAAGATCAAGCTTTCGATCGTCAGAGCGTCAAGGAATCTTTCTATAGCGTTGCTTGCAGGGCGGCCAGAGCGAATTTTGACGCTCTCGCCGCCGGCGGTGTGAACGCACAGTAACAACAACAGAGAAGAAGCGCAGAAAAAGAGAAGTGAGAAAAATGGCGGAAAATAACGAAAACCAAACAAAGACGCACCCGCTAGTTGAGCATGCTGATCAGTTACGCCTGTTTCACACATACTCCGTCTGCAGTGCGTATGCGTTGAGTATTTTTTTTCCGCACCCATGTTAACGGATTAGAGCGTTCACACGGCACGCGGTTGCTGTCCGGCAGTACGTCCCAGAAGCGGTGTGCAAGTGCATTGAATAATACGTTGTTTATAAAACGTGTTCTGTGTGAAAGCAAAACGAGTCCGTGCTGCTTCTGCATCGCATACGTAACGCACAAGGACTGCATACACACTGCAGACGGAGTATGTGTGAAACAGGCGTTAGTGTTCCTCAAGAAGAATATGCCTTGATGTGACCACTGTCCAGGTTAACATAAAGCACTTTACAGTAACTTACTACTGACGTTTCAGTATCACGGTTTACACATGTTAGTTAATGTTCATGTTGTTTTTATAATGTTCAGGCACTTTTATCTGTCTAGCTGTACAGCGTTTACATTTAAGACCAGGAGGCAGTGAGTTATTATGCAAATGCATATTTCTTTGCACAGTGTTGAAAATGTTGGCATTAATAAATGCTTAAGATTTCCTTATTATGGGTATTTTTTTCTTTTTCAGTCACATATATCGTGATATATCGTTGATGAAATTTCTTCCAATATATTGAATATCGTAGATATCGCGAATCGTGATATTATCGATATCGTGGGCCACATATCGCCACAGAATTGAATCGTGAGTTACCTGTATCGTCCCACCCCTATTTATTTTTATAATTTCTTTCTCAAAAAGTTATACTGACTCCAAAAAAAAACTGTTTTAAATATTGATAATAATAATAATAATAATAATAATAATAATGTTTCTTAAACAACAAATCAGAATATTAGAAGGATTTCTGAAGGATCATGTGACACTGAAGACTGGAGTAATTTTATGCTGAAAATATATTCAAATATAAAACAGTTATTTTAAATTGTACAAATATTTTTCTAAATTTTACTGTTTTTGCTTTACTTTGGATCAAATAAATGCAGGCTTGGTGAAAAACAAAAAATCTTACAGTTTCAAAACTTTTGACTGGAAGTGTACACATACATGTATAAAAAATAAGAAAACAAGAAACATGTTGTGGCTCAATGTAGAACAATAATATAAGGATTAGATTGTATTAAACAGAGCAAGTAATGGATATAAACAAGAGTGCATTTTAATTTTTACCTTTTTGAATATTTTCTCCAGCCCAAGTTTATCCAGAAGGTCCAGCTCATGGAACTCAATCTGAGTATTCAGAAACTTCTCGATTCTCCGCAAGCTTTCTGGAACATCACCCTCTCCTCATCAAAACACACATCCACAAACAATGACAGACATTAAAAAATACATTAGAAAATACAGTGAACAATTAAAGAACCCAACATTAATTTAAATAAAAAAATGTTATACATGTTCTACATTAGAAGGCAGAATTAACAATATTATTACAATATATTTTAGCTAAATTTATTATTTTTTATTAAAGGAGTAGTTCACTTTCAGAACAAAAACAGATAATGTACTCACCCCCTTGTCATTCAAGACGTTCATGTCTTTCTTTCTTCAGTCGTAAGGTAATTATGTTTGAGTAAAACATTTCAAGATTTCTCTCCATATAGTGGACTTCTATGATGCCCCCGAGTTTGAACTTCCAAAATGCAGCTTCAAAGGGCTCTAAACGATCACAGCCGAGGAAAGATGGGTCTTATCTAGCAAAACGATGAGTTATTTTCTAAAAATAATTACAATTTATATACTTTTTAACCTCAAATGCTCGTCTTGTCTAGCTCGGCAAGTTGTAAAAGTTTTTAGAAAATAACCGATCGTTTTGCTAAATAAGACCCTTCTTCCACGGCTGTGATCATTTAGAGCCTGTTGAAGCTGCATTTAAACTGCATTTTGGACGTTTAAACTCTGGGGCACCATAAAAGTCCACTATATAGAGAAAAATCCTGAAATGTTTTCCTCAGAAAACACCATTTCTTTCCCACTTAAGAAAGACATTAACATCTTGGATGACAAGGAGTACATTATTTGTTCATTTTTGTTCTGAAAGTGAACTACTCCTTTAAGACTATGTATTCCTTCATCCAGCAAATACAGTATCACAGCCTAGACACAAGGGCTCACTGTGTGTGCAGGATATTTCGGAGGCTCTTTGTAATGCAATGTGATGTGCTTTTCTGACAGGGGTCTCTGTGTGTTCGGAATACGATTGATGTCCTTCTGCACTGTGTGAGTTATTGAAGTCTGTTTACCTCTGACAGCATTACTGAAGTTATCGATGACCACTGGTTGATAACCAGCCTCTATGAGCTCCACAACACAGTGGCTGCCAATGTATCCACCTCCTCCTGTCACCAAGATCTTCTGACGCATGTTGACAGCCTTCAATAGAGATATCATTGAAAGATAAACACACAAAGGTGTTTTATTATAATTACCGGTTCATTGTTACCAGATATGTGGGTGTGTTCTATTCTTACGCAACCTGTACGTGAACTACGTGGAGCATCCTGTTTCAGTGTATATGAATGGAGCTCTTTCATTCATTAATGACTGTCACATTGTAGCATTAAAAACAAACTTACCGGTCTACAAAACGTTCAAGAGATTAGTTCAGCTCAGTCTGACTAACATTGGTATGCAATGACTACACTGATATAAAACACAGTACGACTTAGTCAGAAAGTCACCTGATTGAAAGAATAAAGTATGATCTCTTAGCTGTCAGAACAAAACTAACAATGCAACATAATACAACAACTCACATTAAGTTGTATAGCGTTCACTCACCGTGTTGATGAATGGGGATCAGTGAGGGTTATGGGGTACCCGAGGGTGACAGCAGTCAGCAGTGACAGACAGGCAGTTTACTCGGTCTGTTTGGTTTATTCATTCTCGCTTCCTGGTTTCAGGGACACGTGGAAGTTTGTGAAGTTGCCATCGTACGTGCTGCGTAATTCACTTTTAAAGAAAAAGTCTTTATATTTTCGTACTTATGTATTTACTTACGTATCTGTTTATTATTTATTGTAAGCGTATTCATACATGCAGATTAGAGCAGGAGATCAGTGTCCAGTAAACTAAAAAACTGTACATGTCCTCGACGAAGAATGCGTTATGTTTATTTAAATACACTCTCTATGTAAGCCAATACAAATAAGTAAGGAAAAGGAAAGACAAAAAAAAAAAAAAAAAAAAACTTAGGAAGGCACTACGAAGACGTATAAGTCATATATATTTATGTACAGTACCAACATAAAGTACGACCTTAATCAAACGTTCTCACAGAGACCTTTATTATGGAAAATGTACTACTTCATTGAAGAAGTATTTTCCCTTACGCACAGAACTTTTACAACTTTCGTTATGACGTGTTTGGCCGTGGAAGTTAAGTGGTCGGATAAAATGATCATATGTCAGTCAGCTGGTTTTCATTCGTTTATTTCAAAATAGGGAGAGTCACTTCGACATCCAATCAAAGACCACGTCTTACAGTAAATAGGAATATACTACCAGTCAAAAGTTTTTAATTAAGTCTCTTCTGCTCACCAAGCCTGCGTTTATTTGATCCGAAGTACATCAAAACAGTACAAGTTTGAAATATAACTGTTTTGGATATATATTAAATCTATTTTAAAGTGTAATTTATTCCTGTGATTTCAAAGCTGACTTTTTAGCCTCATTATTCCAGTCACATCCTTCAGAAATCAATCTTTTTTTGATTTGCAGGTCAAAACAAAAGTCTTATGTTGAAAACAGCTGAGTAGAAATGTTTCAGGTTTCTTTGATGAATAGAAAGTTCAGAAGAACACAGTTTACCTGAAATAGAAATCTTTTGTAACATTATAAATGTCTTTATCATCACTTGACAAATTTAAAGCATCCTTGCTAAATAGAAGTATTAATTTACAGTGCCTTGCGAAATTATTCATACCTCTTCATTTTTTTCACATTTTGTTATGTTGCTGCCTTATGTTAAACTACTTTAAATTACTTTTTCCCTCCCACATCAGTCTACACTCCCTACTCCATAATGGCAAAGCAAAAAATAGGTTTTTAACATTTGTGCAAATTTATTAAAAATAAAAACTGAAAAGATCCCGTTGCATAAGTACTCATACCCTTTTCTGGGACACTCAAAATTTAGCTCAGGAGCATTCATATTGCTTCTAGATGTTACTACACTTCGAGTGGAGTTAAACTGTGGCAAATTCATTTGAATGAGTATGATTTAGAAAGGCACACACCTCTCAGAAAAGCTCTAACAGCTGAAAATGCATACCAGAGCAAAAAAATAAGTCCTGAGGTCAAGATAACTGCCTGTAGAGCTCAGTGACAGACTTGCGTAAGGCAATGACCTAGGGAAGAGTTCAGGAAAAAATCTGCTGCATTGAAGGTTCACAGAAGCATGTAGCCTCCATTATCCATAACATAAGATTGGAACAACTAGGACTCTAGAAAATGTCTGCCAGGCCCCATTCAAGCTGACAGAGCTTGAGAGGTGAAAAGCTGAGGCAAAGAATGGCAGATAATTGCCAAATGCAGATGTGCAAAGCTTGTCACATCATACCCAAAAAGACTTGAGGCTGTAAAGGTGCTTCAACTATGTACTGAGTTAAGGGTATGAATACTTATGCAATGTACTTATTTCAGTGTTTTATATTTAATACATTTGTAAAATTTGCAAATCTGGTTTTTGCTTTGTCATTATTATGGTGTATGGAGTGTAAATTTTACAAATTTATTAAAAAGTTTTTTTTTTATTTTTCATAAATTTGCACAAATGTTAAAAACCTATTTTTTGCTTTGCCATTATGGAGTAGGGAGTGTAGATTGATGTGGGAAAAAAAGTAATTTAAAGTAGTTTAACATAAGGCAGCAACATAACAAAATGTGAAAAAAATGAAGGGGTATGAATAATTTCGCAAGGCACTGTATATCATTTCTTTCCCAAGCTCCAAGCTTTTGAATTGTATAGTGTTTAATGTTACAAAAGCTTTTTATTTCAGATAAATGCCGATCTTTGGATCTTTCTATTCATCAAAGAATCCTGAAAAAAAATTACCCAACTGCTTTAAATATTGATAATAATAATAATAATAATAATAGAAATGTTTCTCGAACAGCAAATCAGCATATTAGAATGATATCATGTGACACTGATAACTGGAGTAATGATGCTTAAAATGTAGCTTTGATCACAGGAATAAATTACATTTAAAAATATATTAACAGTTCTTTTAAATAGTAAAAATATTAGTCATTTTTACTGTTTTTGCTGTACTTTGGATCAAATAAATGCAGTCTTTGTGAGCAGAAAAGACTTCTTTAAAAAAACATTAAAATTATGAATCTATGATGCCTAAATGTCCCATTCATCAACGCTTTAAGTAAGGAACATTCATTAATATTTTCCTATTATAGTCCTACATTCACTCATTTGTCAGTGAAAATGGCACGTTTGAATACGCAGTAAGAAAAGCAGACCTAAACAGTATAAACAAAATATTTATTTATTAATGTTTGTCTTTGGACTCTTCTTTTCCTTTAATATCTACATCCCACTAATGGTACTTTGGTGTCAGAGTATCAGTGATGGTTTTGGGGCTCAAAGAAAACAAAACAGGATGATACCACAGCTGCTGAATGAATCAGCAGCGAAAAAAATGGCACGCATACAAGAGTAATGATTTCTGTGATTTGAGATTAAGCAGCCCAGGTCTTACTGTATAAGAAATCTGAAAAAAAAAAGAGCAAAATGACATAAATTGAAATCTGCAATACCATATGAAAACCAACAGAGGGCAGAAAGCAGCAATAACAAAGACAGTCATTCTGATGGACACTCCTCATCCAACTCAAAACCCTACACAGACACTCCAGCCTTTCTCAGGAACTGCTCAGGCGGTCTATAATACTAGGACAAGCTATTCAATAGCATTCCAGTTCATTTCAGTGGGATGAATGCAGGGCTGGTGCAGGATTCCCACAAGTTATCAACCTGTTTGCTTCGATTTTGGCTCTCAGTTCTTGGCACAGTTTTTGAGCTAACCACCTGAGCTGTAAATGCTGATTGGTTAATGGCACAACAAGTAAGCACGCAGTCACAAGTCCATTTGTCAGCTCTTAGGTATAATATAATGAAACAAGCAATTCATTTGTTGCTTGCAAGAAGTCAGAATACGTGGCAGTGTAAGCAGGCCATGCTAACCAGCAAAACCTCCTCATCTAGAGTCTCTAATACAAAAAAAAAAAAAAAATCTGATCCCAGACCAACAGCTAAAGATGAACTTTCAGGTCCACTTTAAGGTTGCTTGAAGTTGTGTACTCCCCTCAGAGGATATACTGTTGCTGTAGCGGAATTTTGAAAGCATTTGTGATGTATATATTCACAGTCTTACATCTCAAAATGGCGGTAGATGCTCTCTACGTATTCCAGAACTCTGTGCCAGTCCGGTGCTTCATCTTTTAGCATCTCCTCCACTGTCTGCGGAATCACAATGAAACAAAATCATACACAAAATCATACTAATAGTCATATTTGCATCATTTCCATGAATCATGTTTGAGTTATTTTTTAAATCACGATTGTGTCATTCTCACGTTTAGCCAATCATGCCTGAGGCATTTACAAATCCAGTCAGTCATGTTTGAGTAATTCTCACGTTGAGCCAGTTGCATATCTAATCAATCATATCTAAGTTATTCACATGTCTGTTTAATCATGATTTAGTCATTTTCACATCTGGCCTGTCAAGTTTCTCATTCTCATCTGAAGTTAGCACCAATATCTGACTTTTTTTTTAATTCAAGCTGGAAGTGATTAATAGTGCTTTGTTTGATTCGTTTGGTGACTGAATCAGGGTGTAGTGAATAGTAATCACATGACTGAGTTATGAAATTAAATACAACTGTTCAGAAAAAACTTAAGTTCACTCACCAATGATGCAGAGATTCCAAACCCTTCTCCAGTCTGGAATGCAAGAGTAAGATTTTCTTTCTGTGGATAAAATCATCATCAATATCATCATAACAACACTTATATTAATATGTTTTTATGCAAGTATGCATATGAAGTGTGTATTACCTTATTCTCTGGACTGAGTTTGTCATATGGTATGTGAGAGGGGAGGTAACTGTGGTAAATAGCACAAAAGGCCAAACCATCCACCCAGCAACTGCTGAAATTAGTGATCTCAATATTCTGCAAGAAAAAGAGAAGGCACCAAAATAAGACAGAGACAGGCAGATATGCTAGATATACAGTACATCTATTCTATGTAGTCCAATTTTATTGTAGCTCATTTGTGACCCAGGACCACAAAACCAGTCATAAGGGTCCATTTTTGGAAATTGAGATTTATACATCATCTGAAAGCTTAATAAATAAGCTTTCCATTGATGTATGGTTTGTTAGGGTAGGACTTTTTGAAAATCTGTAATCTGAGGGTGCTAAAAATCAAAATATCAAGAAAATTGCCTTCAAAGTTGTCCAAATGCAGGTTATATTTACAAAATATTTACAAAATATCTTCATGGAACATGCTCTTTACTTAATATCCTAATGATTTCTGGCATAAAAGAAAAAATTATCATTTTGACCCATACAGTGTATTGTTGGCTATATTACTACAAATATACCTGTGCTACTTATGGCTGGTTTTGTGGTCCAGGGTCACATTTCTGGTCTAAAACAACCCACTTAGACAGGAAGAGACTGGGGGATTTACATATGTTTACTTCTATACAGGTATCTGTAACTCAAATAGTTTGTACCACAATAATATACCTGCATAGAAAAAGGTGATTTAAAGGGATAGTTTACCCACAAATAACAATTCTGACTTTAATTACTCACCCTCATTACTCACGCTGTAGATGAACAAAGGTCTTACGGATTTGGAACAACATGAGAGTGAGTAATTTATAACAGAATTTAAATTTCTGGGTAAACTATCACTTTAAATAATGGTGTGGCAGTCTAAGCCTAAAGTTTCACAGATATAATTTAAAAACACAACAGAATATGCACTACAATTAAACATTTTTTTAAAGAGTTTTTTGAAAGAAGTTTCTTATGCTCACCAAGGCTGCATGTATTTGATTAATAGCACGGTAAAATCAGTAATATTGTAAAATATTTTACAATTTAAAATAATTGCCTTCTATTTTAATTTGTTTTTAAATGTAATTTATTTCTGTGATGACAAAGCTGATCCTTCAAAAATCAGTGTACTGCTAAATAATTGTGTAGAAGCCACGATCATTTTTCAGTATTTCCTAAGACTAGCATTTATTTAAAATAGATTTTTTTAAATAACATTATAAATGTCTTTACTGTCACTTTTCATTCATTTAATGCATACTTGCTGAATAAATACATAACATATATAAATACACAAATTCTGCTACATAAACAGTACTTTGATGGAAAAAAAAAAGTACTGACCCTAAACTTTTGAACGGTAGTGTACATCTAGTTGACTTGCTGGGTTAGTTAAATTAAAAATGAATAATATAATATAATATAAAATTTTCATTTGCACCCTTTAAGTGCCTCAAAAACAAAACAAAACTGAACTTGGGAAATTCAGTGAGTGTTTCATTCCTAAAAGTGTTTGTTGCCTCAACCCAGTAATTTATAAACATGACTTCCAGGCTTCCTTTTGCAGGCAGACTGGTGAAAACCACCCTGTGTGTCAGACTAGAGCTTTCTAGAAAAAGTGCTTTTCAGTTGCGTGTACAATGTGCATCAGACGGTCAGTGAAAGGATTGTGGGTGGTCCATGCTGTCTGAGGCTGAGACTAGGGGGTGTGTGGCCGACTGCCAAGTTTGATCTGTCAGCTATTCAGTTTAGTTTGGTTGAATTCAGTACCTTGTATCCCTGAGTTCTGCCTTGACACCAACGAAGCAGGGAGTTCCGTCTGGAGCTGCCATGCAGCCTCAGCGACCTGAGTCCTGATGGGAAATCCTCCTGTGTCCTGATGGGAAAGGTGATTTATGTCAGTCGACAATCATTTTAATGTTTCTCTTGAATGAATGGTGGATAAAAGAGGTAACAGTGTTTGTTCACCTTGTCCTGTTGATCTTATTTGTCACATCTAAAACTGAAGAGTTGCATGTCTGTAGGAGTAAATTCTCCACTTTCTTATCTGTTGGACATGCATAGACACGCACTCAGAATAAATCATTTGTGTCCGTATGAGTCTGGTATGCTAGCAAAGGAACAAATATTCAATGAAATCCAGTCAACTGAATATTGTGCAAATGAAACTCGTTTACACACCTCTGTTGGAGCTGGTCTTGTTGTTTTGTTGGTCTAAACTTACTGCTTGAGTCTTGCTCTGAGAAGCCTGAAATGATTACACACTGTTTACTAATTTTTACTGTTGGATACGAAAAACAAAAGTCTGAATATATTAGAAAAGAAAACATTTTTTACTTTTTCTACTCCAGATTCTGTTGTCATAGTAACTGAGGGTTGGGAAGTACCATTTACAACAACATCAGGGTAATGGGAGGGCAGCCGGCACAAGCTCCTGGAAAATGATGGAATGATCCATGAATGTAACATACTGTAGGTCACACTGTCTCTGACAGACTGTGGGCTGTAAACAATGAATCACTTAGAATCACTAAACAATGTTCTCTATCGGACAAATCAAATATGTCTCAGGCACGCCGTATCAACTGTGCTCTGTTTCACAATGATTTTTTGATGGAACTCACCAGATGAACAAACAAACATGAATCAGACTGAATCAGAATCTATTCTCTGATTCCATTGGGAATCAATAGTACTTCAGATTTCAAAAGTAGGAATTGATTTCATAGAAAGGATTTTGATTTGTCTCGATTGTCTTGAATCTTGATTCAGATAACTAAAAAACTCCAAAAACCCTACAAAAACTCCAAAACCTAATTTATTCTGTGACTTTTCCATATTTACATCAGTTAAGTATGAGAGAGTGTCATTCTGAGGTGATATCTGTGGTTCAACTTTAATTTTATGAAGCTATTAGAATACTATTTGTGCTTCATTTGAACTTCATTCAACAATTTTTTTAACAGTGGTTGAACCACTGTTCACATGGACTATTTTAACAATGTCTTAATGCAGAGGTTCTCAACTCTGGCCCTCGAGGTCCACTTTCCTGCAGAGTTTACCTCCAACCTTGATCAAACTCACCTGCCTGTAACTTTCTAGTAATGATGAAGAGCTTGGTTAGCTTGTTCAGGTGTGTTTGATTAGGGTTGGAGCTAAACTCTGCAGGAAAATGGACCTCGAGGGCCAGAGTTGAGAACTCCTGTCTTAATGTCTTAACCTTTCTAGGCCTTGAACGTGTCAGTTGCATTACTGTCTATGCAGGGTCAGAAAGCTCTTGGATTTCATCAAAAATATCTTAATTTGTGTTCCAAAGATGAAGGTCTTACGGGTTTGAAACAACATGAGGGTGCATAATTAATGTCAGAAGTTAAATTTTTTTTGTGAACTGACCCTTTAAATATTTATATTATGCATTTATTCAATCTCAAAATTTCAGCCTTTGTATGTATAGGATTCATTTTTGCAATTTTCTGACATAACTGTATAACTCTACCTTGACCTCTCTGTAGTAACAGAGATGCGCAGTTCTCTTTTTCCCTTCATCTCATCTGTCCACAGTTGATCTTCAGGTCCAGTTCTCTTCCCATAACCCTCCGCTTGTTTCTCCAGGCCCTTTATTCCCAGCTCCCCCTGGTGGCTACCTGTGACCTGCTTCAATTTCTGCTTGCTCTGCTCCAGCTCAGCTCTGAGGCTATCCAATTGACTTTCGACCTCCTGGCGACCCTGCAAGGCATTGGCTAACTGTGTGCCCAGGTCCTGTCTTGCTGCTCTTAGAGTACTTAGCTCTTCCTCAGCTTCTCCCCTCAGTCTGTCTGAAACCACTAGCGCCACCTTCAGGTCAGCCTGGAATTGCTGCCACTCCTCACGTTCTGCCTACAGAAGGAGATAACAATAATAGAGTCATATTAATTGGTATGTTAAATATTATATATATATATAATTCAATAATTAAAATAATGTTTTATAAAGTGTTTTATAATAAAATATCTCACCCTGGACCAAAAAAAAAAAAACAGTCATAAGGGTCAATTTTATGAAATTGAGATTTACACATCATCTGAAACCTGAATAAATACACTTTACATTGATGTAATGTTTGTTAGGATAGGACAATAATTGGCTGAGATGCAACTATTTGAAAATCTTAAATCTGAGGGTGCAAAAAAATCAGAATATTGACAAAATCACCTTTAAAGTTGTCCAAATGAAGTTTTGATATATTTACAGTAGGAAATTTACAAAATATCTTAATGGAACATGATCTTTACTTAATACCCTAATGATTTTTGGCATAAAAGAAAAATTGATAATTTTGACTCATACAATTTCATTTTGGTTATTGCTACAAATATACCCAAGCTACTTAAGACTGGTTTTGTGGTCCAGGGTCACATATACAATATATATATATAAAAAATATATACCATATTTGATGGGAACATTGTTGTTCACACATGCCAAAAAAACCTGTTCCTCAAGGTGTTTTTACTCTATTACAAAATACACAGTATTACTAGGAGGAAGCGGGTATCTGATAATTGAGAGCAGAACAGTAGACATAGATATGACTCTTGGATAGAGTTGTAACTCAGCTGTGAGTCTATGAGGTCAAAAGGTTTGTTGTGAATCACATCGCTATGGTGATCATACTGTGCTTCTGTCCACCACTCACTGTTTGCTAAACACACACTTACACACGATATGCTTACAATAAACTCTACTCTTAGAAATCGGAGCTCATTCTGCACGTCTCAGCAAGATTAGTAACGAGTCCTCTTTCAAACACCTGAAACGTATCCTGTACTATTTACATGCAGTGGTCCAGGGCCGTTTCATATTTACACACACACACACACACACACACACACACACACACACACACACACACACACACACACACACACACACACACACACACACACACACACACACACACATGTTGGGTTTACATGTTTTATGGGGACATTCCATAGGCGTAATGGTTTTTATACTGTACAAACCGTATTTTCTATGGCCCTACACCTACCCTACACCTAAACCTAGCCCTCACAGGAGATTGTGCACACTTTTACTTCATCAAAAAAACTCATTGTGTATGATTTATAAGCCTGTTTCCTCATGGGGACCTGAGAAATGTCCCCACAAGGTCAAAATCTACTGGTATTCCTATCCTTGTGGGGACATTTGGTCCCCGCAACGTGATGAATACCAGGTACACACACACACACACACACACACACACACACACACACACTCAGGAATCTTACTCCGCTTGCAGCCCTGAGCATGTTCTGGCGATAAAGTGATTTCTCAATAGCTAGATGTCAAGAAATACAACCGTGATTCCCTAGAATGATAACTCTTATGTAAAACACACAATTTAGTTTCATAATCACAATCTAAAAACACAACTGATCATTATTTCCCTCTCTTTCATCATCCATTTCATTTCTTGTCTCTCATTAAAACTAACTGAAACTGTGTTGATGCCAGATAGAGAAAATTACTCACATAAAGACAAATGACTGACTACTAAAGTTCTCAAATTGAGTAAGCCATTATTTTGCAATATTAAGTCATTTAGAACAAAAGATGCCAAAACTTGGGGAAAAAATTCACAAGAAATTCTAAAAAAAGAGTTAATAAGATGAATGGGTGGAAAACAACTACTCTATGTAGAAGCGTTAAGAAAGAGACCAACTGGAGGACTGATAATTATTGAGCTATTATTTTGTGGAAAACTGGTATGTTCGTGTCAAACAAAGTTAACAATTGACCCTTCACAAACAGCTTGATTGACAGGCCAGCTGACCAATCATAACGCTGTATCCGCCATTTTGTCCGACAAACAAATCAGACAGGAGAGTAGATTACCTTCAGTGGACTTAAACTTGAAAAATTGTGTGTATTGACGTCTTTCCGCAGTTGAAATAAAATACTGATGTTCATTTGTGTTTATTTCATGCTTTAAGTAAATAAGAAAAGACGATTGGTTCACGTGTCGACTGATCTAATAAGGCAATACAGTGATCTGTCACGACACATTAAAGAGCCACAAAATGGTATTTACTGTTTGTTTTTTCTTTTTCAACATTTTAAAGCAGACACCTTTATTCATACCAGATGCAACCTCCTCTGTTTTGTCTGTGTTGTCAGTTTCCTCTTTGCTCTGCAATGTATTTTTCACTCAACATGATGTGTAGTGTGAGAGCGGCTTTGTTTGTCGGACAAAGCAACAGTAACCAAGGAGGGCGAGATTTTGCGAAGGGTCAGTTACACGACTTGACTTCTAATAATGATTATTTTAATGGTTTTACAATGTAAGCATCGTAAGTATGTAAATCCATTGATACTATATGCATGTTAGTGTAGACCAGACATTAGTTCCTTAGTTTGAAAAAGGTTGAAGACCCCAGCTGGGTCTAAACAAATAACACTGAGGGAGGATGGAAATAGAGTAGGAGGAGGGAGAGAAAAAGAGAGAGAGAGAGAGAGAGCAGGGAAAGTCTCAGGACCCTCTTCATCACTCTGAGGCCTCTAGACCCCAGCTGGAATTGATTACAGCAAGAATACACAACATTACACTTTTTCTGACACACATGAAAGTCTATCTGATACAGGAACACAGACATTGGAGGGTATTTTGATATTTCTGCACTCTCTAAAATGTGTTTAAAAATGTGTTTTACATTTTAAACTCTTTCAAAATATTTGGCAAACACTTTGTTTAGCAGTGTAGCTTTGTGTAATTTTGTAAATAGTATTTTATGCACTACAATTATTATTTTTTTAAAGGAGATCTAATATGCCCCTTTTTACAATATGTAATATAAGTCTCAGGTGTCCCCAGAATGTGTCTTCGAAGTTTCAGGTCAAAATACCCCAAATATAATTTATTATATCAGTTTGATCAGCAGAAACGCATTGTTTTTGTGCATGTATCTTTAAATGCAAATGAGCTCCCTGCCCCCTTTTCCAGGATGTATCTTAACCAGTGTTGCCAAGTCCACATTTTTCCCCACAGAATTGAGCTCCTTTCATACTGTTGCCGTAGGTTGTTTTTCATGCCCCACTACAAAACATGTATTTTACCCCCTGGAATGTGGACCCCCTTCAAAATGTGATTGGGCTACTTTTTGGGCTAGTTTTGAGTTGTAATTGGGCAGGTTTTGTTGTGAAAACCTGGAAACCCTGATCTTTACAGCTCGTACCTCAGATACTCTGTTAAAAAAACATCTGTTTGGTTTTGATTATCATGCTGAAATCATGTGTTTTAAAGCCATATTAAGTTTAAACTTCTGATTTAGGGTTTTCTAAGCATACACATCCGAAGCACGCGCACAGAAAGTGGCTGTCACATGCCATGTGAGTACTAAACTAAGTTCTCTTTCATGTCTTATTGCGCTTAAACTGTCAAATACACGCAAGTTTATGTTAAAAACACAAATAAGTTGGTTATTATTATATAAAAAAAGTCGGTTATGTCTGTAAAGGTAAACAGCTGGGAAAGCTGCCACATCTGTGTGGCAGCAGCGTAGTATACAGTAAATAAATCAATAAATCCACTGTTCTCTTGTCTCATCTGGGGCTGGGACACTAAATAGTGTTTTGTGCTCATCTGTGCAGCAAACAACAGAACAGCTAGCATGCTTTTCTCAAACCTTTGCCATGGCATTAAAACTGGTACACCGTTGTCATTTGCGAAAACAAAATAGTGGTGGCGTGGGTGGAAACATGCAGGTGCGGTAATATTATAATAAGATGTTTTTAAAAGATTCTCCAACTGCCCATTTTTACACTATGCCACTTTCTGAAAAATCCATCAGCTCTGACTGACCAAAATCTGCAAACTAACTTTCTGCAACTACCATCAGGGCAAAAGTTGTGTAGTGTATTCTAGCCTTTATAGGAAATGAAAAGACTGGTGATTATTAGTGAGGAAAACACATCCTCAATAACTTCATAATAAGAATGGCCTGTCACAGGAGGGATTTTCAAGCATTTTACCTTATGATGCAGAAGAAAGCTTTTCCTATTAGCCTGTTTAATTCATGAAGCATTTGTCCTGAAAGGACACTTCATTTTATTGATGAATAAGAACTGAGAGAAACAGTATTAACACATGTTGGCAATCACCCAACCTTGTTAAAGTCATAAAATCTGTCTTTCTCTCTGCTCACACTCACAGCTTTCCACTCATCCAGACAGGACAGAAAATGACCCCACCTCTCTTTCTCTCTGGACAGTGGTGATGTTTTAGACATCAGCTCATTGACTCAGTGGGATTTCTAAGGAAGCACCACACCCATGATGATAAGAAGTTGTTGCTCTTTTTGAGGCTTTCGTACAGTGTGTGTGGGGGTGGACTGAGTGTGACTCTCTCACCCTACTTGACAAACCCTCGCGCACATACGCACTACATAATCGCTACACTCCACTACACACGCAGAAAAGCACCCACAGACAAGTGCGTCTGACACAATGGTCTAATACACTCTGGAAAGCTCTTTCCAGCAAAACCCAAAGTCAGCGTGTGACTCCTGCATTCAGAGCAGTCCATCTGGAACTGATCCGCCAGCTTCTTACGTTCATAACGTGTGCGTGTAAGATTGAAACAAAAAACTGGAGATGAGATGGAGATGTTGGGTTTACATGTTTTATGGGGACATTCCATAGGCGTAATGGTTTTTATACTGTACAAACCATACTTTCTATGGCCCTACACCTACCCTACACCTAAACCTAGCCCTCACAGGAGTTTGTGCACACTTTTACTTCATCAAAAAAACTCATTGTGCATGATTTATAAGCCTGTTTCCTCATGGGGACCTGAGAAATGTCCCCACAAGGTCAAAATCTACTGGTATTCCTATCCTTGTGGGGACATTTGGTCCCCACAACGTGATGAATACCAGGTACACACACACACACACACACACACACACACACACACACACACACACCCACCCATAACCATATTTTATGCTCTGTGAGTACAGCCATTGTTAGAAAATGGGTTTTAGCTTTTTAGCAATGTCCAGCAGAGCGAGAGCTTGTTGACATTGCGTAAGAGATTCAGGTCAAAATGAAACTGGGAATATTACAAAGAGTGACTAAATCTTATGAATGAATGTGAAAGTTGTGTGGTAGTGTGTGAAACTCACTAACAAGAGAGTAAGTTTACATGCACAGTTATAATGGAGGTTTTCAAGCTACAGGCTTCATCTGTCTGTCCAAGTGCAAAACAACAAGGCCAAGTGTAGCCTGAAAACATGTACACTTGATTGACAGGCGATCTGACCAATCATAACGCTGAATCCGCCATTTTGTCCGACAAACAATTGCAATTGACTTTTCTTCTGTATTATGATGTACAGTATATCTAAATGAAACGGCATCTTGAATGAAGCACTGTATGTATAGCAGGACTTTTTCAAGAACTGATTGGATTGCTGTCATTTGCTAATTGCTGAGGTTGCTGGAGGTAACAGATTATCGTCCTGCCCTTGCACCAGTGCGCACACCATCAGAGAACAGATGCCACTGTGAGAATTTAATTTGCCTAATTAAAGACCTTTTTAAGACTCTTTGTGTACATTTTAAGACCTCTTCGCCACTTCATGTTTTAACTGGTTACACAGGCAACACTTTAACTTGCATGCACTATATATTGATTGTAAGATAGCACAACTAAGCAGTCTTAGTTTGTGATAACTCCTTATCAATGCAACATAATTCAGAAGGGTTGGAACGAAGCACAAGATAAATAAATAAGTGACTAACTCAATGTAAGATTAATTAGAAAGAGAAACCCGAAACAAGAATTAGACCAATACACAAAACAACTGACAAAACTTAGTGAAGAGGGAAAATTGTCATGGAAAACTGTTTTTGGTTTGCAGTTTTAACATATATTTGCTTTAAATTATTTTTAAAATCTGAGGTAAACTATCTGTTGTTGCTTTCAGTATGGATATAAATGTCAAGCAAAATGCTATTTAAATTCACGTTAGACACTTTTAACATTGAATAAAGCATATAATCAGTACCTGAGATTATAACTGTCATAGTTTGTGTTGTTGTTTCAGCTGTGACGTTGCAGAAATAGAAACCATTTCTAAAACTGAAATTTTGTGTGTCATTGTCACGACTAGCCCTTCTTTTATCACGTAGTAGGACGCGGTGTTTTATCGTAAGATGTGCTCCCTTTACACAGAGTGCGTGTTAGTGAAATCGAAAGTGAAAGTAAAAGGCAAGTGCTCATTTACACGAGATTTAAATAAATTGTTAGTAACTGCTGCTGTCATGACAGATCTATTTCAGAACCAGGCGCTATCAAAATAATCTGGCTGAGGGTGCAGGCCAGTTATTATTGCTGGTGGGGCCAGTTTTGGGCGGGCCGCCCGTTGCCGACCACTGCACTACAACATTCATTAAAAAAAATAAGAGCTTAATTTTTTTTGTCCAGAAGGGAACAGGTCCTCTGTTTGAGGTTTCTCTAAAGGTTTTTATTTTTATTTCTGTCACTTGATGAAGTTTGGGTTCTTTGCTACTGTCGCCTTTGGTTTGTTTACTTAGGGTCTAATAGACACTTAATATTTAGCAATGTTTTCGATATGACTGCACTGACACTATTGGATGAAAACAAAACTTGAACTGAATTAAACTGAATAATGACACTATTGTCTTGTCTTATTTCATGAAAAAACTTTACACAGTTATTGAACTGAACTGAACCAACACTGAACTGAATTGAGCTGATTAATGACACTATTGTCTTGCCACAGCTGTTTCTGAGCACAATTTGGTTTTTAAGATTGCATGATTGATTCTGGTAATTTCCTGTAAAGCTGCTAAATCTCAATTGTAAAAAGAGCTATAAAAACAAAGGGGACTTGACTTGTCCTATTATGAATTTGGTTTAACTAAGTTCATGTAAGTGCGATTAGTGGTTGAGCTGTTAAAATATGTCCACTTACAGAAGGCTGGGCAGCAACGCACACTCACTCACTTGTTTGGTCAGTGAGTTGTTACATGCTGACTTCTGCTGTCACAGTGGCTAAACAAAAAAGTTTTGTTCTTGCAAGAGCTGAACAGAATTCCCCACATCCCCCTCAGTATCTCCCGTTCACTCCCTGTTTCCATTTGTGTCTCAATCACTCCTACTATTGCAGGCCTAACACCCTGTATAGCTACTTTAAAGAATTAATTCACCTCCAGAATAAACATTTCTTGATAACTTACTTCCTCCTATGTCATCCAATATGTTCATATCTTTCTTTAGTCTAAAAGAAATTACAAAAATTCCAGGATTTTTCTCCATATTGTGGACTTCAATGGTGCCCAACGGGTTGAAGGTCCAAATTGCATTTTCAGTGCAGCTTCAAAGTGCTCCACATGATCCCAGCCACGGAATAAGAAACTTATCTAGCGAAACAATCACTTGTTTTCTAAAAATAAAATAAAAATGCATATACTTTTTTAACACAAATGCTTGTCTTGCATTGGCTCTGCAATGTGAAAAGTCATGTGCGGTTGGTTCTTTATCCGTGTACTTTGGTTCAAAAATGTAAGGTAGGGCGAAAAATCTAATTTTCCCCTCCAACGTCAAATTTGTCTGACAATGTTATTTTACCTTTATTTGTAAAGGGCGTTTGACTTTCTTTGCACGTTTGAAGCTGCATTGAAAGTGCAATTTAGACCTTAAACCCGTTGGGCACCATTGAAGTCCACTATATGGAGAAAAATGTTGGAATGTTTTCTTTAAAAAAATGTATTTAAAGAAAGACATGAACATCTTAGATGACATGGGGGGCGTAAATGATCATAAAATGTTTATTCTGGACGTGAACTACTTCTTTAACACCAAAGAGCTGTTCTCGTTTAAATGTTGCTATAACCAATTTGAATGAACTTTCCCTTTCTTTCATACTAAATCTATCTATTCAGAAAATCTATGCAAGGGATAACAATTTCCTTTGCTGTCCCTCTTATCAATTTTTCCTCCTTCTTTTCCTCTCCTCATTCCTGTCAAAAATAGATTTTTTTTATCTGATTCCTTAAAACTACCAGATTAGGCCCATGTTAGAGAACCATAACATAAACACACACGCTCACAAAACAATGTCCATTCCTCAGCTAAGACAGGAAAGGAGTCATTTGTAGGATTGCATGTCCCACAAGCTTTTGCTGAAGCTGACAGGCTGTTATCAGACAATCCTTGACCTGCACCTCTGGGAACAATGTGACTTCCTGTCTTCAAAAGAGGGAATTTTAGAAACCAAAGTGTCAAGCACAAACTGAATGTCAGGGCTTGGAGCAGCTGAGACACAATGGGTCAGTTGAGAGTGCATGAACGCTAAAAAAGAAAAAAAGATTCACCTGAATCTTCTCCTTACAACTTCTCAGTTCCTCCTTCATCTTCCCCCTCTCCAACAGAAAACATTTTAACAGATCTGAAAAACATACAAAAAAGTGATTCTCAATATTACATTATAAACAATGCGTTTTTGCTAAGCATACAATAAGGCAATAAACCACAAAAAGAAATGTGTTACTTTAAGTTTACCACAGTGGGAAAACCACTGCAATGCATGACCTAAAATGGTTTATTGAATTTTTAAAACCACTGCAACAGCAATACAATAAAAAATCTAAGGTATTATTGGTTTTCAAGAGGTTTTTCTTCAAGACACAGATTTTACATTGGATATCAAGTGTCAACCCAACAATAAATATTCTAACAAATAAATACAAAAAAAAAAAAAATGTGTATGTGGTTCTTAAGAGTTTTCCTCAGGACAAGTGGCAACCCAACAATGAAAATAAACACAAATGTGCAAATGAATGAACAAATTAATAAACAAATAAATAAAGTAAATCATATTTGATGTAATCTGGGTTGTATTTCCTTTTACCTTCCACGGTTTTGCTCCATGTTTTTTAATGTGACATCAACAAAAAAAGACAAGCCAAATATAAATATGCATGCTTATTTGGTTAACTGCATTTTATTATTTGCATGTAGCATTTTTCCTCTCTGTTGTCCATGATCGGAACAGACCAGCAACACAGTTGACACCTACAAATGTATGTACAGTAATACATTTAAAATGTTATTACACTTATTCAAAAGTATATGTACAGTCAAAGTCAAAAGTCTACATACACCTTGCAGAATCTACAAAATGTTAATTATTTTACCAAATGCAACTATTACAGAAGGTTCAAATGCTCAACTATGCTCCAGAAGGAAAAACGATGCATTAAGAGCCAGGGGGTGTAAACTTTTGAACAGAATGAAGATGTGTACATTTTTCTTATTTTGCCTAAATATATATTTTTTCATTTAGCACATCCCTTCAGAAGCTACAGAAGATACTTAGATGCTTCCCAGAAGACAAAATAAAATAAATTTACCCTGATCTTCAAATTTGGCTCTTAATGCATAGTTTTTTCCAACAGTGAAAAGGATTCAAATACACAAAAATGCTGAAAAACCAAAGATTTTGTGGGACCTGAAAGATTTTTCTGAAGAACAGCAGGCAGTTTAATTGTTCAGGACAAAGAAGGGACTCATGAACAACTATCACTAAACAAAAAAACACAGCTGTGGATCATTCAGGTAACAACACAGTATTAAGAATCAAATGTATGTCAACTTTTGAACAGGATCACTCTTATAAATTCAACTAATATTTTCTCTTGTGGACTGTCTTTTATGTGGAGTATTTAGGCCAGTACTAAATAAAAAAAAATAACATGCATTTTGTATGATCCCTCTTATAAAAATGGTTAAATATTTAACATTTTGCAGATTCTGCAAGGTGTATGTAAACTTTTGACTTCAACTGTAGTTCATGTAAATATATACATGCTTCAATGAATAAATGAACATCTCATCATGTTAATAAAAGAAGGAAATGCTTAAAGCATGTAAGCTGGTTTTAGCTGGTCCTTAGTTGGTCATGAGCAACTAACTACTGCTCAGGACCAGCTCAGGACTACCTTAAACCAGGTCAAACCTGAAGCCATTCTTCAAAACACAACTAACCAGCATATGCTGGTTTTTTCAACAGGGACAGCATGACTGTCTGACTCACCGTTGAGTATGTGTGTGGATTCTTCAATGTTGTTAAGCTGCAGTGTGTTCAAACACTCCTGCAAGAGTTTTGCGTCCACTTCTGTGTCTCCATTTATACACACACTTGAAGGATGAGATACCTGCCCAGGTAAATCAGTCATCTTAAGTTCCTCCTCAGCCTCCTTTGCAGGTCCTGTCCTGCAGTCCAACAATGGCTCATCATTCTGAATGATGGAGCTCAGAGCGTCTTCAGCTGTTTCAGGGATGGCTGTGTTCATACAGTTGGAAATGGACACCAGCTGAGTGGTTGGCGAGCAGGTAGAAACAAGGCTATACGGCGAGGCGGGAGGTGTTTCATACGTGTCCACAGCAGTGCCTGCAGGGAGACAGAGGTGGAGCTCTCAGAATTGACAGATGTCTCTTAAAATAAAACATTTCATGATACGATAACTTGTGTGGGTAGATTAGTCTGTCACAGAAATGAAACTTTATTCCTGTTATTTAAAAGAATGACTCAAATTTTTTTTTAAATTGAATGTATTTTTTGTTTGGGAACATTTCTTATGCTGATTAAGGCTGCATTTATTCGATCAAAAATACAGGAAAAAATATAATTTTGTGAAATATTATTGCAATTTAAAATAAAAGTTTTTTATTTTAATATACTTTAAAATATAATTTATTCCTGTGAAGCAAAGCTGAATTTTCAGCATCATTACGCCAGTCTTCAGTGTCACAAGATCCTTCAGAAATCATTCTAATATGTGACCCTGGACCACAAAACCAGTCATAAGGTTAAATTTGACAAAACTGAGATTCATACATCATATGAAAGCTCAATAAATAAGCTTTCTATTGATGTATGGTTTGTTAGGATAGGACAATATTTGACTGAGATACATCTATTTGAAATCAGAAATCTGAGGATGCAAAAAAATCAAAAAGACTGAGAAAATCACCTTTCAAAGTTGTCCAAATTAGGTTCTTAACAATGCATATTATCAATCAAAAATTACATTTTGATATGTTTACAGTAGGAATTTTACAAAAAATCTTCATGGAACATGAACTTTACTTAATTTCTTAATGATTTTTGGCATAAAAGAAAAATCTAAAATTTTGACCCATGCAATGTATTTTTGGCTATTGCTACAAATATACCCCAGCGACTTAAGACTGGTTTTGTGGTCCAGGGTCACATATGCTGATTTATAATCAATGTTGGAAACAGCTGTGCTGCTTAATATTATTTTGGGACCTGTGATACTTCTTTCAGGATTCTTTGATAAATAAAAGGTTAAAAAGAACAGTGTTTATTTAAAATATAAATTTTGTGCTGTAATATACACTACTATTCAAAAGATTTGGGTCAGTACATTTTTATTTCTTTTTTCTACAGAAATGAATACTTTTATTCAGAAAGGATGTGTTAAATTGGTAAAAAGGTTTATTCTGTTAGCAAAGATTTCTATTTTGAATAAATGCTGTTCTTTTGAACTTTTTATTCATCAAAGAAAAAGTATCACAGCTTCCAAAAAATATTAAGCAGCACAACATTTTCAACTCTTATAATAAATCAGCATATTACAATGACTTCTTTTTATTTTAGGCAAATATCAACTTCAAATTGTTCTCTGTTTTTCAAACAGTTATGACGTTTGCTCCAAGGACAAAAGTAAATGATTAATTCACTTTTGGAAGTAATCATTTAAGAAAAACGTTTTTAGCTTTCTAAAAAAGGCAGATTCCAATATTTGCTTTTTTTGAATACGAACCAACAGGAACAGATTTGATTGAATGTGTGTGAATGTGTGTGTGGGTGTTCTTCATTAAGAAGCCTTTGTCGTCTCCCTGGGAGGGAAAGGTTTGCTGAGTCAGTGAGTCTGAGGGCTCTGGACACCACCAATAACAGGGAAGAATGTACAATACAGGATTCCAATACTGACTCTCTCTCCATCACATTTAATAACTCTCCTGCAGTTCTTTCTTTTTCAATATTCAGCATTCACACACATAGAATCTGTGCTTCACACAGCACTCTTTCTTTCCTTATTTTTTTTATGTTTATATATCTTTCTGCCTCTGTTGTTATTTTTTTATCTTGTGAAAAATTCCTTTGTATGTCCCTGCACCTTGGGGGGTATCTCAATAAATGTGAAGGTGTGTGTGCTTGTAGTCAAAAGCTAGTTACCTGAAGATCCATGTCGTTCTTTTCCAAAGTTATTCCCCATGTTAACAGCTTGTTTCACTGTAGAAGATGGGTCAAAAAATCATACACAGTTATACATGTGGTCTATGTCCAACTCTTTATCCAATATCCAAATAACAGAGTGGTGTTGCCAAATACACATATCAATAACTCGAAAGATATAAAAAGATTTTGTATTAGTATCTCTGCTCATACTGAGTTCAGATATATTCAGAAAGCTTTCCATCAATGGTAGGAAAATTTAAACGAGGTTTGTGGTAAAGTTTGCATGAAAATGCAAAAGCCCATGGACGGTGCCTAACTTCCACTGCTGTGAGAGTGAGGAGGAGCACCAGGGAGTGTTGTAACGCATTTGGTTTCTATGTCAATTCAAAATAATTAACATACAGAATATAAAATTGGGTCTTCTAGGAAAGAGCTAGAGTAACACACCATTTGAATACTTAAAGGGATAGTTAAACAAAGAATAAAAATTCTGTCACTAATTACTCACCCTCTTGTCGTTCCAAACCTGTAAGACCTACGTTTGTCTTAAGGACACAAATTAAGATATATTTGATGAAATCTGAGAGCTTTCTGAACCTTTATAGATAGCAAGGGTCCTACCATGTTCGTGGTCCAGAAAGGTACCAAAAACATCAACAAAATAGTCCATGTTGAACCACATCAGTGAGCTAGGAGAATACTTTTTGTGCGCAAAAATACTAAAATAACAACTTTATTCAGCGATTCTTGCTGCTGACATAGAACGTGTGTCGTGGTACTCTCCAAAATGGCGCTAGGGTGATGCCGAGGAGAGAAATTGTTGAATAAAGTTGTTATTTTAGTTTTTTTGCGCAACAATAGGTATTCTCATAGCTTCATAAAATTACAGTTGAACCACTAATGTCACATGGACTATTTTGTCGATGTTCTTGATACCTTTCTGGACCTTGAACGTGGTAGGACCCTTGCTGTCTATGGAGGGTCAGAGAGCTCAAGGATTTCATCAAAAATATCTTAATTTTTGTCCCAAAGATGAACAGGTTTGGAACAACAACAGGGTGAGTAATTAATGACAAAATGTTAATTTTTGGGTGAACTATCCCTTTAATACTTAGTTTTTTACTGGTCATCATAATATCAAGACAAGCCTATAGATAAATGGCACCATTTGGTTGGTCTCTAAAGAGCAGCACTCAACAATGCCATTACATCACTGTAGGTTCAACAGGTAAATTGTATTGTTTGCATAATAACTTTTATAGCCATTCAGTCTTAAGTGCACAATGTATAGGTTTAGCAGTTATAGAGAGAACCAAAACAAACATGGAATTAAATTTGCTACCATTTTTGCACTTTGCATACATGCCATTTAAGCATTACTGTTATTAATATTATTAATACTACTACTAACAATTATAATAACGTAATTGCTTTTTTTCTGCTGTAGACTGTAAAAATATGAAGTAATACTGTTGTAGGCTAATAGAGCGGTTCAGGATTAAAACAGTAACGTTAATCACAATTTTTTTTTGTAATTTTTCATTGGTTAAAATTTACCGCGTGTTTGCAACACTTTCCAGTCTCTCCTACTTTCTAATATCACTTTAATGAACTAGCAACTTCCAACGTTAATAATGCCGTAATAACAACAACTTTAAACCAAGATAATAAAAACAAAGAATTAAAATGGTAACGTTACACAGACAGAGAGCATTACAATATAGAAGAAAATTACCGCATATAATTCTTAGACAAATGACTAATATGTACACCTATACGACAGCGAAAACAATAATGGATAGTTTTTGTTGCTTACACACCTAATCGAAGTTCTTCTATTCACCGGGACTGACTTCCAAGTTTACATGTTGTCGCTGGTGGAGTTACACCGCTTCACGGGACGAGAGCAGATCCTGAGCAGACTGCAGGATGTGGGTATGAAGCCCGGTTAAAAACTGTCCTTTTGCCCCCTCGTGAGGACTAAGGAGTAGCCTAACGTTACTACTGGAGACAGCATGAACTACTGTAGATCTAAAGCTTCATTCAAATGATCTTACTGTCCTCATGTGTTTGAAGGAGCGACAAATATCTGTGTAAACACCCTTAAAATGAGATTCTTTGCATCAGGAGTCACGTGTGAGTACTCCGCTCATAAACATAAACATTAATTCAGGGGTGTGGTTTGTAAAGCTTAACGAATACTACTGTAACAGGCAGCCTGTCAGTTCACCCAAAGATTCACCTTAACCTTAACTTCTGACCTGATGCTGACCCTAAATCCTAATTTAAAGGCTTACCTTGAGGACTGAGCAACGGAAGTTTAAGATAATGTCGTTTAGCTATATAGCTTATCAAACCTGTACTGCGGTGCAATAAAACATACCATAAAACTAATTGACTTTAAAATAAAAAGGCTAAGCTTTTTTAACTTATTTTTTATTTGTAGTTATTTGCATCAAATGTTAATTCACACGCTGCTAAATGTATACAGTATTTTTTAACTTGTTTATTAGACATTGTTATTAGGACTGCAGTGACGATATAAAACAGCTAAAATAAGCATGTACAAAGTTATACATAATACAAAACAAAGCAGAATATGTATGTAGTAGCATTCTGTATGCTATACAGTACTGTTTTTCAACACACCATATTCTTTCTAGAAGACCTGGGAGCCAAACAAATACATCAGCTCCTGACCTGTATATTTACATCTCATTGACAAGCCCTAGTAAATAAATTCAGCCAACTAATCTTCAGGAAGTAGTTTAGCTTAGGAAACATGCCTGTCACACTGGGTGTTATTGTGACTGTATATACATTTCTAAGTAAAGAATAAGTCATCAGGATGTCATTGTTTGACGTGCAAATTATGGCTGGTATGTGAGCTTGATTCAGCAAATTAATATTCAGGGGATTTCACAATATCGCTCGACAGCGCCCAAGCATGGAATCATCATACCAATATGCCTGTATATTTAGACAGATTTGTATAAAAATTGCAGGTAATTTTCACAAGGATGTCAACTTAATGTATGACTCATCAGTAAACCGACAGTTGGCCTTTATCATAGATCTGCTGAATCATTTGTGCAACTTTGGCCAACCTCATAAATACACACAACGTAATCAGGGCAAACCGGCTTTCTTGTACAAAGGCACTTTCCAAATATCTAGGCCTACATATTATATTTTTGACTATGCTCCATCTTACACAGTAAGACCTCACAAGTCCCTTGTATGGCTGAAGGTTTTTTGCTTGTTTTTTCATATGCCAGATGATGCCTTCACAGGTTGCTCGGTGTCACCTGTGTTTTTGATTGGTTGATCTTGTCCATCTTTTTTGATGGATGCCATGGTAGAATTGGCTGAAGCCATACGGGCTCGACCTGGGGAGCCTGGGCTGTTGAGATTAATGGCAGGTTTGGACAACCAGTTGAAGATGCGTGTGGAGGGGCGGTGGTGAACAGCGAGTTGGCGAGAGCTGTATCCAGACATCGCAATTCCCAACGCACCCAGAAAAACAGCCACCCGTGGCACGGCGAGATCGTGAGCTCTTTGGGTCACGGTCTGTACGGCGGATGTCTGAAAGTGAGTGGAAATACATGGTTATATTGTAAAATGAACTGACGAACATTAACCTTCAGGTGATGTTTAATTAGGAACACCTTAAGCTGCTTGACTGATGACTCATTTCAAATGTTTAAATAATTACAGAATACACTGAAGTGAATTATGATAATTGTATAACAACTTAAAATGGATTGTAATTACAATAGTTTTCTCATGTAATAACGGCAAATTAAAAGCCTAAAAGCATGTGGAACGTTGTAAAAATTCTTGAATTATAGAACAAAAAGATGATTCACTATTACACCAACATCCAGTCAGCCTTGAGTTTAGCCCTGCAGTTCCGACCCAATTTAGGTATAAATACACATAGTATACATAAATAAAACTATAAACAACTGCACATTTTTGTTCAGAACCTTCACATCTGCCTCGGAGGCTTAGATTGTTTTACTCACCTGCAGGTAGCGGATGTATCCTGTTGTAGGACGTGGCAGACCAAAAAACATATCAGTTTAGTCACTAGGCCTTGAAGCTTTGTTTATGAGCAGGACCTCTTTTTCTGGTTGCTTGTTACTCTCCTTTCTGACAGGAAGAGGCTTCTCAGAGGATAGAGCTCGCTCAGGTAGGACTGCACGTCTGTGACTGTCTTGCTCTGATCAGAGTTTATATAGAGAGAGGCCTCATCTGTCTGTCTCGTTCTCAATGAGATTACCAAAAAGAGGCTAGCACGCATTTGGCCATGCTAGCTATGACGACAGCTGTGACAGTAAGGGATACGGGGTTAAGTTGTTGTGAAGGACGACATCCCTGTATAGCTTAGCATGGGTAAAGCCGGAAAAGGCTATAAAGTCTAGTCAGACGGGTCAGAGGCGACCCAGTTATCAGAAACAAAAACAAAACAAAATTCAAAACTGAACAAAACATCACAAAGCAACAATTAAAAAATAAAACCAACCAATCAGATAGAAAGGTACTGTATTAATATAAAAAAGACAATAGTAGTAGTGGTAACTCTATGATAGTATTTACAGATGAGGTCAAAAGTTTACATACCTTGCAGAAACTGCAAAATGTTAATTATTTTACCAAAATAAGAGGGATCATGCAAAATGCATGTTACTTTTTATTTAGTACTGACCTGGAAAAAATAATTCATATAGTCCACAAGAGAAAATAATACTTGAATTTATAAAAATGACCCTGTTCAAAAGTTTACATACACTTAATACTGTGTTGTTACCTGAATAATCCACAGCTGTTTCCTTTTGTTTGTTTGTTTAGTGATAGTTGTTCATGAGTCCCTTGTTTGTCCTGAACAGTTAAACTGCCTGCTGTTCTTCAGAAAAATCCTTTATGTTGCACAAATTTGTTGATTTTTTTTTTTTAGCAATTTTGTATATATGAACCCTTTCCAACAATGACTGTGATTTTGAGATCCATGCAGGACAACTGCAACTATTACAAGGTTCAAATGCTCACTGATGCTCCAGAAGCAAACACAATGCATTAAGAGTCAGGGGTGTAAACTTTTGAACAGAATGAGATGTGTACATTGTTCTTACTTTGCCTAAATTCGATATTTTTTTTTTTCATTTAGTACTGTCCTTCAGAAGCAACAGAATGTACATACATGTTTCCCAGAAGACAGAAGTTAAGTTAAATTTACCCTGATCTAGTACAAATTAAAAAGGTTTTCACCTCCCGGATCCAAATGCATCGTGTTTCCTTCTGAAGCATCAGTGAGCATTTAAATTTTGTAATAGTTGCATATGAGTCCCTCAATTGTCCTCAGTGTGAAAAGATGGATCTTAAAATCATAGTCATTGTTGTAAAGGGTTAAATTACACAAAAATACTGAAAAAAAAAAACAGGATTTTTCTGAAGAACAGCGGGCAGTTTAATTGTTCAGGACAAACAAGGGACTCATGAACAACTATCACAAAAAAAAAAAAACAGTTGTGGATCATTCAGGTAACAACA
This sequence comes from Garra rufa, assembly GCF_049309525.1. Taxonomy (NCBI): domain Eukaryota; kingdom Metazoa; phylum Chordata; class Actinopteri; order Cypriniformes; family Cyprinidae; genus Garra; species Garra rufa. Next base: position 25,004,863 of record NC_133381.1, read on the forward strand.
CAGTATTAGGAATCAAGCATATGTAAACTTCTGAACAGGCTCATTTTGTAAGGTGTATGTAAACTTTTGACTTCAACTATAATTTATTCCTTTGAAGGCGAGGCTGAATTTTCAGCAGTCATTATTTCAGTTTTCAGTGTCACATGATCCTTCAGAAATCATTCTAATAGGCTGATATGCTGCTAAAGGAGGAGTTGTTTTTATTATCATCATTATTTGTATTTTTAATGAGGCTTTCCCATAGCTCAAACAGTAATAAAATGTAATAAAAACTAATACTTTTTTCAGGATTCTTTGATGGGAACAACATTTATTTTACATTTAACAATGTAAAAGTCTATTGTTACTTTCTTAAAAAAAAAAACACACTGAATTCTTACTGACCCCAGGCTTATGGATGCTAGTGTAGATCCTAGAAACAAAAACAGTATATTGTATTTGTTTCTGCCCTTATTTTGTCTCAAATTTCTCTTTGTTGCAACACTTTCAGATTCAACCTCTTTGGAGTTTTGCCTCAGGGTAGAGAACATCATAAACAGCAGAATATTGTCTTTCCCAACACAGTACTATAGACCCTTCAGCCACACAATGTTTTATCTGTCTGTGAGTTCAGGGTCTCACAGGAGACCGACAAATCTTTTGTTTTACGAGGACCTATTAAATAAACCGACCCCAGTCAGTGGTAGATCATTTAGTATGTTTAAATTAAATTGCTTTTCCGAGCATCTATGACTGGCAGATATTTGGCCCACCTCTTTGCAGGATTGCCTCTCATCTTGAGTGGATATTTCAGATCCATAAACTGTAAACCAACAAACTGCGATATCAAACCTGCAGTGAGGCTTTACTCTAATGATATGCTGAGTTTACTGCTAAAACACGATGATTAGCAATTTTATTTTGTTCTTTTCAGCTGCTGTAATACCACCATCACACCTGCTGTGTCCTCCACCCCATATTCCAGCTGGTGTACGGAAATATTTTCTGAGAGAAACAGCAGGGCTATTTCCAAACACTGTAACCTAATGGGAAGCAATAAAGAAAAACTTATTCTCAGTCTGAGCCAACCCAGATCCATGTGATCCTATAATGGCATCCAAGTCTATGTTGTGGGTTGCCTTGTGTCACAGATAAGCCCAAACACACATGGCGCAGTCTAGAGTTGCCTGTATAGCTAAAGTCATTCTTCCTTGACGTCATGGATAAGCCATTGAATCAGTTTAAATGGATTGTAGTATGTAGTGCACTGCACGTAGCTATATCTAGCAATCACTGAAAACAAGCACACGTTTGGTTTTTCATTCACAAATTGAATTAAAACTTTGATAAATATTTTTAAGACATTTTGTAGTCACACTGATGTTCACAAAGGCTTGTCACACATTTATGGCCCAAAGTCGCTCATTGATAAAAAAAAAAAAGAAAACATAAATGAGACACTGTTTTGAGTAAATGATGTTAACAAGCGGCCTACTGTGCAAAAGGTTAAATGTCATGATCCAAACAGGCTGTGAGATCAGTGAGGGGCTGCTGACGTTCTGATGTTAAGATAATTATCTGCTAAGAGGCTAAACTGCAGACTGCTCATAATGAGCTGAGCTCCAGCGTCACAGTCGATAACAATACTTTAGTGTTTGTCTTGCAGAAATATACTTCTCTGAGACTATCCTAGTGTCGTACAAAGAACGAATGAGTAGCAGAGATCGTGTAAAAATGTACTTTTCTTAAGTAATTATTCATGTGAAGGCAAGATAAACTGAAATATATATCATTCTGGGTCTTCAAAGGGAATCCAAATTGTTGCTGCAGCTGATTGATCCTGAGTTTCTTGAATTCCTTGACTATAAAACAGCATGACTGAAGATCTCTTTCATAATGAGATATTACAATCAGAGACCTGCTGGTTATTCACAGTCATTTTCCTCTCAGGCGCTGAATCTGGGGGCGTCATGTCCTCTGCTGTCTCTGCATGGGCAGAATCTCAGCCAGCCAATACTCAATAAGAGTGCAGACTACTGAAACCTCATCTGGAAAACAAAAAAGGGAAGAAATGATCATGTGGTAAATTTATGTGTGTTTTTCTAATAAGGTTTTATCAATTTATATTTTCTACTGTCTGAATTTGGTTGATATCTCTCCTGTAAAAGACATTAAAACCACTATGGGAGCCAACTGGTCAAATAACTGCTAAATAATAATAAATTGCTTTAGTGAAATGGACCGCTGAATCTGTATTTCCATACAGTTTTTTGTTATTAGGAAGTCTGAGGAAAACCACACTGCTGCAATAACAGAGTAACAGGGTCAATGACCTGCTGCAACTACTGGTGGAAATAATGGCGTATGGGTGAAAAAAATGGATAAATGGTATGTTCGGTGGTTGTCGTGGAGACGGAGGCTATGTTTAGGAGTCACCATGGACACCTGTGTGGAATGTCCTGAATCTGCTGGGTGCTTGTGGCTCCTCAGTAAAACACTGATCATCTTGTTAAGGCCTAATCTGACTTCACAAATGCACACACACACATACATACATACATACATACATACATGAAAAGTCATGCTAGCAAAAACACTATGGAGGCATTCTTTGTAAAAACAGAATTATATATATATATTGTTGGGAATCAAATATCTAGTTTACTACTTATGGAATGTTGTACAATATACATTGCATACTGCATAGTTAAAAGGATAGTTCACCCAAAATTTAAAATTCTGTCATTACTCACCCTCGTGGCGTTCCAAACCTGTAAGACCTTTGTTCATCTTCTGATCACAAATTAAGATATTTGGATTGTTAGAAAGCTCTTGGATTTCATCAAAAATATTTTAATTTGTCTTCTGAAGATGAACGAAAGTCATACATGTTTGGAACGACATATGGGTGAGTAATTAATGACAGAATTTTCTTTTTTGGGTGAACTATCGCTTTCACAATAAACATTTAAAACAGTAGTATGCTATGTTGTTGCCACATGACTTCATATATTTGAGTTGCATCCAGTTAAGATTTTTTAATGTTTGTGAAAGTGTTTTATGCTCATCAAAGCTGCGTTTAGTTGAGCAAAATACAGTTCTAGTGCAATTTAAAATGTCTATAATATAACATATTCTTGTGATGGCAAAGATGAATTTTCAGCAGTCATTATTCTACTCTTCAGAGTCACATCATCCATAAGAAATCAATAAAATATGCTGATTTTGTGCTCAAGAAACATTTCTGATTATTATCATCAATGCTGAAATCTTTTGTGGAAACCATGATATGTTTTTTCAGGGTTCTTTGATAAATAGAAAGTTAAAAAAAACAGCATTTATTTTAAATACACTACCAGTCAAAAGATTTTTTAGAAAAGTCTCTTCTGCTCACCAAGCCTGCATTTATTTGATCCAAAGTACAGCAAAAACAATAATATTTTGAAATATTTTTACTATTCAAAATAAGTTGTGTAATTGTGTAAGTAATGTAATTTATTCTTGTAATTTCAAAGCTGAATTTTTAGCATCATTACTCCAGTCACATGATCCTTCAGACATCTAATATTCAGATTTTGCTGCTCAAAAAATGATGAATAGAAAGTTCAGAACAGCATTAATCTGAAATAGAAATCTTTTGTAACATTCTAAATGTTTTTATTATCACTTTTGATCAATTTAAAGCATTCTTCCTAAATAAAAGTATTTGCAAAAAATAAAGCTTTTTATTTCACATAAATGCTGCTCTTTGGATCTTTCTATTCATCAAAGAATCCTGAGAAAAACAAATTACTCGTTTTAAATATTGATAATAATAATAATAAAAATGTTCTTTGAACAACAAATCAGCATATTAGAATGATTTCAGAAGGATCATGTGACACTGAGGACTCGAGTAATGATGCTGAAAATTTTGCTTTGATCACAGGAATAAATTACATTTTAAAACAGTTACTTTAAATAGTAAAAATATTTCAAAATTGTACTGTTTTTGCTAGACTTTGGATCAAATAAATACATGCTTGGTAAGCAGAAGGGACTTCTTTAAAAAACATTAAAAATCTTACTGTTCAAAACTTTTGACTGTAGTGTACATGTATTTTTTTTAGTAGCAATATGTTTTGCGTTTTACTGTCACTTTTGTTCAGCTATGACACATGAAAGTATTAAAGAAATAGTTTGACAATGTATTTTTTAACGACAATGTATTTGTGGATATTTTTAGTACAGTGCAAAAAAAGTCTTTTGGCAGTAAGATCAAGCAATGGGTAAAGGAAGTCATGTTAAAAAAATATTATTAGTTATTTCTCTGAGTTGTATTCTATTGTTTGTAATAATAAAAACATGTATGCTTGATGTTCAGACATGTGAGATCCAAGCACCCTCACTCACCTGTAGGTAATGTGCTTGCATCTCTAAATTCTTGCAGCTGTGATTTTAACTGCTCTTCATTCTTCATCAGTACAACCCTGAGTCCACACAGCCTAGAGATCTCAGCAGGGGGCAGCGTCCTGCCTGAGAGACGAGAGAACAGAGCCTCCGCTGCAGTGACGCAAAGAGAGGGGCTGCTTTCTGCACAGGAGCCTAAAGAGAAGACCACCAACACACATGTTTATTGTATTGCTATTGTATGTGCATTTAGGCTATATAAATTAACACATTGCATTTATTCAACAAAAATGCATTACATTTCTATATTGTTCAAAATATTTCTATTTCATACAAATGCTGTTCTTTTGAACGTTACATTCTTTATAGAATCAAACCCAAATTAGCATGTTAAGACTGATTTCTGAAGGATCATGTGACACTGAAGACTGGAGTAATAGCTGATGAAAATGTAGCTTTGCCATCACAGAAATTTAAAAATATATTAAAGTAATAATCTGTTAGTTTCAATTGTAATAATGGGAATAAAAATAAAAACTTGTACCAATTCCAAACTTGTGTCTAGTATCCGTTGTAATCCGCATCCAGCTTTTTTTAGCTGTACAAAACAGCTCATTTCGCTGCTTGATATTGTAAATTGGTGTGTCTTACCATATCATTTTAATGTATTATCATAATTATAAACACACACTGGTTTGTAGTGCAAAGTTTTACAGTTTACTGCACGTTGTTATTCTTCTCTTTATTTCCCTATAGCGGCTAATGAGCCGGAAGTCAGAAAACTAACAAGATGGATAGAAAAAGTAAGAATTGAAGTGTATAGTATCATTTCATACCAGAGGATTTGCGATCCGAGAGGTAGATCTTCAGTGTGGCACGAAGGAAATCGAGCACCTCCTCTGAATTTCCTTCTCCACTCTGTGCATATGTGAATTCAACAGCTCTTGCTCGAGGCATCAATCCAAGAGCGAGGACTTTCTCTTTGTGACGCTTTTTCTTCATCTTCCTCTTTCTGTTTTTGCTGAGCTGCTCTGTGCTGACTGAGCTTCCAGTGTCCCCTTTATCACTGGGATGTGCGCCCTCTGCTGGAAGGGTGGATACTTCCTCTGTGGTAACAAGTAACTCTTTTTTCTTTCTCCTCCTTTTCCTCTTCTTATGTAACTCATGGTCATCAGCATCTGAAAAATCCAAAAATGGCTCATTGATGAAGAGGATTATGGACTTTCTCACAGCATTAGAATTATTACAAAGGGTTTTCAAATCCGACAGGCATCAGGCTCCATTCTCTGGAGAAAGAGGTTTAAAGTGGCTTGAACGGATTTAAATAAATTCACTATAACAACTGAATGACATCAGTTACAGCCTCATTACATTTACATTTATGCTCTTGGTAGACGCTTTCAAATAAAAAGCATCCTATAAGAAATGTGCACATACTGTATAAGAGGCAATTACCAGAGTGGATCGCACACACACACACACACCCTTGCCCTTTCAGTAGTTTTCTGCAGTAGTAGTTAAGCTCCTCAGGACTATACGAACACACTGAGATGTGCTGAGCTATTGATTTTTTTTTCATCTGTATTCAGAACCGACAAACTGGCCGCACATCTGAGCAACACACCGCAGGAAGCAAAGACTCATCAGCATACAGCTCATACAATGAGACCGCCTTGTAATAAAGGAGGGACGAGTGAAGCCTCAATAACATGGACACTGTGTGTGTGTGAGACAGAGTTGCGAGCGAAGTTATTGCTGCTCTGCAGGTCCATTGAGGTCTATTCAGATCAATAGCAACAAAAAGACAGTAGGAGGAGGAAATCTGCAGAGCTTTTTAGAGAAAGAGGAGAGGAGTACAACATGCACACTAGCCAAACCACAAACACTGCACCTGAATTAAAAGACTCATGATTGTGGGAAGAAAAAATTTGGTCATTTCATATTTTTGGGTGACATTAAAATTAAATTGAACCATTGTCACATGGACATTTTAACGATGTCCTTATTACCTTTATGGGTCTTGAATGTGGTAGTTGTGTTCCTGTCTATGCAGGGTCAGAAAACTCTCGAATTTCACCAGAAATATCTTAATTTGAAGATGAACGAAGGTCTTACAGGTTTGGAACGACATGTGGGCGAGTAAATAATGATAGAATTTTAATTTTAGGGTTTCTATCCCTTTAATAATATGCTCCACTGAATCAAATAATTTGATTATTTGGATCCACAACAAGAGACGCACAATCTCTTTTAAAAAAAAACTTTAGAAACACAACTGATAAGTCTAAATAATTCAAAAGTAAAATCTAAAAGGATATCAACAAACAGCTACAGAATGACTAATGTTATCCACAGTGACTAATAATTTGTCAAGATTATTTACAGGCAACTACTGATCTCCATTTCCTGCTGGAGAGCGTGATTGAAAGAGAAATCAAATAAAGGGAGGGATGGTGCTGTTTTTAATCTAAGAGATGAAGTGTTATTAATCACATTCAACAGGGTTGTTAACAACTCACCGGCTGGGCTGTCCTCTGATTCAGTGGGATCTGGATTGGATGGTGTGACCAAATCCTCCCTACTATTAATGAGGTAGCCTTCAGGAGGAGGAAGAACAGTGTAGAGCTTTTTGGTTTGCACAGCTGTACTCTTCTCATTGCCTAAAAGAGAGAGAAAAAGAAAGAACAGACAATCCCCTTTGTTAAAACTTTAAAACAATACTTGAAAATTGAGAACTTGCACATAAAATGCACTCACCCTCAGGTCATTCAAGATGTAGATGAGTTTATTTCTTCATCAGAGCACATTTGAAGAAATGTAGCATCACAACACTTAGTAACCAACACATCCTTTGAAATGAATGGGTGCCGTCAGAATGAGACTTCAAACAGCTGACACAAAATCAAATAATCACTACAGAGGATCCAGTGGTGAGAAAGCGTTGTAATGCTACAATTCTCCAAGTCTGAATTAAATGACTTACGACTGTGGAAAGAATTAAGGAGGTGCTTGGTTTTTTAATGAAATATTTTGTGACATTAAATTAAAATTTCATACAGTACAAGCACAAATTTTCAAAAAGGAAATTTGGAAATTTGCATCATAACATTACAGTTAAACCACTAAAGTGTCATGGACATTTTAACAATGTCCTTACTACCTTTCCGGACCTTCAACGTGTCAGTTTTGCTGTTGTCTATGCAGGGTCAGAAAGCTCTTGGATTTAATCAAAAACATCTTAAATTGTGTTCTGCAGATGAACGAAGGTCTTACAGGTTTGGAACATGAGGGTAAGTAATTAATGACAGAATATTCATTTTTGGGTGAACTATCCTTGTAACAATCACATCACTTAACTAACAAATAGACCCTCTAAACTGTATGGGTGCCATCAGAATGAGATTTCAAAAAGCTGACAAAAACATAAAATAATCACTGCAGAGGATCCATTGGTGAGAAAGCGATGTAATGGTAAATTTCTCCAAATCTGTTCCAATGAAGAAACAAACTCATCTTTATCTTGTAAAGACATTTTTACACAGCATTTTTTCATTTTTGGGTGATCTGTTCTTTTTTTACCTTAAGCAAGTATGAAGCAAACTCTGACCTGACTTCTTGGGTTGGGTGGACAGAGGTTTTTCTACAGGTGGCACAGATGCAAGTATGCTTCGTTCCTGGGCAGCAGGTTGTCGCAGACTTTTTTCTTGGGCTGCAGGATACAGTCTTTGCAGGACCTTGGACTGGAATACTAATTTAGGACATGTACAGTCAAACCAAAATTATTCAGACACCTTATTCATTGCCACAGTTTATAGTTGCTATAGTTTAGAAAATTATAGTAAAATATGACAATAATTCAAGAGTTAAACTATGTCAGAACAAATTCATCTTGATAATGTCAGTTAAATTTGATAGAAAGGAATGTAACAAAACATGGTTAGGTCGAAGTGTCAAAAAATACATTTTTGGTCCCAAATTTTTATCAATTTTACTGGTAGTCCACTGCATGAAGAATTTTTGGGTTTTGATAATATCAAAAATTATATCTGGTGTTTGAATAATTTTTGGCTGTATATGTGACCCTGGACCACAAAACCAGTCTTAAGTAGCTCAGGTAAATTTGTAGCAAAAGCCAAAAATACATTGTATGGGTCAAAATTATTGATTTTATTGAATTATCTTTTATGGCTAAAATTATTATGATATTAAGATCATGTTCCATGAAGATATTTTGTACATTTCCTATATATATTAAAACATAATTTTTGTAACATAATTATTAATATGCATTGCTAAGAACCTTATTTTTGACAACTTTAAAGGTGATTTTTTCAATATCTGGATTTTTTTGCACAGATTCCAGATTTTAAAATAGCTGTATCTCGGCCAAATATTGTCCCATCCTAACAAACCATATATCAACGGAAAGCTTATTTTTCAGCTTTCAGATGACATTTAAATCTCAATTTTTAAAAATTGAACCTTATGAGTGATTTTATAGTCCAGGGTCACACATATGTATATATATATATATTTTTTGACATGTCTAACCAGACAATTCCTAATGCACAAAACTAGAATGTTCATTATACTTTTTATATTCCAAACATGGAAGCCAAAATGAAGCTCGTTTATAGTCAAGCCCTTGAGTAGAAGGATGTCAACAAAAAAACACGTGTAGCTTACAAGGTTCTGTGGGTAGTGTAAACATTTAAAAATAGTGTTATTTAGAGCTTCCTTCTTACCTTCTTTTCTGACTGACATATCAGCGGATGAAATGTACGACCTTTCTCCGCCTCAAGCGTATATAAAATGACACACCATTGTTATAATTACAATATACTTTTCGAACATGTGTAAACAGTGGGTCACCCAGTGAATGGTAAAACGCAGCTTAAGTTATCCATCTTTAATTTCTTGCTATTTTAAACATTTCATATGAAACCAGGATTTAAATTATAGCAAGAAAACCGCACATATATGACATAAAACAGAGAAAGAAAATCCCGCCGTTCTGCTGCTTTGCGTTGTCGTACTTCCGACCTCATCATGATGGCGACTGAGAGTACAGCCTCCTAAACTCCGCCATCCAGCGGCGTGGACAAGAGCTACAGCAGCTCCAGGGACCGCCGCATCTGCACCCGCGAGGCGGCGACTGCTAAGCACATGCACTCTCAAAACTTCGCTGCCATCCTCACCATGTAGCTGCAAGCTCAAGGAATACCTAGAATGTCAGCGTGGAAGAAGGTACGTTCGGTAAATTGTGCATGCTTGTTTCTTGAAACGTGCAGAAGAAAACAAAAGTATACTCTACTCTGACGAGCCTGTGTGCGGCGGCGTGCGGGATGCAGAGTTCAGCATTACATCACTCACCTGCCGAGAAGAAGGCGTGACACTGTCACCTGTCGTGTTTCAAGTGGATTCAACAAAAATTCGAACATTTTCTTATATAGGTTTGGCATGAATGTAACTTTTATTACGAGGCTACTCAAGTTTATTTAACATTTTATTTAACAGTGTATTTAACCTTCTTGAACATTGATCATGACTTATTAAACAACTATGTACTGTCTTTGTTTATAATTGGCTGTAGTTCAACTGGAGTCAGTTAAAAACGGCTAATTATATATTCTTGTTTTGCATGCAAGATTAAATATGCATACCTCAAACAACATTTAGTAGTGTAGACTCATACAGTTTTTAATCATCCAGTATTAGGTTACATCTACCCATAAGTAAAGGTGAAATTCTGAGAATTGATAATTGATCGACCACTAATCTGGGGTAAGACTAATATTTGGGGTAACAAATTCCTCAATTTTGCATTTACTTAATGTTGTGAAATTGTAAATATAACAATTCAGATACATTTATCAGAATTAGATGGTGTTGGATATTTAATTGTACATTTCCATTAATATTACATTTAGATTGTCTTTGTAATAAATCTTTAAAAATGCTTCAAAAAGACTTTAATAACACTGTTAAATGTGTTCTTTTGCGAATCACAAAGTGAATATACATTTTTATAACATAGGCTACATTATAGTGTTGTGAAGCCAGAATTTGCTTGTAACAATTAATACTTTTATTTATTTAGACAAAATAGTATGATATTTAATTATCATTCATTTATTGGTAATCAGCCATAACATAATTAGTCAATATCAGGGCTAACGTATTACAATCTATCAGTGCTGTAAAGAAAAATTCACATTTGTTGTCACACGAATTCAAATGAAATTCACACCTTAGTCCAGTTGAGAAGTAATTGATGCTGTTGTGTTAGCAGTGGAAGGCTTTGGCTTTGTCTGTGTAGCTTTTGTTAGAAAAGCTTGAGGAATCAAAGACTGCTTCCAGTGCTACAGTGCAAATGTGTGTGTGTGTGTGTGTGTGTGTGTGACTGCGAGAGAGCAAATTTGACAAAATATGCATCCATTATCTAAGCTGTTCTCTAAAATGACTCTAAGATGCCCATTTTAAACATATTACATAAGCCAGCAGCAGATGCAGTACAAAGCTTCCCAGATGCAGCTGTCTGTCAATGTAAGTGCAGGGTGCAGCATTCATTTGCAGTTTCAAACACCGGCTCTACAGAAATAACTCAGACTGGCAGAATCAGCCTTCTCTGTATCTTGCACTTATGCTGATAGACAGCGCGTTTAACTGGGGATCTGAAGGGTTCTGTGCTCCATGCTGAGTGTTTATTATAGCTTCTCATATAGCTGTGTTACCCGTAAATATCTTTACAACATCATTTATTCAGTTCAGTGACCTGACTTAAAAAAATACTCTAAATCTAAATTTAACACAGTGGAGTTTTGTTTAATTATTCATGACCATTTCGCTATATTTTAATATTAGCAATTTCAGCATTGATTGTAGTTTAATTAGAGGCCATCAGTCCAATTTTGGAAGAACATGATGTGATGTAATTTTTCTTTAGGTCAGTAGCTATGTTGTTTTTCTTAGCTGGCTTTCAAAAAGTACTGTTGAAGTTTACATACACCAGAATCTGCAAAATGTTAATTATTTTACCAAATTAAAAGGGATGCATGTTATTTTTTATTTAGTACTGACCTGAATAAGATATTTCACATAAAATATATTTACATATATAGTCCACAAGAGAAAATAATAGTTGAATTTATAAAAGCTCACAAATGCTTCAGAAAGAAACACAATGCATTGAAAGCAGAGGGGGTAAACTTTTGAAAATGTGTTTTTATTTTTTTTTTATTTTGCCTAAATATCATATTTTTTTCATTTAGTACTGCTCTTCAGCAAGCTACAGAAGATACGAGATATGTTTCCCAGAAGACAAAATAAGTTAAATTTACCCTCATCTTCAAATTCAAAAAGTTTTCACCCCCCGAATCTTAATTCATTGTGTTTCCTTCTGAAGCATCAGTGAGCATTTGAACCTTCTGTAATAGTTGCATATGAGTCCTCAGTTTGAAAAGATGGATCTCAAAATCTTACAGTCTTTGTTGGAAAGGGTTTAAATACGCAGAAGATGCTGAAAAACCAAAGAATTTGTGGGACCTGAAGGATTTTTCTGAAAAACAGTGGGCAGTTTAACTGTTCAAGACAAACAAGACTCATGAGCTAAACAAACAAACAAACAAACAAACAAAAAAGCTGTGGATCATTCAGGTAACAACACGTGTTATTCAGGTCAGTACTAAACAAAAAATAACATGCATTTTGTATGATCCCTCTTATTTTGGTAAAATAATTAACATTTTGCAGATTCAGCATGGTGTATGTAAACTTTTGACTTAGATAACAACTATAGATATGAACATTTTTTTCACAACAATTATTGACATCCACTAAAATTCTAGATCAGTTTTTAATTCTAGTACAGTTTTACTATAACTGGTATAAGTGACTCTTTGGAATGCTTGATTTTGATTGGCCAGTTACAATTTCTGTGGTCATTTTTTTTTTGGATAATTACTTGGATAATTTGACCATACTAAAATGATGCATCCCTACTAGCAGTGCATGATGTGGTTAATGTTGCAGGTTCCTTTATTGTTCTTTCCCTAGTTGTCTCGGAATTGAAGCCTTTTGAATAAAACACTCCATGGGGTTGCCTTTATTTTTAGCTCACATCTGAAACTATAAAACGTGTTGTGACAGGAGAACTCATGGACATAGAGCCGCAAGATGCTTTTCGTATTTCGCATGTGTGCTTGTGTCATCGGCTTGAATGGCAGCTAAACTTGGTGATTCTGTGTGTGTCTGTAAGCTATGTGTAGTTACTTCTCCCGTTCATAATGCAGGCATGTGTTAGTGCTTCTGGGGAAGCTCTGCTTCATGGCAAGATAAGTATACAGGAAACAGTGAGAGGATGACATGAAAATTAATGACTTAACAAATTATTGAATTAACGAGGCAGGGTCAGTGGGTTGCTGGTTTAAATATAGTCTCCATCTACAAATGTGTTTCCATGCTGTGCTGCACTGTGAGACATGCTTGTTAAACCTCATGTGTGGTAACCCTTAACTATTGTGCATAACCTTCATGTTATGTTCGGTGTCTCGGAGATCACAAGGTCAATATCTTGAAAAAATACTTAAAGTAAACACTGAAGTATTACATTGACATTACTAGAATGAAATGTGCAATATATTGGTTCCATATTGGTTAATGGTCGATATTTTTGTATTTATTGGTATCAGACGATATAGACAATTTGGTAACACTGTACAAAAACTTTCAGAATTCTGACTTTTTTTCACACAATTATAAGTTTAAATCTCAATTCTGAGAGAAAAAGTCAGAACTGTGAGATACAAACTCTGAAGTGTGAGCTGTAAAGTAAAAATTGTGGGATATAAATGCACAATTGCAAGAAAAAAACTCTCAGAATTGCGGGATATAAATTTTGCAAGTTTGTATCTAGCAATTCTGACTTTTTTCACACAATTGCGAGTTTATATCTCACAATTCTGAGAAAAAAAGTCAGAATCGTGGGATATAAAGTCGTAATTGCCATAAAAAAAGTCAGAAGACAAACTTGCCATTGCAAGTTATAAAATTAAAACTGCGGAATATAAACTCGCAATTGCGAATTACAAACTGCTCATTTTTATCTCGGGAATCTGAATATCTCACAATTCTGAGTTTTTTTTTCTCTCACAATTGCGACTTTATATTCTGCAATTCTGACTTTATAACTCTAAATTGCGAGTTTGTATAGGGCTGTCCCCGACTAAGAATTTTCATAGTCGAATCAGAATTTTCGAATCTTTCTATAGTCGACCGATAGTCGAATAATCCAAGTAGGGCTCGCTGCAGCCTGCGGTGGACATCCAACCCCGCCCACATCCATGTGTGACGTCAGACACCACGCCCCCGTCAATGCGTCATCGTGTGACTCCCCTCTCCATCGGTAGTTTTAAAGCGGTGCATTTCAAAAAAATTCACGAAATTTATCCATGTAAAGTAGCTCTTTCTAAATTCAAGCGGTGCATTTCAAAAAAATTCACGAAATTTATCCATGTAAAGTAGCTCTTTCTAAATTCATGGACATTGATAACACCTGCAGTTTCTGTAAAACACATGAGGAAGACTTGTGTCATTTGTTTTATAATATAAAACCTTTCTATTTCTGCAAAGAAATGTTAATTATATGCTTTCTTTAAAAGATGTTATCTGTACTATTCTTACTCATAAAAGTAAAATGATTGAGTATGTTGTTAACTTTTACATTTTACAAAAGTCTTTAAAACAAATGAATACATTTGTTGTCACATTTCACGGAGAACTTTTTTTCTGGTTATGCTCCCACAATATAATTTTTGTATATGTAAGGGAAAAGGAAGAACATTTGAACTATTGTTTAGTTGTTTCTAGGTTTTAATTTATTTTTTGTTTATTTATTTACTTTTTATTTATACGTTTATTTATTATTTTTTTCTCTCTATGGTATTAGTTTATTTTTATTTTTTTATTATTATTTCCCCCCCTCTTATTACATATTGTATTACTGTATACAGATTAAGCTTGTATTTTGTGTATCTGGATTTCTATTTCAATATTTTTGTAATGTCCAATTATTCTTTAATAAAATAATTTAAAAAAAAGAATCCCGATGTTGTACGCATGTGCAAGAATGGCGGAAGTATGTTGTATCGGGGATGTAAACAAAACAGTTTGTATTAAATAATACAAATTAAACCTAGGTCATCTTTCATATGGAACTAATTACATTCGAACAGCCGGTAAAACGCTTGCTTTGGTTGATTAAAGTTAGGAAAATGGTAATTGGTAATAAAACATTTAAACCTTACCCTATTTGTTTGTGTAATGACATAAATTCACGTTTATTAATCGATTTTGACATAGCTTAGACAAGATCAGATTTAGACGGACAATTAAGTTTTGTTATTGTAAAAGTAACACTTAGCATATTTTCATTTTCATCTAATTCTCTAAAGATATGTCCACAAATGTGAACATTGCTAATCATATTATCACTATTTTAATATGTGTTAATACTATTTAATATGTTGGATGTGTGACGTGTTTAAACATGGACGTGGCGTCTGGCGTCACACTTGGATGTGGGCGGGGTTGGATGTCCACCGCAGGCTGCAGCGAGACGCTACTCGAATCATCTAGGCTTATGTGTGTGTGTGAATGGGATAGGAGGGACACGACACTATAGTCAGCAGGAGGGTAAAACAATTTTTATTTTATTTTACACACTGCACACAGCAACAACTTTTAATAAAGCGACCAAAACTGCCTGCCAACTGACAGACAAACTTATTTAGGTTTAAATAAAAAGACAGAACGCGTCTTTTAGTTCTAAAAACGCAAGGCGCACAGCACTGCCTTTTTTGCTAAGCAACGACCAAAACAGCTGTCCTGTCAGTCAAATCAAAGGATTATAGCGCGAACGCTCTAAAATCTAGTTTTTTGCATTTAATTAAACTGTCATATTAGTAGAAACCCTAAATAATACAGCCCCTGGTTTCCCATGATAGACACCAAAGGTTTCTCCTCTATTTCTTGCAGTCTCCGGACTTTTTAAGCGACGGTAAACTTTCGAAGACCCGAAAGATTGGACAATGGGAAAGAACGCGAATAACGTTGGGCGTTTTTCCGCTCAGAGTTGATATTTTTTTTCAACTTCAGGCGCTCAGAGCGCTCCTGCAAAAACGCGAGGCGCCGGGGACGCATTAACGGAGCGCAGAACGCTCACTGCCAACAGAAAACCATTCAAAAGAGGCGCCTCCAACGGCAAAAACGCGTTCGGTGTGATCGCCGCCTAATCCCTGCCGTCCTCATCTCATCATGGATCAGGGCAAGTGAAAATTAAATCTGTCACAGGGGTGGTTGGATTTGTTCACAAACACGTTAAAAATATTTATTGAACGCTTCTTTCTTTTCACTTTTGTTTTTACTGCATTATCATAATCTAAGGCTGTATATAACTTAATATGTCCGTACAAAATCTAGTAGTTCTGTGTGCAGTTAGACATTGAGCACCCCTATATTGCCAAAATGGTGTGATGCTCGTTTCACCCGCGAAGATTCGACTGTGAGATCGGTGGTCGAATCAGGCTCCGCATATCGATGCATCGAATCTTCGACTATTCGGGGACAGCCCTATATTACACAATAAAAAAAAAGGCAAAATTATGGAATTGTGAGTTATAAAGTTAAAATTGTGGGATATGAACTCAGAATTGCAAAGACAAAAAACTCATAATTGCAAGATATAAACTTAGCAAGTTTATATCTCACAATTTTGAGAAAAAAAGTCAGAACTGTGAGATACAAACATGGAAGTGTGAGTTGTAAAGTCAAAATTGTGGGATATAAATGCACAATTGTGAGAAAAAAAAAATTTAAACTAGATGCAAATTGTATCTAGCAATTCTGACATTTTGTCACGCAATTGCGAGTTTATTTCTCACAGTTCTGAGAAAAAAAAAAGACAAACCTGCAATTGCGAGTTATAAAGTCAGAATTGCGGAATATAAACTTGCAATTGTGAGATATAAACTGTGAATTTGTATCTCGGTAAAAAATCTGAATTGCGAGTTTATATCGCGATTTTGACCTCATTTCTCAGAATTGTGAGGTTATATCTCGCAATTCTGACTTTATAACTCTAAATTGCGAGTTTGTATTGCACAATTAAAAAAAGGCAAAATTGTGAGATACAAACTCGAAAATGGTGAGTCAAAATTGCGGGATATAAACTTAGAATTGCAAGGAAAAAAATAATAATTGCAAGATATAAACTTAGCAAGTTTCTATCTCACAATTCTGACTTTTTTCACGCAATTGCGAGTTTATATCACAATAAAAAAAAAAGTCAGAATTGCAAGATACAAACTCCCAATTGCGAGTTATAAGCCAAAATTGTGGAATATCAACTCCCAATTGCGAAAATTTCCCCCCCTAAAATTCTAAGAAAAAAGTCCGAATTGCAAGTTTGTATCACGCAATTCTAAAACAAAAAAAGATATAAACTTGGAATTGCGAGTTCTAAAGTCAAAATGGCAGCAATTGCAAGAAAAAAACTCCAAACTGTGAGTTTTTATCTCACAATTCTGACTTTTTTTCATGCAAGTGCGAGTTTATATCTCACAATTCTCAGAATTGCAAGTTTCACAATTAAAAAAAAAATCAAAATTGTGAGATGTAAACAATTGCGAGAAAAAAAAGTCAGAATTGTGAAATAAAAAGTTGCAATTACCGTTTGTTCATTCATTATTCATTCATTCATTATTTAGTGGAGGGAACTGGCTCCCATAGTTTCTCAATACTAAAAACTAAAATATGTAAATTCGGGGTTAAAACTTCTTACCCTTTCTGTGGTTTCCTACATTATCATCTCTGACTGTAGGTTAGAACTGTTAAAAATCTTGCTGTATTATTTTGGGCCACAGCATGAAACATTTCTCCAGAAAACACTGTAATTAATGCTGCTGTCTCAGAGCTCCTCCTTCCCCAATTACTCTGGGAATTCAGGAGTGCCTGAGAATAAAGTGTGAGTTCTGAAAGCCTGAGACACGCACACACATGCACACATGCACACATGCAACGCAACCCCAGAGAGTGTCTGCTTGTGTGGTAGAGTGTTTTTTTCCCCCCTGATTGTGACAGTTGGAGCTATTTAGTAATTTAGAGAGCTGCGATTAGACACACACTGATTATATACACACTGATTAAGCGCACCGTGAGTGTACACACACTGATTACACAGAGATTTCACACACACTCTATCATAAGCCAGCTGCTGTCCTGTGGTAAGAGGTCAGCTATGGCAATGATTATTGTACAGATGGATTTTCCATCACACAGTATATTTCATATAGCATGATATATTAGACTGTAGCAAGATACATGCATATGTGTTTTATAAACAAGAAATTGAGTCAACAGGTGATGTTTTATTTAGATGAGATGTACACAAACCACAGTGATCGTGACACCAGACACTATTTATAAAAAATGCAATTTATATACATAAAGTGGTAAAAATGTATTCTGTATGATTCTTCATTCATCATTATTAGAGTACAGAATAGAACATTTCCATCACGACTTCATGCACTCATGCATGTTTCTAATGACATCTGCTGACTGTCTGGTGGTTAAATAGGTTTTAATTGGCTTTTTTATTTTGTATTTGCTGGGTGAACTCCTATCTGAGATGAGAGGAAAGCCCTTGGGTTTATGAGTCCGTTTTCTTTCTTTCTTTCTTTTTGTACTCTTCTCACTTTATCCTCGTCACAAGCGACTAAGCAGAACATTGAACGTGACAGTGCACTTTAGTTTGGGCAGAAAAATGAGCTCTGGGTTGCCAGCTCCTCTGTGTCAGTTCCCCTGAACCGGGAGCTCGGGGGAGTGCGGAGGTTCATTAACTCTAAAGAAACAGTCAATTTCATTTTGTGCCGTATGATGCCGGTGCAGGTACCCACATGATACCAAACTCATTTCTTCATTACTTGGCTTCTTCTGTAGGAGCTTGAGTTGCTGTGTTGATAAAGTTAACATCTTTGGACTCTTGCTGAGATTGATATTCTCATTTAAAAAGAGTATCCATCTCAAATGAATGTTTTCAGATGTGATATAGGAATACAGTAGCAAATCTCACAGATTTTATCTGAGGTGTTGAAATCAGGTTTATTTAGGGAAGTGATGCATCAGACTGGTGAGAATTTTGAGTGTATTTGCAATATTTTTCGTTGTTTTGTTCTGCTCAATTTCTTTTGTGTTGAGGATTGTTACGTGCAAAAGTAACACTGTTAAATGTTCTGTTAATCCTTATAAAATGTAACTATTATGTGATATTTTATGCTGTTGTTTTATGTCTACACTGCAAAAAAATTTGTTGAGTCAACTTAAAATAATTTGTTACCTGGCTGCCTTAAAATTTGAAGTTCAGTCAACTTGAAATGTTAAGTTGTACTTAGTGACAACTTAGCTTTTACTTTTAACAAACCAATTTTTTGTTAAGTCAACTCACTGCAAAAAAACTATTTGTTGAGTCAACTTAAAATAATTTGTTACCTGGCTGCATTAAAGTTTGAAGTTCAGTCAACTTGAAATGTTAAGTTGTACTTAGTGACAGCTTAGCTTTTACTTTTAACAAACCAATTTTTTGTTAAGTCAACTCACTGCAAAAAAAAACTATTTGAGTCAACTTAAAATAATTTGTTACCTGGCTGCCTTAAAGTTTGAAGTTTAGTCAACTTGAAATGTTAAGTTGTACTTAGTGACAACTTAGAGCTTTTACTTTTAACAAACCAATTTTTAAGTCAACTCAAATATCTAAGCTGTCAACATTTCAAGTTGACTAAACTTATTTGAGTTAGCTTAAAATTTTAAGGAGGCAGGGTAACAAATTATTTTAAGACATTTTTTCATCAAAGAATTCTGAGAAACCATATTACCATTTCCACCAATAAATTTATCAGCACAACATTTTTCAACATTGATGATAATAAGTAATGTTATAAGATTAGCATATGTGACTCTGGACCACAAAACCAATTATAAGTAGCACAAGTATATTTATAGCAATAGCCAACAATGCATTGTATAAGTCAAAATTATTTATTTTTCTTTTATGCAAAAATCATTAGGGCATTAAGTAAAGATCATGTTCCATGAAGATATTTTGTACATTTCCTCCTGTAAATGTATTAAAATGTCATTTCTGATTAGTTACATACATTGCTAAGAACTTCATTTGGACAACTTTAAAGGCAATTTTCTCAATATTTTGCACCCTCAGATTCCAGATTTTCAAATAGTTGTATCTCGGCCAAATATTGCCACATCCTAACAAACCATACATCAATGGAAAGCTTATTACTCAGCTTCAGATGATGTATAAATCTCAATTTAAAAAAATTTACCCTTATGACATGTTTTTGGTCCTGGGTCACATATTAGAATGATTTCTGAAGGATCATGTGACACTGAATACTGCAGTAATGACTGCTGAAAATTCAGCTTTGCCATCACAGGAATAGATTACTTTCTAAAATATATTTAAATACAAAACAGTTATTTAAAATTGTAGTAATATTTGAAAAAAAGATACAGTTTTTACTGTATTTGTTGGTCAAATGAATGGAGCATAAGATACTTAATTTAAAAACATAAAAATACCAAATACCAAACTTTTGAATCATTGAAAATAAAATAATAATTTTGAATTATAATTATAAATAAGCAGAATAGTAACACATTATGTTTTTGAAAGAGTAACTCTTAGATCTGCTTAAAGAGATAGTTTACCCAGAAATGAAAATTACCAAACAATTTACTCACCCTCAAGCTATCCTAGATGTAGCCTATATGACTTCCTTTCGTTCAGACAGATACAATCAGAGTTACATTAAAAAATGTCTTGGCTCTTCCAAGCTTTATAATGGCAGTGAATGGGTGTTGAGACTTTGATATCTAATAAAGTGCATCCATCCATCATAAAAAGTGCTCCACATGGCTCTGGGGGGTTAATAAATGCCTCCTTAAGTGAATTGATCCATTTGTGTAAGAAAAATATTTATATTTAAAACTTTTTAAACAAATCTCTAGCTTCCGTTAACTGTTGTAGGTGCATTTATGAGAAAGTGGCGTTCCAGCGGATGATAGGACGTAGGCAAATTGCGGTGATGAATGCGGAAGCGCAGTACAGAAAGCAAAACAAAACACCAATCACAAATTAGAAGTACAAAAATGAGAATTTGTTAAAAAAAAAATGTCGAAGGATTTCGATAAAAGCCAAGAGGAGAATGGTTTTCCTTTGCTGTAAACAAAGCTCTTGCAAGACTAGCATATTCTCACCAAAGGTTACGCTACGTCTACGTCCTACATCATCCGCTGGAACGCCACTCTCTTGTGAATGTGCGTATGAGAGTGGAAGCTAGAGATTGTGGTTTATAAAGTTTTAAATATGGATATTTTTATTACACAAATGCATTAATTTACTTCAGAAGGCCTTTATTGTCTCTCCGGAGCTGTGAGGAGTACTTTTTATGATGGATGGATGCACTTTATTAGACTTCAAAATCTCAACACCCATTCAATGCCATTATAAAGCATTGAAAAGCCAGGACATTTTTCCATCAGATTGTATTCGTCTGACTCTGAAAGAAGAAAGTCATCTAGGATGGCTTGAGGGTTAGTAAATCATAGGGTGATTTTCATTTTTGGGTGAACTATGCCATTTGTCTTTCCTCTTGAACTGTGAATCAGTGCAAGGCCGTGTTGGCCAATATCAGCATGGCTCCTGTGTGTCCTTGTGCACAGTCTGGTCAGCAGTTTCTCTCTGATTGGCTGCTTTGAGTTTGATTTGACTTTTGAGCTTTAGTTCAGGATGCAGTGTGTGATGTCTGTTCTGTGCGGGGGAACCTTGGAATTGCTCTTGCGTGAAATTTCTATCTCTCTCTCTCTCCTTCCTTACCTCTTGATTTCAATTTCAATTCTCTCTCTCTCTCTCTCTCTCTCTCTCTCTCTCTCTCACTCTCTGATGGCTCATCTGAATGGTAAGCGCAGGTTCCACAGCTTGATTAGCATTCTGAGGATGTAGTCCTGAGGATGCAGAGTTTGGACGAAGTTAAGCTGAGTCTTGAGCAAATGCTGAACCCATTCGAGTGCCCCTGAGATTCTGTTTCAATGCATTTCAGAGTGACATGGTTTTGTTGCACTGTAATTAGTATATGCTAATGTCATAATTCAAGTTAAGTCATCTTTATTTATATCCTTTTACTTCTCATTTGTAAATTGTATGGGTCTGGCTTCCAGTCTCATGTGCGTCCGCTATTTTTAGCTATACATCAAGCTTGTTTTGCTGCTTGTTCATAGAATCTTATCATAGAATTTTAAAATATTATGTTAATTATGAGCACACTGGTTTGTAGTGCAAACAGTTTTACCGCTTACCGCACATTGTTATTCTTCTCGTTATGCGGCTATAATGAACCAGAAGACTCACCCATATGCTTACTTCCGCGTTAAAGAAAAAAGTGGATATTGCTTTATACAAAACTGATAATTTCAAAGCAACTTTACAGTGTTAAACAGAGTGAACGCTAGTTTGTTAAATGCAGCATGAAAGCATGAAGAAATTCAGTCTACTGTGGTTTATGTTTAAGATTCAACTTAACGTAGCAAATTCAGCCCTTCTCACTCTTGACTTCAGAATGCATAAATAAATGTTGCGTTTCTTCCAGCCCAGTGCCAATATGAATTGTTTGGACTCAGTTCTAATCAGATTCCCTATTTAGCTTAACTCATAATTGTTAATCTGTTTTCTGTAAGCTTCCTCCCATGAGCTAAATACAATTCATGCAAGATGGAAGACATTTATTTTGGGAATGAGGGATTGTGACACATTCTTCTTTTTTCTTTCATCCACATTGCGCACACTTAATTTCACCTTATTTCTCTCTCTTTCCATCACACTCTGTCTCTCTCACACTAAACCCAATAGTCCTCTGTCGACTTTATTTTATCTCTGCCAACACACAAGTGATAATTTTCCAGCTGATTGCTTAATAACTCCTTCTTTTGTGTGCTGTATAGAGCCTCTGCGCACCTGAATCCTCCTGTGTGAATCATCAGAAGCTCAGCATGACCAAAAACTATTCTATTCTATTCTATTCTCTAGTTGTTAGTATTTTCTTTAGTTGTTGACATGCTTTTGTTGGTTTGTTAATATTGTGAGAATGATTTTTGATAGTTTTGGAGACATCGGTTAGACTGGGTGGAAAATTATAATCAGTTCAACAGTAATGTTTTCCACTTTATGCTTTAAGTAAATATTGTGAAAATGCTATATTTATACCTCTGCACTCTTTCTATACTTATAGTTCTTCTTATACAGTTGAGGTCAAACGTTTACATACACCTTGCAGAATCTGCAAAATGTTAATTATTTTACAAAAATAGGAGGGATCATACAAAATGCATGTTTTTTGTATTTAGTACTGACTTGAATAAAATATTTCACAAAAAAGATGTTTACGTATAATCCACAAGAGAAAATAATAGTTGAATTTTTAAAAATGACCCCGTTCAAAAGTTTGCATACACTTAAATCTTAATACTGTGTTGTTACCTGAATGATCCATAGCTGTTTTGTTTAGTGATAGTTGTTCATGAGTCCCTTGTTTGTCCTCAACAGGTAAACTGCCTGCAGGTCTTTAGAAAAATCCTTCAGGTCCCACAAATTCTTAGTTTTTTCAGCTTTTTGTGTATTTGAACCCTTTCCAACAATGTCTGTATGATTTTGAGATCCATCTTTAGACAATGAAGACAACTGAGGGACTCATATTCAACTATTATAGAAGGTTCAAACACTCACTGATCCTCCAGAAAGAAAAACGATGCATTAGGAGCCAGTGGTGTAAACTTTTGAACTGAAGGAAGATGTGTAGATTTTTCTTATTTTGCCTAAATATTCAGAAGCTAATATAAGTTAAATTTACCCATATCTTCAAATTCAAAAAGTGTTCTCTGTTAATGCATCATGTTTCCTTCTGAAGCATCAGTGAGCATTTGAACCTTCTAGTAAAATTTGCATATGAGTCCCTCAGTTATCCTCGATGTCAAAAAATGGATCTCAAAATCGTACAGCCACTGTTGGAAAGGGTTCAAATACACAAAAATATAGAAACCAAAGAATTTGTGGAACCTGAAAGATTTTTCTGAAGAACAGCGGGCAGTTTAACTGTTCAGGACAAACAAGGGACTCATGAACAACTAATATTAAGAATCAAGTGTATGTAAACTTTTGAACAAGGTCATTTTTTTTTTTTATAAATTCAACGTTATTTTCTCTTGTGGACTTTATGTAAATGTCTTTTATGTGAAATATCTTATTCAGGTCGGTACTAAATAAAAAATAACATGCATTTTGTATGAAAATGCAGATTGTATGTAAACTGTGTGGTGTATGTATTTTTTAGTATTTACTTATTTCTTCTTCTTTGTAGGATGTTTTTAGGTTTTTTTATGTTCTGTCAAGGGTCTACAGATGAAAAATGACCTTTTTGGCTATCTCTGGCACATTTACAGTCATGTTTGTTAATGTGCATTGTCCCTGTAAACAAATAAACTAAACTAAAAACTAAACTGTCTCCTGACACAGGTAGTGAAAAGTCTAGTACCGATACCACCCGGCCACTAGATGGCAGCCTCATTCTAATGTGTTTTAGCAGGGTAAATTTTGTTCTGCTCGACTGCAGATGTGAAATGCAGTTAAATGGAGATTGATTAATGGTTTTATATCTTCAATTCAGCATAACTGTAAAATATGAGCAATGTAAAAGGCTCAGAGTGTGAAGGAAACTTGCACATAAAAGCTGATCTTCAGAACTTTTCAAAGTCGTATAGTGTGTTTCTGTTTAGAGAGCAAAATTACATCAGCAAGTAAAATCAAATGTTATGTTATTGGCTCATTTTGATGCTTCCATACTTCATACTAAATATGGTACACTCATTTGATGTTTACTTTAGTACTATTTAATGGTGGCCTTGAAATGATGAAATGAAGAGAAAGCTGGATTTATGAAGGATTTATTGAACAAAGGCGTGGTCGAGTTACATCTGATTCAGCATGAATGAGAGGTTTATCCCAATACTCTACTATAATACACACTTTCCTCATCTCACGTACGCGCCGATGGTGATCGGATTTGAGCGTTTTGTCTGTAGAGAAGCCTCTGTTTTCTCTCAGTGAAGAAATTTGTGCTCTAATCTGCTGTTTTGGCTTCTTTCTCCGCTAACACCCATGTAAAGAGATTCTCAGTATAAAATTATTCACCCACACAGCCGTTTCTGCCTCGTACATACACACAGCAGGGAAACCTGGAGGCCACTTAACGCTTTCTAAACCTGACAGCCCCTGCCTGTAATTAATGGCTGTTTAGACTGCATGTGCATTCATGCATGCTTGTTCTTATTTTCTTTTTTTGATTTCTACGTTTCTCTTCCTCCTCCCCTGATGCTTCTATCTTTCTCTCCACCTGACAGGTGCTGCTGAGCATAGTGCAACAACGCTGCTGTATCCTCCCAGACAGGAACACAGGTAAAACCACACACCTGTCATTCAAATGCAACAGTACGTTTAAGGCCCGGAGGCCGAGGCCTTTTCAGTTTTTCAAATGGTGTGTCGACAAAAGCAGATGCTGATCTATGAGTTTGTGTGTGTTTAGACAGGCCTGTATGAGGTACTTGCTGTGCATCTGCTTCAAAGAGTCTGAGGGTCTTCTGATGTGGATCCAGCTTTACTAGGGCTGAAAATAGAACAAAATATGTCTTTTGGGCTTAAAAATCAACATTTGGAGCAAAACCCTGGAACAAATATTGATTTTGAATAAGGGATTACTCGGAAAGGACGGATTTGATGACTGAGTGTGTTTGGATTGTACCTGAGTGTCTTGCACTTACAGTCTCATCCATTTAATGGTAACCATTTACATTCATTTTAGATAATTAAGCCCAGCATTTGTGAATGTACTTGGCAGCACAGCGGATGAACTGGAGGACTTTAAAAGCTAAAATGGAATCCTTTTGTTTTACTGTGCACTGTTACAGTCTCTTTATCTTGGTGTTTTTAGTGAAGCAAAAGTAGGGATGCAATTTACATATTCTTTTGATGAACAGCAAGTTAACATTATGCTTTTGCTTTTCATCTTTATGCTCTTGCTCTTCTTATGTATGGAAACCTGTCTGTCTGTCTATCTAAAATTGTTGTTGTAACTATTTATCTCACTTTTTTTCAGAATTCAGACTTTTATTTCAGAACTGAGAGATATAAACTCAAAATTACAAGACAGAAACTTGCAATTCTCAGGATTTTGACTTTTTTTTTCTCAAAAAAGGTGATATTTGAGTATGTTTATGTATGTTTCAAAGTGTGTTTTCCATAATGGTTGTATGTGGGTTAGTCTATAGTATTTATAAGTTGTATAAATAAATATATTATAATATTTTATAAATTATTTTTATTATTGTTTATATATACACCCCATGGCTCTTAATGCATTGTGTTGCATTCTTAAGCGTCAGTAAATGTTTTTACCTTTTGTAATAGTTATGTATGAGTTTCTCATACATGTGAAAAGATGGATCTCAAAATGATACAGTCACTTTTGGAAAGTGATTCAAATATGCAGAATTTTTTTGAAGGACCGGAGGCAGATGAACTGCTCAGGACAAACAAGAGACTCATGAATAACTATCACAAAAGATAAAAACAGTCGTGGGCCACCCAGGAAACGACACACAGTATTAAGTTTCAAGGGTATGTAAACTTTTGAATGGGGTCATTTATATAAATTCAGTTGTTATTTTGTCTTGTGGAGTATAAATAAACATCTATTATGGGAAATAGTTTATTCAGGACAGTACTAAATAAAAAATATTATTAATTAATATTAATTATTAATTAAAATAATTATTAACATTTTGCATATTCTGCAAGGGGTATGAAAATTTATGAGCACAACTTTATATATATATATATATATATATATATGAATTTATGTATTTGGTGTGGTGTGGTGAAATGAGGAGGCAGAGTCCTTACAGTTTTTTTAATCAAATGTAAATTCATGTCAATTCATTAAATAATTATTTCTTACTCTATCAGAAAAACTAAGTAAAAAATATATTTTCACATTAACAGTGTAATCAATAATCTGTTTATTACAGCCAAGTGATCATCAAGTTATTCCAAAAAGAGTAACTCAAGGCAGGAACAATTTAAACACATTTTATTTGTGAACTTATGTTCAGCTGTTCTTTTTAATAGTTCACTGTTTTTGAATATTTGGGATCATCAATCATCAAGCTCAGTAAATAAATATTAGTCACAGACGCACTGATTACTCACTAAAAAGACCCAACAGATATGTTTTCTTGAAATTTTTGTCTTTTTTTGACCTAACAAAGTGGGTATATCTAAGTGTGTTTTAAATTAGTCTTCCCATTATTACCATTGTATTGTTCATTTAGACTAATTCACAAAAGTGGAATGTGCACAAACACAAGAGGCAGGATTTATTGCATGAACCAATTACAGCCAAACATAATCAGTCATATCCAATTATATCATTGCCTCCTCTCACATGACTTTCTCCCATTCATTCTCAATTACCCCCACCAAACTCACTGCATGCTTTAGGGTGTATGTTAAAACTCAGTGGGCTCATGGGAGGCGAAAGAGATGTTTCTAGTAATTTATACACATCATATTTTGTAATATTTGCTTTGTTTTTTCTCATCCAATTTTTTGAGGCACTGCCTCCCTCTGAGAAATTGCCTCTACATACATACTATTTGTATGTGGTACATAAAAAAAAAATATGAAAATCTGAATTCCCAGTTGCTCCACAAGCAGTCTTAAATGCAATGGAAAGAAAATTAAAAAAATCATCAGGGGAGCACTTAGACTACACTCTAAGGATCACAATCTCCTGCTGTAAGACAGCCATGACAAACTAGCGAACTGAGAGGAGATGCATTAATGCCGCCTCATCATAACCCACATTGCAGATGATCACATAACCATCTTTATTCTGGTAAAGATTAAGTATCCTGATAAATATGAAACATTTTGCTCATTATACATTCCTGTATTGTGTGTGCAGATGCCTATGACAGCAAGGGCATTTGTCAAAACAAAGCCTGATAAACAAGTGTGCATAATTTTTACATAATATGCCAAGTGGATTTCTCTGCTGGGACGGTTGTGCCATTCTTTCACAACCTTTTCAATAGCAGAATGAGTTTACAGACTGACCCAGAGGTGCGTGCTTTAATTAGATGATTGAAGAAGAGGATGCCAGGTGCTGTATTGATTAAAAAAATGTTTCATGGCAGTAGAACTTCAATTTTGCATTATAAAAGCCTTAGAAATGCAGACTGTTCTGCATCCACTGGGCATTTGTATTAAACCGTGGTGCCAAGTCTGGAAGTTGGTAGTTTTTTTTCCCAGTGGGTGCAGAGTCTGAATGAATTGGTAGTATTTGCACCAGTGCTTTGACCATGGTTTCATCCTGTTTCTATGGAGACAATGCAGATCATGTCAGTATAGGTTCACTATCAACGCCTACCATCATTTTATATCCATCTGAAAGGCATTTCACCTAACGCATCTGAGGCATTCACAGCCATCAACCGATTTACATTGACAATTTTAGGTTTGGTCTTTGCTGAGTAGAAACTCCAGATATTGAAGGTGGCCACCACAGAACTTCCCCTCATTATGCAAATTGGTGTCAGTGATTTTCCCCTCTCTCAGCTTTGTATAGACCTGTTGTAAGGCAGAAAGCAGCATCTGTGAGTACAAAGACACTGGCTGCTCTCCGTCTCTGCGATATGAAGCGAGAGGCAGATGTTTGGCTATATGTAGCAGCTTTTGATGACGAGCAAGAAAACACACTTGCTTCTGGCAACGAGCGAAATTTTCAGAAATAAGACGAATTCAAGACTCAGTGAGTAAGACTTATAAATGTGCTGTAAAGCTTTTGAGAGTGAAGCAAAAATGGAGCACGGAAAGGTTTTTTCCGATGAGCGTGACAGCTAACAACATCCACCCACACAGCTCTTCTGGTTCTGCTAGAGCGGAGGATGGCTGTGATAGTCAGCTACAGTATCATGCCATGAGGAGTGACATGTCAACACTTTACACCAGTGGCGTGTGATGGACTTCTCAATTGAAGAGGCAGAACCCTCTCTTTTTTTTGTGTGTAAACTCATATTTCAGTTTCATTGATGTTTACACGGTTTTTGTGTTAAAGGATTAGTTCACTTCCAGAATAACAATGTCATGATAATTTAGGCCCCGATCACACCGAACGCGTTTTTGCAGTGAGAGGCGCCTTTTTTGAATGGTTTTCTGTTGGCAGTGAGCGTTCTGCGCGCAGCTTATGCGCCCCGGCCGCCTCGCGTTTTCGCCGCCTGCTGCGCCTCGCCTTTTTGCAGAAGCGCTCTGAGCACCTGAAGTTGAAAAAAAAGCAACTCTGAGCGGAAAAACGTCCAACGTCATTCGCGTTTTTTTCCATTGTCCAATCGAATGAATGGAGAGGCGGGCCTTCTGTTGTGGTGACGAAAGTTTACCGTTGCTTAAAAAGTCCGGAGACTGCAAGAAATGGAGGAGAAACTTTTGGTGTCTGTCGTGGGTAACCCGGAGCTGTATTTTTTAGGGTTTCTGCTAATATGACAGTTTAATTAACAGCAAAAACCAAAGATTTTAGAGCGCTCGCACTATAATCCTTTGATTTGACTGACAGGACAGCTGTTTTGGTTGTTGCCTAGCAACATAAAAAACCGCAGCACACTGCTCTTTTTTTAAAATTCACCAAAAAAAAGGCAGTGCTGTGCGCCTTGGGTTTTTAGAACGAAAAGACACGTTCGGTGTGATCAGGGCCTTATTCAACCCCATGTCATCCAAGATGTTCATGTCTTTCGTTTTTCAGTCGAAAAAAGAAATTAAGGTTTTTGAGGAAAACATTCCAGGATTTTTTCCCATTTAGTGGACTTGGGTGGAAAATCCAAATTGCAGTTTCAGTGCAGCTTCGAAGGGTCCTACACGATCCCAGCCGAGGAATAAGGGTCTTATCTAGTGAAACAAAAAAAGTTATATACTTTTTAGCCACAAATGCTCGTCTTGCACTAGATTTGTGATACGCGTCTACGACTTTACGCATTATGTAGTCACGTTGGAAAGGTCACGCATAGTTTTTTGTCTGTGTACTCTGGTTTAAAAAGGTAGGGAAGGGTGAAAAACATCTAATTTTCTCTGACTTAAAAATTGCCTGACATCATTTTTCTATAAAGGGCGTTTGACTTTTTTTGCAAGTTCGTTTTGTAAACACTTCCACCTACGTCACATGTGATCTTTCAAAGTTGAGCTAGTGCAAGATGAGCATTTGTGGTTAAAAGGTATGTAAATTTGTATATATATATTTTTTTAGGAAAATGGCCAATCGTTTCACTTGATAAGACCCTTATTCCTCGACTGGGATTGTGTAGAGCTTTTTGAAACTGCATTGAAACTGCAATTTGGACCTTCAACCCGCTGGTCGCCATTGAAGTCGACTATATGGAGAAAAATCCTGCAGTGTTTTCCTCAAAAACCTTAATTTCTTTTCAACTGAAGAAAGAAAGACATGAACATCTTGGATGACATGTTTTTTTTAAGCTTTTTAAGGGTATAGCATTTAACAAAATGTATTTTTACAAGCTATTTCCAAGCATAGCTTTTATTATTATCACAAATTTTTCTTTTATCTATCATCAACTATTGACAGTAATTTTACCTTTTGGATCATTACTCTCTGGCAGGATTTGAATTAGTCTTTATTTCTATTTCTTCAGTTTTAGCTCAAATAAAAATAATTGTAAGGATTTTAAAAAATATTTTATTTCAATTAGAGTTTATTTTATAAACAAAACTTTTTTTAATGATTTTAGTTAATGGGTTAGTTCACCCCAAAACGAAAATTCTGTCATTAATTACTCCCTCTTGACCCCCTTCATGTCGTTCCAAACCCGTACGACCTTCACTCATCTTTGGAACACAAATTAAGATGTTTTTGATGAAATCCGAAAGCTTTCTGACCCTGCATAGACATCAATGCGACTATCACGTTCAAGCCTCAGAAAGGTAATAAGAACATCATTAAAATAGTCCATGTGACATCAGTGGTTCAACCAGAATTTTCTGAAGTTATGGGAATACTTTTTGTGTGCAAAGAAAACAAAAATAACGACTTTATTCCATATTTCTTCTCTTCTGTGTAAATTTTTGAAGCACATACTCTTGTGAATGCATGTCAAAGACTGACACGGAAAAGAAGAAATTGTTAAATAAAGTCTGTATTTTTGTTTTCTTTGCACACAAAAAGTATTCTCATAACAATGTCCAGACTACCTTTCTAGGCCTTGAACATGGTAGTTGCATTGCTGTCTATGGACTGTCAGAAAGCACTCAGATTTCATAAAAAATTGTGGGTTTGGAGCAACATGAGGGTGAGTAATTAATGGCAGAATTCATTTTTGGGTCAACTATCCCTTTAACTATAATAACCCTTTAAAATAATTTAATTTGTTTTACTGTTTCCTTGGAGAAATCCCATTTGCTTTACACATGAGTTGAAGAGACTTCTGGCTGTTTGACCCCATCATAGTCTCATTTGTTCTTGAAATGCACTGTACGCCTAAGGCTCCTTTTGCCCTCAGACTAGTAAATGATTCAAGGTGCGTCCATGTATGTGTGTGCCGTACTCTGCTCTTAATGACCATGTTAATATTTCATCGTTGTGTTTCCATATTTTACTCTTCACTGCTTTGACTTTGGGTGGTTTGAAAGAAGCCAAGCAACATTTCTTCAGTATATTTAGCGACAGAAACTCTTCCAATAACATTTTTGCATTTGTTCTTGTGAGTGACTTTCTTATAAATGCTCACGTTTTGATTAGTCTGCAGAAGAAAGTTTATTATCAAAGTTTTTTGGAATTGCTGATGTTCCACAAAACTTTTCATGTGGCCCTGCTTTGCATTCTTAGAAGAGCGTTTGTATCGATTGTTCAATCCCTATAGGGGTTGTGTGCACTCTCTCTCTCTTTCTTTCTGCCTGATATAAAGATTGCAGTTGACAGAGAAAACCCTCCTCTTGCTTCCTTTCTCCTCTGTGTCGTGGCTATTCAGATTTTAGGACATCAGTATGTAGTGTTAGTATTTCATCAGTATGTAGTGGGAGTCTTGTAGGCTAATGAAAAATCTGTCCTGTATATAATGGCCAAGGTCATTTTTTCCACCCCAGAAAATGCACTCTTGAAATGCATCCAAAGTAGAGCTCAATGATACAAATGAATATGTTTATGATGATTCTACTAGCTCTAAAAAAGCAGCAAGTTCATGAATAGTGTGATGATT
This sequence comes from Garra rufa, assembly GCF_049309525.1. Classification (NCBI taxonomy): domain Eukaryota; kingdom Metazoa; phylum Chordata; class Actinopteri; order Cypriniformes; family Cyprinidae; genus Garra; species Garra rufa. The sequence goes on from NC_133381.1 coordinate 25,036,666, forward strand.
TTAATGCACTCTATATTTGGTCATTCCGTTTGGATTCAAAACACCATTAAGCAATTTTCAATAACTTATATATATATTTTTTTTCAAAAACATTGCCTTGCAAAAGTATTCACACCACTTCATGTTTCACATTTTATGTTGTAGCCTTAATTTAATTAATAGCCTCAATTACCTTTTTTCACATTAATCTACACTCTATACACCATAATAAGCACAAAACAGATTTGTGACAACTTTGCAAATTTATTCAAAATAAGCACTGAAATATGTACATTCCATAAGTATTCATACCCTTAAATCAGTTGAAGCACCTTTAAAGCCTCAAGTCTTTTTGGGTATGATGCGACAAGTTTTACACATCTTGGCAATTATCTGCCATTCTTTGCCTCACCTCTTCACTTCTCAAGCTTTGTCAGCTTTGATGGGGGGCTAGGAGACATTTTCAGGTTTCGCCAGACTGTAAATTTTAAATGTGTATATGTGATAAAAGTTTTTGTCAATTGTTAGTAGTAGCATATCGATGGCCTCAAGATTTAATTCAGTGTATTGTTCAGTGTATAAAATGCTAAGGCCAACTTACAAAAGCCGGCCTGAGTACTTTCTGAGAAAGAGTAAATAAATAGGGGGAAAAGAAAAGAGTGATGGGTAAGAAGAGGTGCATTGCCTGAGGAGTGGTTGATTCCTCTGATTTGATGGAAGGATGAGAGTATTATATTGAGGTGAAGAGGTGAAGACTGGTGTGCATGAAGTGACACTCACTATATGCAGTGAGAGGCCAGCGCTCAGGAAATGAAAGCAAACGACACTGCATGTAACCTCTTTTCTGCACCCTTATCTTATTTTTTCATTTCATCAAACACTTTTTCTCTTCGTGATTGCGCAGTATATAACTTGTTTGGCTCCAGATCGCACAATCTTGCCGAATCTTGTCTTCTGTCTTCAGAACAGTTTGTGCAAAAATGAAATTTCATCATTTCTGACCCTCATATTACTCTTTCCAAACTTGAATGACTTTTTTAACCTGTGAAGCACAAAAGAAGATATTTAGAAGATTGTTTAGGCAGCTCTTTTCCATTGTGAAACTTGTCAGCAACTTTCCCCATTCATACCTTTTGTGACTGGAAAACAAAAAGAGACAAATTTTTAGATTTTCAGGTAAACTACTGTTTTAAAATGTGAAGTACGTAAATCAAATTTATGCATAATACCCATCTGCAGTGAGAGGATGTGGGTGGCACCACCCACTTACACAGAGGATAGGGTGTTTGTCAAACACAAGGTGTGAGGAGAATGAAATCACTGTGATGCACAGGAAATTAGATAGTAGAGAGCCTGACATGCTTTGGTTGTGTGTTTGACCTGTCTGAGTCAGCGCTCTGACCTGATCTGACCTTGAACGGCATGATGAGAAAGCTCAGGACCCCATCACACAGCTCATCAGCACTGCTGACCCCTGAGAACTGCTCACTGACAGGAAGGGGACTACTGTGATTGTGTGTTTACTAATCCATCATAAATGATCACAGATTATTTGTTGCTTGTACATGTAAATTAGGGAAGAGTGGGACAGTCTGAGTGATTTAGCGCTTACAGTGAGAAGTTCGATAGATGAATCAGCATGATCTGTTCGTGGTAGTTAAAAGGCACAACAGGGAGGATGACCAGTGACCGGGAGCCAGTGTGAGAAATATTTTGAGTCAGTAATGGAACTGTCAAGTAATTTTTAAGTATATTCAAGTAAATTTTTCAGCTTTTGATTTCTGTTTCTGAAAAACGTCTGTTATGCTCACCAAGGCTGCATTTTTTAAAATCAAAATAACAGTAAAACAGTAATATTGTGAAATATTATTGCTATTAAAAACAACTGCTCCAGAAACATTTCTTCTTATTAGTGTTGAAAATATTTGTAGTATTTGTAATACTATGATTCTTTTGCTCTGGGAAAGTTTGGGATCAGTAAGTTTTTTTTTCTCGTTTTTTTGAGTCTCTTATGCTCATCAAAGTTCAATTTATTTGATCAAAAATACAGAAAAAAGTAATATTATGAAATATTATTGCAATTCAAAAAAACAGTTTTTTTTTAATTTTAATATACTTTAAAATATAATTTATTTCTGTGATGAATTTTCATTAGCCATTACTCCAGTCTTCAGCGTCACATGATCCTTCAGAAATCATTCTAATATGCTTTTTATTACTTTTATTATCAATGTTGGAAACAATTGTGCTGCTTAATATGTTTTTGGATCCTGTGATACTTTTTTTTAGGATTCTTTGATGAATAAAAAGTTAAAGAATAGCATTTATTCTAATATAAATATTTCCTAACAATAAAAGTCTGTACTTTTAATCAATTTAACACATCCTTGCTGAATAAAAGTATTCAGCAAAGAAAGAAAGAAAAAAAAATACTGACCCCAAACTTTGAAAGGTAGCGTATATTGTTACAAAAGATTTCTATTTAAATAAATGCTGTTTTTTTAACGTTTTATTCATCAAAGGGTCCTGAAAAAACCATCGCAGGCTTAAAAAAACCCAACATTTTCCAACATTGATAATAAATCAGCATATTAGAATGATTTCTGAAGAATCATGTGACACTGCAGAATTTAGCTTTGCATCACGGGAATAAATTCTATTTTAAAGAATAATGAAATAGAAACCACTATTTGAAATTTCGGAATATTACAGTTTTTTCTGTATGTTTAATCAAATAAATACAGCCTTGATGAGCAGAAAAGTCTTCTTTAAAAAGCATAAAAAATCGTACTGATCCCAAACTTTTGAGTGGCATGCCAAAATTCCTTGAGTGATTCGTGATAGTCTAAGAAATTTGTAAGAATTAGTAGTCACCGTTGAGTTTCTTTGCTCTAATTGCTCAAAAATATAACTTTTGTTAAATAGTTGCAACATTTATTTAACAATTTCTTGTGGTTTCTATAAATATTATAGGAAAAAAATATTTATGTTTTAAAGGATTAGTTTACTTACAGAATAAAAATGTACTCACCTAGGCTGTGTTGCCAGGTTTTCATAACAAAACCCACTTAATTGGTACTCAAAACAAGCCCAATCGAGTTTTGAGGGGGGTCCCCCATTAAAAAGCATTCTGCGGGGTTAAATGCACATTTTTGGCAGGGTTCCCCTGGTAAAATTCACATTCTAAGGGATAAATATCACATTATTGAGGTCGCTTAACTCACGGACATAAAAAACAAACTGCAGAAACAGTGTTAAAGTAGCCCAATTCCATGGCAAAACTGCCCCTATGTCATGAGAATTTGTGGTTAAAAAGTAAATAATTTTTGGCCAATGGGTTCGCTACACCCTTGTTTCTTAGCTGGGACTGCCCTTTAAAGTTGCATTAAAACTGCAATCTGGACCTTCAACCTTTTGATCCCCACAGAAGTCAACTACAATGAGTAAATTTCCCAGAATGTGTTCCAAAAAAACTTTGTGACTAAAGAAAGAAAACATGAACATCTTTGATGAAATAGGTTTAAAAATAGTTTTTGTGTGTTGTGTCCAGTTGGAATAGAGAAAGTAAAAATAACTCCTAATCTGAATGTAGCTGCAAAAAGAAATCGCATATTGTTAAGCCTAGCACAGTACATGTCTATATCATTTATAAACATCCTGCATCTCAGCCCTTTGTCTACTTTGACCATTATAAAAAAAAACAGAACAAATATTGCTATAATTTTTTGTTGTAAAATAATTTTTGAAAGTGTATCCACCCATCTCTTCTTTTCTCTTTTCCTGTCTCCCCTGAGCCTGTGGAGCAGACAGTCATGAAGACAGATGGCTGTTATTAGAGGGTGTAAAGCCTGGAGAGCGCTGGATTTTACTTCAGTCACTGCCGGCCACAGACCCCAAACTCATTAGAAAATAGAATGGTGTGATTTTGCTCACACCTGCTTCAGCTGTGGCCAAAATTTCAAGCAGATGCACTCACATGTTTGTGGAGGATTTCACACAGAGACACACACACTGTACCTACGCACAAAAACAACACAGATGTGCACATATAGCTGCTTTTATTCTTACTATACAAAGAACATCTAATCAAAATCTGTTTTAGAATAAAGATATTTTAGTCTTTTAAGATTATGACTGAAGCTAATGGGCAGATGTTGTGCCTTTATCCTGATGTATGCAAGCGTATTATGTGACAAAATTACCATAGTAATTAATAAGGTGTTGATAATGCGTAAATAAGACTGTAGATGGCTTAATTTATTTTAGCGTGGTCAGACAGTGAGTTCATGCTGAACTGAGGACTTAAACTAGATAGACTTACAGTTATGGCTCCAGTGATCATAATTGGCATGGGAGTGTTATTCGCTGTCTGTGTATAATTTATTCAAAAGTTGAATAACTTTGTTGTTTTTCATGCTGATAGACGAACAATGTGAGGTTGACTGTTAAGTCGCTGTCTTGATTTACTGACAAATTAAACCGTAACAATTCAGAAAATTGTCATCTGCCCAAAAATTAAAATTCTGTCATTATTTATTCACTTTTAAGTTGTTCCAAACCTGCATGACTTGCTTTCTTCCTGAACACAAAAGAAGATATTTTAAAGTATGTATGTAACCCAACAGTTTACTGTAGCCATTGACTTCCATAGTATTTTTTAAGTTACTGGCTACCGTCAACTGTTTGGTTACCAACATTCTTCAGAAGATTATCTTTTTTTTGGCTAAAGTCATCATTTTGTAATACATTTTTGTATTTCAATTAAAAATTAGCATGACAATATTAAGGCTTGCTTGAAGGTCGGTTTTGATGTTGACAGTAAGTATGAATTAATCACTGTGGTAGTTTCAGTTTCCTACTGCGGAAAATCAAATATTGAAGCTGTTTCAAACTAAAGAGTAAAGGTTTAGACTTTGTTTGTGTGTGTGTTTAGGTTATTTCTAATAATAGAACATGGGGTTTCATGAATTCAACAACCACAAATGAGCTCCTCAGAGGACTGAATTGAGCGGTCTTGCTTATAGACTGCAAAATAGCGGGTGCTGTTGTCTCCTGTGAGGGCTGCTAATACCATTAGATGGTGCTATAGACTCGTTTTATCTGTTTAATGTGAAATTATGTCAAACGCCACATACTCAAAGAGTATCTGTAACATTCCTTCACAGCTATATAATTAAATCAAAGGCTTTCATTTTTAATCTGGTTCTCATGGACTGAAAGCTTTCCCCCCTTAGGACATTGGTCTCTGTAGGGCAGCAGGGATTGTGGGTGCTTGGACTAATCTTAGGGAGAATGGATTCTCCTGTGTGAAAGAGTTTTTTTTCTGTAACAAAGTAAATCTTCATATTAAAACAGAAGTTTATGTAGAAGACATTGTTTTTGTGCTTATTTTTTAAGTTAACAAGTACAATATCTCTAACAAGTCTACATTTTAACCTCCCCATTTTGTGTGGCTGTAAGGGCTGGAATACACTGCACAACTTTTAAAATCTGAACAGAATATTAAAACACTGGGCATTATGCACTTACCGACTGAGGATCATACAATACCAGACTTTAAAGTTGTTCTGATCACAACAAACTGATGTAGAAACGCGTGCCTTGGTGCAAGGAAATGTGTAAAAAATGAAATATGTGACCCTGGACCACTTAACCAGTCATAAGGGTCCATTTTGGAACTGGCATCATCTGAAAGCTAAATAAATAAGCTTTCCATTGTTTTTTTTTTAGGACAGGATCATATTTGGCCGAGATACAGATATTTGAAAATCTGCAAACTGAGGGTGCAAAAAATAAAAATATTGAGAAAATCAACTTTAAAATTGTTCAAATTAAGTTTTTAGCAATGCATTTTACTAATTAAAAATTACGTTTTGATATATTAACTGTAGGAAATTTACAAAATATCTTCATGAAACATCCATCATTTTGACCCATACAATGTATTTTTGGCTATTGCTATAAATATACCTGCGCTACTTAAGTGTTTGTGGTCCAGGGTCACATATATGTTCTAAAATCGGCTGAAAATATCTGGAGTCTGTGACCATCATTGTGTACACTACACGGCTTTCTATCAAATCTGTCAACTCAAATCTATAGATTGGCTCTGACTTTCAGCAACTATCATCAGCTTATCCATCCATATATCATCATTTTTACCTGCGCAAACTTCATCAAGAGACTGGAAGTCTCGTCCAGTTTTATTATTTAATGTATTTTTAACAGCTACTGGTTAACCTTATGTACTATAGGAAAATCAAATTTTATGTTTCTCTAGACAAGAAACTGCTTGTAACATTTCTGTCCGTTTGTGTTGTTATCTGGGGATCATTTGTGTACCTGTTGCCATAGAAAACAAGCTTGATTTTTCACATCCATAGCAAAATATGTTATAGAGGTCACCAGTGTTTTAAAACATTGATGTTAGTGATGTACATAGATGACAGTAAGTGCTAATATGTAAACATTTGAGACAAATTATTTTATGGTTGACAACATACATCACTTGAAGCATTTTAGTTCCCATTTAATGCATGGTGATCCTGATTGTATTTATATTTAGATTGTGTATATATATATATGTGTGTGTGTGTGTGTGTGTGTGTGTGTGTGTGTGTGTGTGTGTGTGTGTGTGTGTGTGTATATACTGTATGTATGTATGTATGTATGTGTGTGTGTGTGTGTGTGTGTGTATATATATATACATACAGTTGTGTTCAAAATAGTAGCAGTCCAACATCACTAACCAGATCAATCACTGTGTTTGGTAGAAATTATATTTCTACATGGCAAAAACTTTACTAGTTACTAGGTGTACTAGAGTAATAGAAAATTAACAGACCCAACAGTCATGATATGTGTGCTGTAGATTCTGTGTAATTGAATCATTAATTGAAAAGGGCATGTTCAAAATAATAGCAGTGTGGAGTTCAGTTAGAGAGGTAAATCATTCTGTGAAGTCAAACAAGTTGCCCTTATTTAAGGATGAAGGCAAATGTTGTACTGTGCATTTCTCTCTGAAAATCTCTGTAAAATGGTTGTTACAGACATTGTTCAGAAGAACAGCGTACTTTGATCAAAAAGTTGAATAGAGAGGACAAAACATATTAAGAAGTGCAGAAAATGATAGGCTGCCGCAGCTCAGCTAAAATGATATCAGATGCTTTAAAATGGCAACCAAAACCAGGAATGCGTGGAAGAAAACTAAAAACTACCATTTGACTGGATCGAAGAATAGCCAGAATGGCAAAGACTCAGCCAATGACCAGCTCCAGGGTGATCAAAGAAAGTCTTAATTTACCTGTGAGTACTGTAACAATTAAAAGACGCCTATTTGAAGCCAAGCTATTGGCAAGAAGCCTCTGCAGAGTCCCATTGTTGAAATAACGACAGTTGCTGAAGAGGTTACAATTTGCAAAAGAACACATTGACTGGCCTAAAGAGAAATGGCACTATATTTTGTGGACTGATGAAAGCAAGATTGTTCTTTTTGGGTTTAGGGGCCAAACACTGAATTCAACACTGTGAAGACAGTGAAGCATAGTGGCGCAAGCATCGTGAATGCTCATACTATGGTGCTGGGTATATTTATCACATTCCAGGGATCGTGGATCATTTTGAGTACATGAGAATACTCAAAAAGGTAATGTTGCCTTATGCTTAAGAGGAAATGCCCTTGAAATGGGTGTTTCAACAAGACATTGACCCCAAACACACCAGTAATGAGCAGCATCTTGGTTAACGTTTAAGATTAAGATTAACGTTATGGAGTGGCTAGCCCATTCCCTGGACCTTAATACCATAGAAATCTTGTGGGGTAACGTTAAAAATGCTGTTTCCGAGGCAAAACCAAGAAAAGCAGGGATTTGTGGTGTGTAGTACAATCGTTTTTGGCTGGAATGCCGGAATGCCAGAAGTTGATCGACTCCTTGCAACACAGATGTGAAGCAGTACTGGTTATACAACTAAATATTCAGTTCAGTGATTCACAAGAAAGCTAAATCTATACGATTTTTTCAGTTTATACAGTAAATGTCGTGACTTTTGTTTTGCTCCCTTCACTGCGCTTCCGTGTTCATCACTTCTAACCAGAGCTTATGCTATGCCTATATCCTACATCATCCTTCACTTCAGAAGGCCTTAATTAACAGCCAGAGGCCATATTGAGTACTTTTTTATGATGGATATATGTACTTCATTTTGCTTCAAAACCTTGACCACTATTCACTGCCATTATAAAGCTTGGAAGAGCCAGGACATTTTTTAATATAACTCCAATTGTATTCGTCTGGAAGAATAAAGTCATATGCACCTACAGTAGGATGGCTTGAGGGTCAAATCATGGGGTAAATTAAATTTTTGGGTGAACTACCCCTTTAAATTATTTTTGCCATTTTTTTCCATTTTGTTCACAATCTGGGCACCTTATAACTGTGAGGACAGAATTTAGTAAGAAACTCCTCAAAGCAATCATCTGCAATTACTTGAACATAATTACTTTTTCCATCCTGGTTGACCTCTAGACAGCGAGTCAGTATGGAAATGTCTATTGTCTTCTTCGGTGACAGAAAATCTGATGGTGGCGCCAGATGAATGGAGAAGATTCCCAAACACGCTGGTGGAATTTAAATGTGTGTGATTTCTTTTTTTTAATACTGTGGATGAAACCATGCATGGCATGTGTAGTTCAGCAATAATTCTTGTAAGAAACAGTAATAAGCTTGAACAAATGTAAGCAGGAAGGATCAAGAAGATGAATCTGGCTTTGCATTCAAGCAGCGTAGCTCTTTCCCAGAGTTATGAAGGTCAATACTCTCTCTGAACTTTAGAGAGTTTGCCTCACTATAGCAATCAAATCAGTCCTGTGTGTGGATCCTAATATACTCATGAACATTTTAGAAGAATATACTGAAGTCGTACTTTAATTTTAATCTGGACAGACACACAAAACACTCTTTTTCTTTTACGAACTAAGGGTTTAGAATATGAAGTGATTTCAAAGAGGAAGCCTTTCAGTTGCGTGCTGATGCAATAGCAGAACCCTTTAATTTCATTTCACACTAGAGCTGCATTAATCTTTAAAAGATCACGATCTCGATTCAAACTCCCTCGCAATCTTATTTCTAAATGACAACGATTCGTCTGTGTCTTTTAAACCTTTGAAAAGGAAAGTTGTACTGAAATATTCAAATCTTTGTTTGCACTGCTGCTGACACACAGTGAGCAGTTGTCATGTTTAGGTATTAAACAGCTTCACTGAAAGTCTTGTCAATCATTTATAGTTCATAAATAAACACCGATGTCAATGGTAGCGATCAAAATGCAGCAAATCATCTTTTTAAAGTAACTGACGCTTTAAAAAGATGTTTTGCACGTCACGGTTTGGTCAGTTACCCGGATGCACGGCCATATTGGAGATACTCTGATGTAAACAACAGCATTAATTGCATGGTTACTGCATGTACTGCTGGACACGTTGTTCTGTTGATTTATGCTGTCTAACCCACGGAAAAAATGTGTGGAAGCTGCTAAATCATATAGAGAAGAACTTAGTAAGCAGGAAAGGGTGCAATAGTTTGACAAACTAAAGTTAATAGGTGGTAAAGATACATATGAGCAGTATTAATTAAGATATTAGCTTAATAGTTAACCTTTCTTGACCGGAAATGATAAGAACAAACACAAATGTTGTCAAGATTCTTATCCTGGTTCAGTTTGGCCAACCACAGATGCTTTTTGTTCCTCAGACAGTTTTTTGCACTCTTCTCCTTGATTTGTTACAAATTTTGTCAGTCTATAGTACTCCAAGTGTTTTTTCCGGTCTGACCGGTTTTGTACAGCCCAAAACATGACAATAATTGATCATTTTCAGCAGCAATAATCAGCAAAATATGCAAGTTTCATTCGATTTAGTGGCATTGTTTACAGCATATGTTCAGTGCGTCATGAAAACACTGTCTTTTATTCAAACTAATTTTTTTAATAATTTATTCAAATTAGTTTTAACATTTTTTAATAGACTGCACTAATTAATATTTTGTCACAGCCTCAAGTAAATTACGTTATTTTGCTTAGTTCAGTGGGAAACAAAAAACATTGTGATTCTCAATTTATCCAGAATCATGCAGCTCTATGTAACACTTTATGGTTTTCTTGTTTTTCATGGATCTTCAGTAGGTTTTTCGTTCTCTAAATTGCGTTAACTTATGTTTTAAGGTCTACTTCATGTGTCTCTTATGGCATGATTTTTTAAAAAACTTTTCTTAGAAAAACAACTAGAACAATGGTTCGCACCCAGATTTACAGTTGAAGTCAAAAGTTTATATACACCTTGCAGAATCTGCAAAATGTTAATTATCTTACCAAAATAAGAGAGATCATACAAAATGCATGTTGTTTTTATTTAGTACTGACCTGAATAAGATAGTTCACATAAAAGACATTTAAGTCAACAAAAAAATAATAGTGAATTTATAAAAATTGCCCCGTTCAAAAGTTTACATACACTTTATTCTTAATACTATGTTGTTACCTAAATGATCCCTGAATGATTGTTTTGTTTTGTTTTGTTTTGTTTTGTTTTGTGATAGTGATAGTCCTGACCAGTTAAACTGCCTGCTGTTCTTCACAAAAATCCTTCAGGTCCCACAGATTATTTTTTTTTTTTAGTATTTTTGTGGATTTAAACTCTTTCCCACAATAACTATGATTTAGAGATCCATCTTTTAACACTGAGGACAACTGGGAGACTCGTATGAAACTATTACAGAAGGTTCAGAAAGTTCAAACGCTCAATGAAGGAAAGGAAAGAAACACAATGCATTAAGAAAAATTTAAATTTATTTTGTCTCCTGGGAAACATGTATCTTCTGTAGCTTCTGAAGGGCAGTACTAAATGAAAAAAATGTGATATTTAGGCAAAATAAGATAAGTGTACACATCTTCATTCTGTTCAAATGGTTTACACCCCTGGCTCTTAATGCATCGTTTTTCCTTCTGAATCATCAGTGAGCGTTTGAACCTTCTGTAATAGTTGCATATGAGTCCCTCAGTTGTTCTCAGTTTTAAAAGCTGGATCTCAAAAACATACAGTCATTTTTGGAAAGAGTTCAAATACACAAAAAAATTTGAAAAACCAAAGAATCTTTGGGACCTAAAGAATTTTTCTGAAGAACAGTTTAACTGTTCAGGACAAAGAAGGGACTCATGAACAACTATCACTAAAAAAAAAAACAGCTGTGGATCATTCAGGTACCAACAAAGCATGAAGAATCAAGTGAATGCACTTTTGAACAGGGTCATTTTTATAAATGTAACTATTATTTTCTCTTGTGGACTATATGTAAATATTTTATGTGAAAAATCTTATTCAGGTCAGTACTAAATAAAAAAAAACATGCATTTTGTATGATCCCTCTTATTTTGGTAAATTAATTAACATTTTGCAGATTCTGCACGGTCTATGTAAACTTTTAACCTCAGCTATACTTATTATATTTAAATTAACTTAGAAAGTATTTAAATGACTAAATCATTATAAATATATAAAAATAGCTTAATTAAAATCAAATACAAAAAATAAACATGAAAAAGATTATATTTCTTTTTATTTTCCTATAACTGTTGATTTTATTGAAGAACGTATAGTTCTGGAGAACATAACTTCTAGAATGACAGAATAAATGGCTGTATTAAAGTTATTAACCACATTATTTGATTGAAAATATCAATTAAAAAAAAGTTTGAAAACAAGCAACTTTGTCATAATTACAGTAAAAATACTGGAAATATTATAAAGTGTATTTAGAGGGGGGGACTTTGAATATTATATTAGACAGTCGAGGGCCTTGAAGTCAAAAAGGCTGACCACCATTGAGCTAGAGTGAAAAGTCTGGAATAATATGGCCAATCCCATATACAAATGGACAAAAAGATTCAGGGCAGTGCCAAAGAAACAAATAAACTCTCGTTTTAATGTCCCCTGTCAGGATAAACACGCTAACCGTAATCCATCAGGCTGTCATGGCGCCAGATGTGGGGGTAAATATCATAAAACGATGCCGTTTGCTGCATCACAGACTCCCTAATGAAGTCAGAGGAGCCATCCTGTTGGATGTTCATTAATCTTAAGCTCCCTTTGTGAGCTAAAGCCTTAAAACCATCATCTGAAGTCAGAATCACTCACTTTAACACAATAATTTTCAAATGCATTGATTTTTTTGTTGTTGTTATTGTTGTGCAGTGGATTTTAAGATATAGTGACGGCCCTTCAGATGTGAATCACCAGCACGGTGGCCTCCTGACAGGAGTTTGTGTGAAAATGTTGGTATTCAGCATCCATTTAGTTCCCTGTAATCAAATTGTGCTCGAAAGTAATTGCATTCGCTAATTTCTTGCATTGTTAACCATGAAGAAAATTTGTAACGGATTTCAATTTATCCCTCTCATTAAGGTGACTTTCAGCAGAGAGAGTGATATCTTGCTAATTGAATATATAGATATATAAATAAATGTGTTTAAGGAAGACTTGTCTGGTTCGAATCACAAGTACTAGTTTAAATCTGTGCATAATGTGTGTGGGAAAAATGTGGTAAACTAGCCCTTGATCTCATATGTCACAGTTATATATCAGTGTCCGCTTTGAGCCATGTGTGAATTAGACGCCTACGATATGGTGCTGGCAGAGATTTGGCATATGAATGGGAAAAGTAATTCAATCTGAGAGCCTCGTTGCCATTTGAAAAAGGAGAATTGTTTACAAGGCTCCTGAAAAGGTTAGCCGGATACACAGATACTGCAATAAGGTGAGGATAGCAGTTTGAACAGCACATCAGCATGTCACAGCCTCAGGTTCATAGCCATTTTCATAGAGGCAGAATGAGCAGATGGCATCAGTCTGGGATATTATACACAACTTGTGTGTCTTTATAGATGCGTACAAGTTTTTAAGCATTCCATTTTTAAACTTCAGGGTAATACGCCTTGAAATTAAAACATGCCGAAATGAATTGCTGCTGTCTGTGTGCTTGCTCATTCATGTGGAGAAGTCATACTATCTCTTTTTGCCGTTGTGCCCAAGGCCTCCATTTTCCAGTGTTTGTACTATTCTGTCCTCTCCGCTGGAATCGTCCCAATTATGCCGCTACGCCACAAGACTATTACAAATGCCAGCCAACGGAGGGTTGGAAGTACAGTAAATGATCGTTAGGTTTCTTTCTGGGGTCCATGCAGTCACAGGAAGCTGAGCCAACAGAATGGGATTGTACAGTAGTGACTAGAAATGGAGACAACTGTAATGATAGCTTAAGTGGTGAACCGCAGCATCAATGGAACTTCCTGAGAGCAGCCTTTACCGGGTGAAGGAACAATGTGGTCATTTGTGATTTCTCTTGCAGTCTATTATTCAATTTTTCTTTGAATTCTATTCCTTTGAAAGTGCCTTTTTCATTTTTGTTCTTTTGTGCATAGATTGCAAAAGACGTGTCAGATTTTAAGTGAATCTGTATTATTATAACTAGACAATTATAGGAAGGTCGTTTACTCATGTCCAATGTCATTCGTGCTGTGTACTTAATATAAAATTGAATAGTGAGTAACATTTGCTTTTTCAGTTTACAGCTATTCAAAAATTGCCCACATGTTTTTATTGTATGTTATTTTATTTATTTTATATATTATTTCTGCCAAAGTGAGAGAGCATCAAAAGGGTCATTCAAAATTGCCTGTGTATTCTGATTAAATATTTTTTGCAAGCACACAGACCTTCATTATTATGTTTATTTCATTTTTTATTTGAATGATATAAATTTAATTTAATTTAGTTTCATTTTATTTTATTTTTGGATGATAATGAGAGTCAAGGGTCATGGACACAGAGTCTGTTTACTCCATGAATAGCAGAATCTTTTATTTTGTTTTATTTAATAAAATTGTGTTTATTTATTTTTATTTTACCGTGGATACCATGTGTTTGCTCCATGAATAGCAGAATCTTTAATTTTTTTGTATTATTTAATTTAATTTTATTTAATGTGTGTGTTTACTCCATGAATAGCATGAATAGCAGAATATTTTATTATAATTAATTTTATTTTGGATGATAGTGAGAGTCAAAAGTCATGGATAATGCGTGTGTTTAATTTTATTTAATTTTATTTAATTTTATTTATTTATTTATTTATTTTTATTTTTCGGAATATAGTGAGAGTCAAGGGTCATGGACACCGCATGTTACTCCATGAATAGCAAATCTTTTATTTTGTTTTATTATTTTATTAAATTTTATTTTATTTATTTCCTTTATTTATTTATTTTTCAAATGTCATGGATACCGTGTGTGTATACTCCATTAATAGCAGAATCTTTTATATAATTTTATTTTATTTTATTTTATTTTATTTTATTTTTCGGATTATAGTGAAAGTCAAGGGTCATGAACACCGCATGTGTTTACTTCATGAATAGCAAATCTTTTATTTTGTTTCATTATTTAATTACATTTTATTTTATTTATTACCTTTATTTATTTATTTTTCAAAATGTCATGGATGCCGTGTGTGTTTACTCCATTAATAGCAGAATATTTAATTTAATTTAATTTAATTTAATTTAATTTTATTATTATTTTTAATTTTTTTCAAATGATAGTGAGAGTCAAGGGTCATGGATACCGTGTGTTTACTCCATGAATAGCAGAATCTTTTATTTTATTTTATTTTATTATTTTATTTTATTTAATGTGTGTGTTTACTCCATGAATAGCAGAATATTTTATTATATATATATATTTTTTTCGGATGATAGTGAAAGTCAAGAGTCATGGATAATGCGTGTGTTTACTCCATGAATAGCATTTTATTTCATTTATTTATTTTTTGGATTATAGTAAGAGTCAAGAGTTTTGGATAATGTGTGTGTGCTCCATGAATAGCAGAATCTTTTATTTTATTTTATTTTATTTTATTTTGGATGAAAGTGAGAGTCAAGGGTCATTATTTAGGGTTAGTATTTACTCCATGAATAGCAGAATCTTTTATGTCATTTTATTATTTAATTTTATGTAATTTTATTTATTTATTTATCTATAATTTTATTTTCAAATGAAAGTGAGAGTCAAGGGTCATGGATACTGTGTGTTTACTCCATAAATAGCAGAATCTTTTATTTAATTTTATGTAATTTTATTTATTTATTATTTATTTTCGAATGATAGTGAGAGTCAAGGGTCATGGATACCGTGTGTGTTTACTCAGTGAATAGCAGAATATTTTATTTTATTATTTTATGTTTTATATTTCATTTTCGGATGATAGTGAGAGTCAAGGGTCATGAATAATGTGTGTGTTTACTCCATGAAGAGCAGAATATTTTATGATATTTAATTTTATTTTGGATTATATTGATAGTCAAGAGTCATGGATAATGCAAATTCAAAATTGTCTGTGTATTCTGATTAAATATTTTTTGCAAGCACATATACCTTAATAATTTTATTTTATTTTATTTCATTTTTTATTTGAATGATAGTGAGAGTCAAGGGTTCTGGTTGCTGCATGTGTTTACTCCATGAATAGCAGAACCTTTTAATGTAAATCTCTTACGGCAAAGTGTGAGAGCATCAGAAGGGCCATTTAATTTTTTGCAAGCACGTATGCCTACGTCCTTTTATTTTCATATGCTAGTAAGAGCCAGTGGTTCTCAGTACTGCATGTGTTTACTCATGAACAGCAGAATCTTTTATCATAAGTCTCCTAATGGCTTCCTCAGTGGGAGAGCGTCAGAAGAGCCACACGCAATTATTGTGCTGAGCCCCAAAGTTGTTGTGTTGGCCCACCAGTGTGCTGAACAATCACATGCAGATTATTCCAGTTCTCCTCTTCTAGATTTTTTTTACTTCAGAGATGTAATTTTAGTATGTGTCATCCATCAAAGTCTATTTCAAAATCCATCTCTTCAGTCTAAGGCTTCATTTTGAAATTTGTTCTGTAAATTGTGAAGGCAATAGAAAAAAATCCACTGTGGCCTGAGCTCATCACTTCTTCTTTTTTTGGAAATGATCAAGGAAAGAATGGCTGAAATGGATATCATTTTCCTAAATCATCTATTCTTCCCAATAAGCTGTCATAAGCTAAAGCACAAGCTAGTGTTTGGTTGAGTTTAGCTGGTAGATGTTGTCCAAGGTCTTGTTCATATTGCACATAAATCTGTTTTTTTTTTTTCATATCTATTCTGTAGGATTGACAAAAGCTGTCATCTTGCAAGTGATGAAATCTGATCCATTTGTTGAGATAGTGTCTAGTCAGTATCTGGTACATCTAGATTAGTTTTGGTGTTGAAAATAACTGCAGAAAACTGGACATTTTTGCTGCTTCTAATAAACTCATGATGTGCATGGGACAATAAGCAAAAATAACACTAAAAATAATATTTACTAAAATATTTCCTTATAAAAAAAAGCTAATGACTACATGATATGTAGATTTAAAATTAATTGTAATTAAAGGAGAAGTTTACTTCCAGAACAAAAATATGTACAGATAATGTACTCACCCCCTTGTCATCCAAGATGTTCATGTCTTTCTCTTTTAGTTGTTAAGAAATTATGTTTTTTGAAGAAGAAAATTCAGGATTTTTCTCCATATAGTGGACTTCTATGGTGCCCCGAGTTTGTACTTCCAAATTGCAGTTTAAATGTGGCATCAAACGATCCCAAATGCGGTTGTAAACGATCCCAGCCGAGGAAGAAGGGTCTTACCTAACGAAACGATCGGTTATTTTTTATTTATTTTTTATTGCAATGGATATACTTTTTAACCTCAAACGCTCATCTTGTCTTGCTCTGCCTGAACTCCAGGACAGTTAGGGTATGTCGAAAAACTCCCATCTTATTTTCTCCCTCAACTTTAAAATTTTTTTTCAAAATCATTGTACATTGCTGCAGAAGATCAAACACCCTTAATAAAAAAGGTAAAACGGTGATGTAGGACGATTTTGAAGGAAATCTGAAAATAAGATGGGAGTTTTTTGACATACCCTAACTGTCTTGAACTGGAAAAAACAGAGTTCAGGCAGAGCTAGACAAGACGAGCGTTAAAATAACAGATCATTTTGCTTGATAAGACCCTTGTTCCTCGGATGGGAATGTTTACAACCACATTTCAGATCGTTTGAAGCCGCAAATAAACTGCATTTTGAAGTTCAAACTCAGGGCACCATAGAAGTCCACTATATGGAGAAAAATCCTGAAATGTTTTCCTCAAAAAACATAATTTCTATACGACTGAAGAAAGAAAGACATGAACATCTTGGATGACAAGGGGTGAGTACATAATCTGTAAATTTTTGTTCTGGAAGTGAACTTCTCCTTTAATAGCATATTTGTTGAGAACCCCCCCCTCCCCCCCCAAATGAATTTATTTGGAAGACATTGCATTATTTTGGAATTGAATACACATTATAAAAAGTGGTTCTGAAAGTTAGTATATTGATACAAAAGATTACATCTATGCTATCTTTAAATTGTGATTATAAATCTTTGGCTGTTGTGTTATTTCTCTTTTTTCATCACTATGGGCACCACATTTTTAAGCATTAAATTCTAAGTAGGATAACTTTCAGATCCATCAAACAGAAATGCATCTTGAGACCCATTCTGTTGCACTCTGTCTAGCTGTCTTTAAATGCAAGAATGTGTCCTGTGTGAACCACTCCGTCTGCTCTCGGTAAGTGCAAATTAGTACAGGAAATTTATGTATAGTCAGGGGGCATGATTAACGTAGTTCATTTTTTATCACATCCTTTTAAAAAATATTTAAATGCACTAAATTACTGTTAAATAGATTATTTATGCATATTTTATGTCTGAAACTACTGCTGTTAAGTACAAACTGAATGCCACATGTGAAGGAGTGAATTTAGACTTTAATGTGCAGTAGTCACTGCATCACTTTTTGTTTGAAGTTAGTTACAGTCACATTTCATCCCGAAAGATGAAAGCACTACTTGAAATCCAATCTAACCATTCAGACGGAAATGCATTTGCCACAAAATCAAAACAAAGCCAAACTAATCAAATGTTGTCACTGACATTACTTAGAGATTCCTGGTCATGTACTGCAAAGCCCCCATGTTTTTGGCAGAAAATCAATGTGAAACTTTGAGCAGCTGTGCTACGCAAATGTATAGAATTGTAATAGACTGAATTAGGATGCAATTTGTGGAGTGACTTTGTGATGTGTGTTTGTCCCCTCAGGGCTTGCCACAGAAATTGTTTTTTGTGCTGGAATGCTTGTCATCTACAATGAGAAAAAGATGTACACTCAATTAACACAGACTGTTCAGTCTTCTCGTTCTGATTTGATTTGTCATTTATTGATTATTTATTTAGATGCAACCCAGCAAAATGATGCCGTGATGGATTAATAGATGATGGAGTTTGTGGTTTGTGTCTTTAGATTGAAATTGCAATTCGAGGTCAAATTCTTGCAAAACTTGGTTGCAAGGTTGTGCAGAGTTCAAAATTTAAAGTCTTATTGCAGTCACCAATTTTATCCCTTAATACTTATCTTTGATAGAAAAAAAGACATAATTTAAAGGGGACATATCATGAAAATCTGACTTTTTCCATGTTTAAGTGCTATAATAATGGTGTATCTACCAACCCAGAAAACTTTGTTTTTGTAGGCCTTTCTCTGCAAGAATGTGAAAAAATGAGACGCACAGATTTCTCCCCCTGTGACGTAGGAAGGGGATCTAAATACAATATTATCGCCCCTTAACCTGCACGTTTCCACCCACAGCACTGCCATTTTGTTTTCGCAAGTGACACTGATGTACCAATTCTAACACCATGGCAAACGCAATTTGGAGTCCCAGCCTCAGAAAAGACGAGTGCAGTGGATTTACTGATTAAAATTTACAGAATATTACGCTTCTGCCACACAGATATAATATAAGCATGAAATTTCTTTCCCAGCTGTTTACCTTCACAGACATAACCAACTCCTTTTATTGTGTTTTTAACATAAACTTGTGTGTATTTGACAGTTTAAGGGCAATAAGACATGAAAGAAAACTTAGTTTAGTACTCACAAGCCGCGTGACAGCCAGTTTCTGTGCGCGTGCTTCAGATGTGCGCTCAGAAAATCATATATCAGAAGTTTAAAGTAATATGGCTTTAACACATATGAATTTAGCCCAATAGACATGATAATCAAAACCAAACAGATGTTTTTCAGCAGAGTATCTGAGGCACGAGCTGTAAAGGCACAGCCCTATTCTGGAAAAGGGGCGGGGAGCAACAGCTCATTTGCATTTAAAGAAACATGCATGAAAACAGTTTATGCTTCTGCTCAAAAATAGGCATTTTCACAATGATATAATAAATGGTTTGTGGGGTATTTTGAGCTGAAACTTCACAGACACATTCTGGGGACTCTTGGGACTCCTGCTGCTCTTTCACTCAATTAACTGAAATAGTAAACACGGCACAATCAATTCAATTCAGGTAGATCAATTTCATTCATTTAGAAGAGGAAAAAACATACAGGTTCATCTACAATGTATCAGAATGGCAATGCACATGTATCACTGTCTACAATGTTGGACACATAACAGTAATCCATATCATTAGCTTTTGGCTTGACTTCATTATTAAACAGCTAATGACGTGTTGCTAATGTTACACAAACCATTTTCTGGTTCTCAGACAGCTGATGATATGAAAAGTCACACCCCACAAGTTGATGGGATTGGTTACATATTTGTGACTGCAGGAAAAGTGCCGTTTCAAATCACATTTCTGACACTGCAGTTTTATGGATGCTTAGCAATGGTGCTGACTCAAAAATTAGCAAATTTAAGTATATTTAAAAACACCATGTAAACAATGTTAAAGGATGGTTCACTCAAAATTGAAAATTCTGTCGTTAATTACTTGCCCTCATGTCATACCAAACCTGTAAGACGTTCATTCATCTTTGGAACACAAATTTAAAGTAAAAAAGATATTTTTGATGAAATCTGAGAGCTTTCTGACCCTGCATAGACAGCAATGCAACTACCATGTTAAAGTTTGCATAGTACTGTTGTGGACGTATTTTTTGGTCTACAAAAAGTATTCTCATAGCTTCATAAAATTATAGTTAAACCACTGTCACATGGACTATTTTAACAATGTCTTTACTACCTTTCTGGGCCATTGAACGTGGTAGTTGCTGTCTATGCAGGGTCAGAAAGCTCTTGGATTTCATGAAAAATCTTAATTTGTGTTCCGAAGATGAACAAAGGTCTTACAGGTTTGGAATGACATGAGGGTGAATAATTTATGACAGAATTTTTATTTTTGGGTGAACTATCCCTTTAAAAACTTGATTTGACACACAGGAGGTCTTTAACAACTAGCTCTGTTTCAGTTTTAAAGTGAATTGAATTGGCCAAACCCCACAGAAAGTTAAATTGGAATTTGAATGACAGAAAATGGAATTTATTAAACTGTAATTAAATAAAGTTCAGCAGTTAATGTCTTTTTGGGAAAATTAAGTGTTCTACAATCTTCAGTGTAAAGGTCATTGCACACTGAGTCCGAAATGTTCATATCCGTTTTTTTTTTCATATTATTTTTTCCGTATTCGTCATCCTTTCCTATTAAAATGCTTGCTACTGATGCAAAAACACTGAAAATCTAACTTGATCCGAAATATTTGATGGCAGATGAAAGTTTTGGAGGCAGTGTGTAACCTGACACAACTTGATGTTGTATTTATTTTTTTTAATGTGTGAACCTGTAAACCTTCAAATCAAAACTTTCAAATGAAGTCTTTTGAGCCAACATTCAAAGTTTGTCTCGACAAACCTTTACTTTTTTTTATTAATGTAAATACAAGTTTGTATTTGTATTCTGGTTCTCATTTGCTATGCTAATTCAAATTTAGGAATTGAATTGAAACTCAAAAACATTTTCACTTCAGCTCTGAATGGCGCACAGAAGTGGTTGGTTGTTCTCCGAGGCTGTAAAGAGAGTTGGTAGGGCCATTAACTCAGCAGGGAATTGAGTTGGCGGGGCTGTTAATGCTCACCCGCTGACAGACACAGTCGCGTGCACAAACTCCCTTTGATTAATGAACGATTATGTAAATTAAGTTTTTAAGATTGGAAATCATAGGAAAAATGGGTTAGTAGTACACAATCTTCACTCCTCTACTAATGCTTCTCTGATGACATATCTCTTCCAATGCTCCTGTATCACTGCTCCTCTACTAAAACAGGTCTACTGACTCAACTTTATTATAGCTTATATATACAGTCAAGCCCGAAATTATTCATACCCCTGGCAAATTCTGATTTATAGTTACTTTTATTCAACCAGCAAGTTTTTTTTTGATCGGAAATGACACAGGCTTCTCCCAAAAGATAATAAGACGATGTACAAGAGGCATCATTGTGGAAAAAAAATATTACTCATCTTTTATTTACATTTGAACAAAAAGTGGCATGTCCAAAATTATTCATACCCTTCTCAATAATCAATAGAAAAGCCCTTATTGGCTATTACAGCAATCAAACGCTTTCTATAATTGCTGACCAGATGTTTGCATGTCTCCACTGGTATTTGCCCATTCATCTTTAGCGATGAGCTCCAACTCTTTTAGGTTGGAGGCTCTCCTTGCCATCACCCTGATCTTTAGCTCCCTCCACAGATTCTCAATTGGATTTAAGTCAGGACTCTGGCTGGGCCACTGCAAAACTTGAATGTTTTTGTCTGCTAACCGTTTCTTCACCACTTTTGCTGTGTGTTTTGGGTCGTTGTCGTGCTGAAATGTCCACTGGTGCCCAAGGCCAAGTTTTTTGTTGAAGGCATCTCCTTTTTTATGCCAAATGAAGGCTACATCATTGTGGCAAAACAATTAAATTTTTGTTTCATCTGACCATAAAACAGAAGACTAGAAGTATTCTTCTTTGTCCAGATGAGCATTTGCAAAGGCCGAGCAGGCTTTTGTGTGCCTTATCTGGAGAAGTGTTGTCCTCCTTGGTCTGCGTCCGTGGAACCCAGTGGTGTGCAGTGTCCGTTGGACTGTCTGCCTTGAGATGTTTCCACCAGCAGAGCCCAGATTCATCAGGATGGCCTTGGTGGTGATCCTTGGATTCTTTTTTACCTCTCTCACTATCCTCCTGGCCAGCACAGGTGTCCCTTTCAGCTTCCGACCACGTCCTTTTTCACAGTGCGGCACGTCTTGTATTTTTAAATAATACTTTGCACTATAGCCACTGGAACTTCAAAACATTTAGATATGGTCTTATAGCCCTTTCCTGACTTGTGAGCAGCCACAATGCGCAGCCACAGGTCCTCAGTGAGCTCCTTTGTCTTAGCCATGACTGTCCACAAACCAACAGCAGAGAGCTTCTGTTTTTCACCTGTTGAGTTGATTAAAACAGCTGTTCCCAATGAATCAGGGTAATTAGGATGCTTTAGAACAACTTGGACTATTTGGAATGGTATAGAACTTTGGATTTTCCCATAGACTGTGACAGTTTGCAAAGGGTATGAGTAATTTTGGACATGCCACTTTTTGCTGGTTGAATAAAAGTAACTTTAAGTCAGAATTTGCCAGGGGTATGAATAATTTCTGGCTTGACTGTATATATAACTTTATTACTAAGTAGGGGTGAGCGGGGCACAACCTAACGCGGGGTTAATTGTAACACGCGTGGTTTAAATATTTCCACACACGCTAGCATAACCAAATTTACGGTGTTTACTAGTTGCCATAGCAACACTATGCAGAGAAAAAAAGAGCGCCAGAATTCAAAAGCCTTTTGAAGATATCGCTGAATATTTATTTTACCATAGTAAAAGTACATTTCTGGCTGAAGTAAACTTTTCATTTCAGTTTTAAATATTCATTTAAAATTAGATAAATCTGCTATTATTTTAATCTCCAATTTGTTATTTATCAGTTTAGATGGTTTATTAATGCTTCGCAAACCAGCAGAAGACACTAACCTGCTTTAAACTCCAGTGGCGCAGATGGGGAAAGATGTAACACTGTGTTACAATATGCCCCACTGTTATTAAACTATGCTATTCTGTGACATTAGCGGTGCAGTTTACACGATTTTCTTCTAAGGATTTTGATAAGCTACCTCAAGAAACAGGTGAATAAAGGCTGACAATCAATGTTTAATGTTCAGAAGTTATTATTTCAAGTAATGTAAAGCATTTTGGCTGGTTTATGTGTGTCGTGTTCTATGAGAGCTGTGTGTGGAGGAGTGGAGTGTTCTTCTGAATGTCTAAATGTGTTTCATCTATCTGTCCACATTGTTTTGAACTAGTGTACAGCTGTGTGTTGCGATCAGGGCCGTTCAAAGCATTGTTGCAATGTGTTCATTTTCAAACTCCAAAATTAGATCATTTTTATTTCTTTAAAAAACGTCATTACTTCATTTGAAAAAGTTAACTCATGTATTTTACTGACAAAATATTTTAGTTTGTTGTGTATATTTTTTTCATTCGATCAGATAACATTTTAAGCTGTCATATGGTCGTGTTACAACGTGCCCCTCAGATGTTACAATGTACCCCACCTACGGGGCATGTTGTCACGTTTCACTTCCTTTCTTTTGAGGCAAATAACGAAAAACGTATACACTGTAAATATGAAACAAAGCGATATATTTGTACTAGACAAGTGTGAAAATAACGTGGATAAAAAATTGTACTCTGAACCCCACGTGGATTTACATAAACCGCGAAATTCAAAAAGTGTTAGGTTGTGCCCCGCTCTCCCCTATAGCTAAGAGTTGAACTTTATGAAAATGAACAATGAAGACTGTAGAGGGGTCACATGGTCCACCTGATACAATCGAATACAATCAAATAGGAACAAGTCCAATAACTCCATAACATAACTGAGTGTTGACACTCTACTCTAAATAAAATAATAGCGAACAGTGCTGACAATGTTATCATTGATGTATTTAGATGTTCAGTCACTAGTGACAGCTGGCTGATCTGGTTCAGGCCGTACTTTTGATCTCTGAAATGCATCACACACTCAAAATAATCCACAGTTTTTTCTCCTGTTGTAATAGTCCCAGGAAGAGTTTGGATCAGTGTGCTAAGTCAAGCCTGCAGAGAGTGCGGATTCAGATTGTAAATATGCCCTGTGTTGCTACATTTGCATGTTAACAGCACACGCTGCTTCTCTTGGCCCGAGCGCATGTTTAGATTGGCAGGTCGTCAGTCACTTTCACTGTCACTCACTTTTAATCATGAAAGGAACCCTTGAGGAGAATGTGTGTGTGTGTTTTGAATTAATGGCACCTACACAGTGTTGTAATCCATGTGTGGTCCATGTACAATTGGGTTTTGAAGTCTGAGACCACCAGTGAGAATGCTTCTATTTTGAATTTTCTTTTACTTAAAGGGATAGTTCACCCAAAAATGAAAATTCTGTCATTAATTACTCTCCCTTATGTCGTTCCAAACCCATAAGACCTTCGTTCACCTTCATGTGGTGCTGCTGGCACAGAAGCAGATGCGTTTTTTGCAAGCAGAGGGATGCACACACATACATCATGGTACTCTTGTGAATGTGTGTAGAGGACTGACACGGAAGAGAAGAAATTGTTGAATAAAGCAATTTTCATTATTCTTGTAGCTTCATAACATGACGGTTGAACCACTGATGTCACACGGACTATTTATCTATATCCGTACTACTTTTCTAGGCCTTGAACGTGGTAGTTATATTGATGTCTATGCAGATTTCATCAAAAATATCTTAATTTGTGTTCTGAAGATGAACGAAGGTCTTACAGGTTTGGAATGATGCAAGAATAAGTAATTAAAAAAAGAATTTTTATTTTTGGGTAAACTATCCCTTTAATATATATCGTTTGCCATTAAAAATGTTGTTGTCTTCATAACACTTTAAGTAAAAAGTTCAGAATATGTTAACATTAATTCACAGTGATGCATGTCACAGTCACTTAGTGATGCATGATATATTACTATTGAACTATTATCAGCCGATAATAAAGATGTTTTCATTTTAATTTACATGTTGGATTAATTGTTCATTCTTATTGCCTCTCTTTTTACATCTAGATTACCTTTGCCTTTGTCATATATTGCTAACTTAATGTTAATCTTTAAATAATAATGTAATAATCAATGATCGATAATAGCCTGACACTATGAATAAATTTTTTTTAAATGTTTTTTAATTAATGTCATCAGTCCCAGGCAAAAAAAAAAAGTATGTGCTTCAATAATGTACTTAAAGTGCTCTATTTTCAGGCACTAATTTTGTACTTAATATACTAAAATTATTTTTTAGTACTTCCTAAGAACATCTAAGTGTACTCAAATGTGCCATTTAGGGACACCATGAATATGAACTAAAATGTGCTTTTTTTTAACATACTATCACTGTATTAAAAAATGGATTGAGTTACCTCTTGTAGTGCACTTGAACCAGTGTTGCCAAGTCTGTGGTTTTCCCGCAGAATTGGGCTACATTAACACTGTTGGTGCGGGTTGTTTTTCATGTCTATGGGTTGAAACAACCCTAATAATGTAATATTTAGCCCCTGGAATGCTAATTTTACCAGGGGAACCCCGCCAGAAAATATGTATTTTACCCCCTCAGAACGCGATTGAGACTTTTGAGTAGCAGTTGGGTGGGTTTTGTTGGGAAAACCTGGCAACCCTGACTTGAACCCACTAGTGTATGAAAGATGAGTTCAAGTGTACTACTACTGTACAAGTGGTAACTAAATACATTTTTTTATGAAGTATTAATGTCACAAATTTGCTTTTTTGTTAGTAACCATGAAATAGAATTCCAAACATTTCTACTTAATTTCATCCTATGGTGTTTCCTATTTATTAAAAAAAAGTAAAAAAAATTCTATAGCTTTTTAAATTTATTTCCTAGTTTAAATGACATTTAACAAATACAAAAAATACAAAATATCACACTGTAAATTTATAGGGCTGGGTGTTATGGTCTACCTCACAATATAATACACGTAATTCATATGTCATAATATCATAATTGGATAATTATTGGTACTGTTTACCTTTATGTTCATTTAAGGGGAGGTACTGTATTTTACATATGTCACAGTTCCATTTGACTCTCTCTTCCACCAGATCTTTTTTGTTTTTAATTTATTTTATATTCATTTTAACAGGTTGCATCTTCATTTACTGAGCCATAAAAAAACATGAGTGTGACCCTGGACCACAAAACCAGTCATAAGTAGCACAGGCATATTTGTAGCAATAGCCAACCATACATTGCATGCCAAAAAATCATTAGGATATTAAATAAAGTTTATGTTTTAATAAAGATATTTCGTAAATTTCCTACCATAAATATATCAAAATTTAAAGTTTGATTAGTAATATGCAGTGCTAAATCTTCATTTGGACAACTTTAAAGTCAATTTTCTCAATATTTAGATATTTTTGCACCCTCAGATTTCAGATTCCTATCCTTACAAACCACACATCAATGCAAAGCTTTATTTAGCTTTATTTTTTAGCGTTCAGATGATGCATAAAACTCAATGTCAAAAAATTGACCCTTACGACTGGTTTTGTGGTCCAGGGTCACATATTAATCAATTTTTAAAAAATCAATTATTGGTTCTAAAGTATCAGTGTCATATAGTGAGAAATACAACTGTGATTCATTGCTTAATCATTTGTATTGGCAGATCTCTAATTAATGAATTGTTTGTCATCTCATTCCTTTCGCTGCACATACTGTAAACTGCCTCCGCTCGGACACCAAATCCGGTTCAGCTGTTTTTGTCTTTCATGTTCAGTGGCACAGCTACAGGCTGCAACTCTCTCTGTCTCTATCTCGAAACGCCCCCTTTCCGAATGTTATCATGACACCCGAGTTTAGGAAGTTGCCCATGTTTGGACCAGGATGGAAGCAATGTCACTTGTGGTTTCCTCTCAGAGTCACATTTGAAAGACAAAAACAAAAAAAAAGAGCGAGACAGGTTTTACCTCCTCAGTGGGCATAAATGATACTGCCGTCTAACAGAAAGAGAAAGATGGGAGGGGAGAAAAGCAAATCAAATTAAACGAGAAGCACAGATCCTGTCCACCATTCCTAGACTCCATCTCCAGGTTTTCAGTGTGGCTGTGTTTCAGTAGATCAGTCGGAGCGTGTGTGGAGCGTTTGTGTCTCCTGCGCTGTGCTGCAGCAGAGAGCCCTTCGCTCAGCCAACTGCTACTTCTCTGTGGAGGGCATTGCATCCTCCCTGCCTTTTTTTTGTTTTTCTTTCCTCACGTTTTTTTAAATCATGCTTGGAGTGCCTGAATGAAAGCGGACGGATCGAGGGGGAAAGGACGAGACTATGTGTGTGACAGAAGAGCAAAGCGTGCTGCATTGAGTCAAACAGAAAAGAGTGAGAGCTCTCCACACCCATGACCGTGTGCCTGTCTGTGATCGAGTTAAACACAGCCAAACGGACTTGTTCGTCACCTGACAGGTAGGCAGACGTGGGTCCCTTCATCTAATCTCACGTTCAGACAGCAGAAACTCTGAAACGCTCACGCTCGCTAAGGAGAGATCCTCTTTCTGAACAGGTTCAGGACTTGTAGGGTTGGTGGGCAGCTTGTTTGGGACAGTAGATGATCAGAAACAGGACTTGTGATGAATTGTGGTGAATGACATTTGTTTCAACAGAAAGTGCTGGTGTTTTTGTTCCCACAGGTTCTTGCCATACCCCATTTAGTCTGAGTGTAGCATACCTGCACTTTCTGCCAGTCTTAAATAGGAAATTCTGCTGCTTTCAGTATTTCGGGGCATTCTGGGAGTTGCTATGATGACTTTATATAAGCAGTTTTTGCTTGTGAAAGAGGGACGTCCTCCACAGGGTCGTGAAACAGACTCTGAGCCGTGGGTGAGGAGTTTATTCATATATACTTTGGCTGTTAGACTCCGTCCATGAGTGTGTGGTGTGTGGGTGAATGGACACTGGGAAGCTCATCTTTTAGATTGTGTGTATGAGTGTGTATGAAATATGGAAGATAATTCATTAGCCAATCTGTTTCTCTAATTACTGATTCATATCAAGTGGATCTATGTTAACAGTTGGAGATGAACCCCACTTAAAAGATACTTTTGTTGTATGTGTGTGTCTGTTTGTGTGTGTGTGTGTGTGTGTGTGTGTGTGTGTGTGTGTGTGTGTGTGTGTGTTTGCGTGCTCCTGGCTATTGCCTTCAGTGGATTTACTGCACTTTCTGTCACTGCCCTACCATATATATCAGCAGAGAGACAGAGAGAGAATGAAAGAGGAAGCACTGCAGGTCTAAACACTTGCTCCTGCAGTGCATTCCCCCTCCTCTCCTCTCTCTTTAGGTGTCACGCACACTCACGCACCCACCCACACATACACACACCCACACATATATATATTATATATATATGTCTGTGTGTGTGTGTGTGTGTGTGTGTGTGTGTGTGTGTGTATATATATATATATATATAGATATAGATATAGATATGAGGACTAGGGAATTCAGACTTGTCTTAGTGAGAGTTTTCATAAATTTGATCAAGTGGCAAAGAGATCAATGTCTTCATCACTGGATTGCTGTGAACTGCAATGTGTGTATGTAGTGATTATAGATTATTATTTTGTTCACCTAAAATATGCTATGAGCATTTTAAAAATCACTATTTCTGTTGTTTTCCAGTAAAAGGTTTAGAATTCTCCAGTAAAAAAGTGATTTAATTTAATTTTCTTATTTACACTCTTAAAAAGGTATCAATGGTTCCATGAAGAACCTTAAACATCCATGGAACCTTTCAAATTTAAAAAAGGTTCTTTAAATTAAAAAAAATGTTTTAGATAGATTTAAATGTTCTTCAAAATGGTTCTTTTGAACTGTTCACTGAAAGGTTCTTTGGGGAACCAAAAATGGTTCTTCTATGGCATTTATCTTATGTTATTCTTTTTTCTTGTTTTCTGCATAAATTGAACTAAATTTAGGGAGCTTTTGGGATAAGAAAAACAGACCGAATAACCCAATTATTATATTAATATTATCTGAAAACAATAATTTCTTCCACAGTTTTTCATATTTTGTTCAGACAGTTTTATCATATTTGAAAGATTTTTTGTTATTTTTAGTGGAAAATGCTTTTTGCACATTTTTTTTTCACACATGCATTGACTCAGTGTTTATTCCCTCCTTAGTCTCCTTAAGCATATCACTATTAACTCTTTCCCTGCCAGCAGTTTTGAAAAATGTTTCCAGCCACTGCTAGCATTTTTTTTTTAAAATAATTTTCACTAATATTTCCTGGCCCCTACAATATTTTGTTGTATGAGTTTTATTCTAGCTTCAAGCATTTCTTTTTTTCACTACCTTATTGTAGATAAGTTTCATAAAAAAAACATTCCGAGCAAAAAGCTGAGAAAATCCTGTTTTTATCAAATAAAAAACAAAGATGCAGTAGATCAATTCCATTAGCAACCCCAAAGCTTGCACAGTCCTTTACCACTTTCTGGATCAACATTTCACTCAGTAACATTAGTTTTCATTTATAGTCAAACCAAAATTTATTCAGACCGCTTCAACATTTCTCACATTATCACAGTTTATTCGCTATAGTTTAGAAAATAGTAATACAATATGATGAGAACTCAGACACATTCAGGAGTTGCATAGAAGCACCCCATGTTTAGCAGGGAAAGAGTTAATGAATAAATGTGTTTAACTAAGTGATGTGTCGCACGTGCCATCCAATCACAACAGTGCATGGAGGAATCAGACTTTATGAGGACTAATTAAAAAGTGGCTTATTTGTGAGCTCATGGGATTGTAGGCTGTGTCACTTGTTCCATGTCACTTTATTCATTTTTATATAAAATAATCAAATAATGAATAAAAGCAAAGTGGTGATGCATCAGTTTACAGTTAGACTGATCACTGTAATAATGTGTAGATCTGAGGGTGTCTTTAGGGTGAAGAATGTGTAAACACATCTCAAATATCTGACATATGACGTGCAGTTGAGTCACAGCGTGAAGACTATCAGCAGTAGACATGAGTCTGCATCGACTAGATGGTGATGGGTAACAGTAGTCTGTGAAGAAGAGGTGCTTTTGTCACCATCGCATCTTTATGTCTTAGTATTCCGTACCTGAAATATCATTTCCCTGGTCCTGTGGCCATTTAGCCCTATTTTATTTGAATTTTAATTGCCAAGTTCTGTTATAAAACTCTAGGTGACGCAGGCTGATGGGTCGTTAACGCAATCTGATTATATTCATGATGTTAAACTTGGCACACGCTGATTGGTTCACGTTGCATACACAGTCAATGAGCTTGCTGCTTTACATTTAAATGGCTGTTTAACATTCACTAGAGCAGTATTAGTGCGTACTGAACCCCATCTGAAACCCTCCACCTCCCCAGCTCCACCTGTATAGATCTGCTACAGGTTATTATATATATGCTACTTGTTCAGCAGCAGTATGTCTTAAATACTCACAGCACCATATCTGTGTATGTATTGGCAGTAGCAAGTTCCTGTACTTGCTTTGCAGCAGCAATAATCTACAACTACAGCGATAACCAACAGCAGCAGCGATTCAGCAGCGTTAGCAGATCTACTCTACCAAGATCAAACACATTAACAGTGTCATATCCATTACCATGCTAAAATATTCAGAGTTGTCGTGATAGAAATTTAGTCATTGCTTTCTTGTTTGTGTATAGTCTATGAAACATTAATAAAACCCAGTGATATTTTGATTTGGACCACAACGTAATACAACGACCATGACGTAATAAAAATTATCATTCACACCTCAAATAAAATTTTACCCATACTCATATCTGAAAAAATTTAACTTTCTTTCTTCTGTGGAACACCAAAAGTATAGATGTTAAAATGTTATATGTCATTATTAGATATTTATTTTAATTTCTTGCTATCGGCCAATATTGGATGTGTATATTTATCTTTATTTTCCTTTTGCCATCACCTGATGCCTAATTACAGTCAAACTGCAATTTATTCCTGAATTTTTAACATCATTACTCCAGTTACATGATCCTTCAGAAATCATTTTAATATTCTGATTTGCCTTTAAAAAAAACATTTTTTATTTTGTTAAAAACAGCTGAGTAGAATTCTTTTTAGGTTTCTTTGATTAATAGAAAGTTCAGAAGAACAGCATTTATCTGAAATATAATCTTTTATCATCACTTGTGAATAATTCAAAACATCCTTGCTAAATGAAAGTACTAATTTCTATAATTTCTTCCCCCCTAAAAAACAAAAAACATTTATACTAACTTAATTTTATACTAGCTTTGAATGGTATAGTGTATAATGTTACAAAAGGTTTTTTTTTTTTCAGATAATGCTGATCTTTGGATCTTTCTAATCATCAAAGAATCTGAAAAAAATTACTTATTTGTTTTAAGTATTGATGATAATAAATGTTTCTTGAATGGCAAAACAGCATATTAGAAAGATTTCTGAAGGACACTTAGGACTGGGCTAATAATGCTGAAAATGTATATTTGATCACAGGAATAAATTACTTTTTAAAATATATCCAAATAGAAAGCAGTTATTTTAAATAGTACAAATATTTCACAATATATATTGCTTTGCTTTTGCTGTATTTTGGATCAAACAGATGCAGGCTTGGTGGGCAGAAAAGGCTTCTTTAAAAATAAACATTAAAAATCTTAGTGTTCAAAAACATTTGACTGGTAATGTATAGCGGCCAGCGCATTCTACAACATTTTTCTTTTACGCTCTGCAAAAATAATAACCCAAACAGGTTTTGAATGACATAATGATGAGTAAATGATGACAGAACTTTCATGTTTGGCTGAATTATCTCTTTTAAATCACGGCTCTAAGACAACAGAAGCACAGCAGGACGCTTTGATGGTTTAAAAGAAAAATACGCCCAAACTCGCTCTGGCTCCCGCAGACTTCTTCTGCAGAACTGGTGAGAGGAGGAAGAGACTTTGACCAAAAGCAGATGATGAGTCGAAGTTCTGACGCACACGAGAGCAGTGGGAACAGAATGTTGTCTGAAAAAGCTCTTTCTGAGCCTCCGTTTAAAAACACTCTTAGAGTTGATGGAATCTGCCTCCTCAAGGACGTCACTCTACTGTAACTGTGCTGCGAGAAACTGAGTTAAAGAGTGAATAGAGCTAGAGAAAGAAAGAAACACAGAGCATGAAAGAGTGCGCGTCTGAGAGAGAGAGAGGGGAAGAGGCGACAAGTTAGGACAGGTCTATCTCACAAACCTTCTGAGAAGAGAGTAGCTGGTTAATCACTTCTGCTCCACTCATAGATATTGTATGGAAAAACACATCTTATTTTTTATCTTACTTTCTGTCTCTGGCGAGGATTACATTCCTGTTGTTTGACAGTGCTACACAGGGCTGTGCTGCTCTTGTTGCCATGGAGACGTAGCTAGGCAGCGGAGTCTGCGATTCTCGCATGGTTCTGCATACGTGCCGAGCGGCGATGCTACTTCTTAGGACTTACCGCATACTGGCGTGTGTGGGTGTGTGTATGAGCGGGGCAGAGGAGTGTGTTTCTCTAGCTGCATGTGTGTGTGTGTGTATCAGCATGTGCTGTATGTGCATCTGAGAGATGCTGCAGGCCAAGAGAGGGAGCAAAAGACAAACTCTACCTCTTCCATGCAGAGAGAAGAGGAGGTGACAGAGAGACAGAGCGAAAGAGTGGGTGGGAAAGTCACACATCCTTGCGCACATTGGAGAAGAGAGGGAGAGAGATGTGTGTGGGTGGGTGTGTGCGGAGACAGGAGCTTGTTTTTCTGTGTATAATCTCTCGGTCCTACGGGGCGACTAATGAAGCAGGAAAATCTCTCATTCACCCTTTAGCGTTAGCATTAGCATTAGCTTGACAACACCGTGACGTGACCTCGTATTCCTTTTCAGCTGGAAAGAAAAGATCAAACTGAAAGGAAAATGCTAATGCTCACAGTTTGAGCGGGCAGGATGTTTCTGATTATGTAATACCACAATGAATGCAGGTTATGTAAAGCTAGATGTAGTAATAGTTAATATGTGATGTGCTCCATCAAAATGAGTCAGAATGGGCCTTTTTTTGGAAAGAAAATGGTCCATTTTGTAGATGTAAAAAAAGAAGCTTTCAGCTTTTTAAACTTATGAGATATTGTTAAAATTCTAAATGTATTGTTGTATACTTTTGATAATATTTATAGAAGTCTCAACAAGGCTGCATTCAGGCATCCTTGATCAAAAATACAGAAAAGACTGTTATATTGTGAAATTTTACTACTGTTTAAAATAATTTATAAATAAAATGTAGTTTATTCTTGTGATGCAAAGCTGAATTTTAATCAGCCGTTACGCAGTCTTCAGTGTCACATGATCCTTCAGAAATCATTCTAATATGCTGATTTATTCCTTTTATTATCAATGTTAGAAACAGTTCTGCTGCTTAATATTTTTTTGGAGCTAGTGATTCTTTTTTTTGTATTCTTTGATGAATAAAAAGTTAAAAAGAACAGCATTTATTAAAAATATAATAATTTTCTAACAATATAGGCTAAGTGTTCACTTTGTATCAATTTAACACATCCTTGGTGAATAAAAGTATTCATTTATTCAGAAAAAAAAAAATCCCAAACCCCCAAAGCCCAAACTTGTAAAAAACTTTTTTTATATTGTTACAAAAGATTTCTATTTTAAGTAAATGTGACTCTGGACAACAAAACCAGTCTTAAGTAGCACGAGTATATTTGTAGCAATAGCCTAAAATACATTGTATGGGTTAAAATAATAGATTTTTTTTTTTTTGCCAAAAACATTAGGATATTAAGTAAAGATCATGTTCCTTGCAGATATTTTGTAAATTTCCTACAGTAAATATAGCACAATTACATTTTTGCTCGGCGCTGATAGCCTTGTGGGCAGCGCGTCAACATACAGCGCCGTTGTGCTCCGGGTGTCCCGTGTTCGAATCCCAAATCAAGGACCTTTCCCGATCCCACCCCCCATCTCTCTCCCACTTCGCTTAC
Organism: Garra rufa; assembly: GCF_049309525.1. Taxonomy (NCBI): domain Eukaryota; kingdom Metazoa; phylum Chordata; class Actinopteri; order Cypriniformes; family Cyprinidae; genus Garra; species Garra rufa. Next base: position 25,070,725 of record NC_133381.1, read on the forward strand.
TGTCATGTCTGATCTGTCCTATCATAATAAAGGCAAAAATGGCAAAAAAAATCTTTAAAATTACATTTTTGATTAATAATATGCAATACCAATAAAATTTTTTTTTTTTTTGCACCCTCAGATTTCATATTTTCAAAATGTTGTATCTCAGCCAAATATTGTCCTAACAAACCATACATCAATGGACAGCTTATTTATTCAGCTTTCAGAAGATGTATAAATCTCAAATTTTTAAAATTTACTTTTATGATGATTTTGTCACCCAGGGTCACAAATGCTGTATATTTATTAGAGAGTCCTAAAAAAAACCTTTTCAACACCCCGCAGCACAACATTTCCAACATTGATAATACCTAATAATAAGAAATAATATTTTACAGTATTACTGCTTTTTTCTAGATATTTGATCAAATAAATGCAGCCGCTGATCCCAAGTTTTTAAACGTCAGTGCACTCAGAAGTAAAAATATTATGCATTTCATACTTTTTTTTTTGAAGTAGAAAAGATGCATTAAATTGATCAAAAGTGACAATGAAGACTTTTACATTGTTATATAATTTCAAATAAATGCTGTTCTTATTACCTTTCTATTCATTAAACAATCCTAAATAAAGATTTATCATGATTTTAAGCAACAAAATATTAAGCAACATAAGTGTTTTTAAAATTGATATTAATAATAGAAAATGTGTCTTGAGCACCAAAACAGCATATTAGTAAGTAAGTAAAGTGTATTTATATAGCACATTCCTCTCAGCAAGCTGACCAAAGTGCTTAACAAAATCAAGAAGTAAAAACATAAAACAAATAGAACAGATGATAAAACAATAAAACAGTAAAACATAAATAAAATCCAATCAGAAAGCCTAGGAGTAAAGGTGTTTTCAACATCGTTTTAAAAGTTGTAATAGATGGTGCAAGGCGGATGTCCAGTGGCAATTGATTCCAAAGACGGCTGAAAAAGCCCTATCACCCTTTGTTTTCAATCGTGATCGAGGGACAACTAAAAAAGCCCTGTCAGAAGATCTTAAAGATCTGGAGGATGAAAGAGGAGAAAGCTGATCTGAGAGATAAGATGGGGCTTGACCGTTACGAGCATTAAAAACAAACAGCAACATTTTAAATTGAATTCTAAAATGGACCGGGGGCCAATGAAGAGAGGCTAAAATTGGTGTAACATGATCAGTTTTTTTGCCCTGGTCAACAGCCTTGCAGCAGCATTTTGTCCCAGCTGTAAACTTGCAATGGATGACTGAGGAAGACCCAAATATAATGAGTTACAGTAATCAAGACGAGAAGTGATAAAAGCATGAATGACCTTCTCCAGGTCTTGTAAAGACAAAAATGATTTCAGTCTCGAAATGATCCGTAACTAATAAAAACTATTCTTAAAAACTGTATTTATTTGCTGTATTGTATTATATATTAGAATGATTTCTGAAGGATGATGTGACACTGAATTCAGATTTGCCATCAAAGAAATAAATTACATTGTAAAATATACTATAATAGAAAACAGTTATTTTATATTGTAATAATATATCACAATATTACTGTTTTTACTTTATTTCTGATCTAAATGCATTTATTGTGTTATGCATTAACAAATGTTACTGACTTGAATAAATATACAGCAACACTGTCAAAAAAGGAAACAAATGAAGTCTTTATGACAGCCACCATTTAAGCGATTATATCTTGACAACAAAAGCACAATAACTGCCATTACAAAAAAACTCATATGCTTAAAACTCCAAATCTGTTTATAGGTCAAAATTATTTAAAATGATGGAGCAGATCACATATATGTTTAAAAGTGAGTAAACTGACAAGGAAACAACTTGATAAATGGTTCTGGGCTCTGCTGTTGTATTTTTCAGACACTCATTGCTGCCCACACCGAGGACCGCTGGGATATACTAGCTCTTATACGCCCCCCGCGCTCTCTTCAGCTTCTCACTGCATGCTGTGAATTCACCAGACAGCACCCAGAGAGTAAAAGATGATGGGCACTGACGAGCATACAATGTAGTTTAGAGGAAGTTCTTTTGTTGAATGTAGCAAACATTTGGACTTGCCATAAGCAGGACTACAGCATCATTATGGATTTGGGAGCGTAATTGCCCTACATTTTGTTTGTGACTGCCAGAAGCACGGCTGTCTGAAAATCAGTGAACTTAACATGCTGTGATAAATATTCTGATGCATTTGGAGGGCCTTTTTGACTCTCAAATGAATCTGTGGTAAGAGCTCTTATTATTTTACATGAGCTTTTTCTCTCTCACCACACAATATTATATGTTGTTGTGATTGTACGTTTAAATAGATGGAGCACATATGTGACTGCTTTTAGCTTCAGATAAACAACACTTTTCAGCCTTTTATTCCATTTTTAGTGTAGCTTTAAAGGTATCCATGTATTAGTGTGCTTTTCATATTAGTATAAACATTTCAAATGTACAATATTGCTGTTCCAGGAAAGCAGGACATATACTGATGAGTATATTTGACATGTAGGACATATAGTCCACAAGAGAAAATAATAGTTGAATTTATAAAATCTGACCCTGTTCAAAAGTTTACATACGCTTGATTCTTAATACTGTGTTTTTACCTGAATGATCCAAAGCTGTGTTTTTTTTTAGTTTAGTGATAGTTGTTCATGAGTCCCTTGTTTGTCCTGAACAGTTAAACTGCATGCTGTTCTTCAGAAAAATCCTCTAGGTCCCACAAATTCTTGTGTGTTTGAACCCTTTCCAACAATGACTGTATGATTTTGAGATCCATCTTTTCACACTGAGGACAACTGAGGGACTCATATGCAACTATTACAGAAGGTTCAAACACTCACTATTGCTTCAGAAGAAAAAACAATGCATTAAGAACCAGGGGTGTAAACTTTTGAACCAATTGAAAATGTGTAGATTTTTCTTATTTTGCCTAAATATTGTATTTTTGCAAGTTAGTACTGCCCTTCAGAAGCTACAGAAGATACTTACATGTCTCCCAGGTAAAAAAAAACAACAACCTGATTTTCAAATTCAAAAAGTTTTCACCCCCCAGCTCTTAATGCTTATTAATTGTGTTTCCTTCTATAGCATCAGTGAGCGTTTGAGCTTGCTAACATTTGTTGTTTGTTCAATTGTTCTGTTGTTCTATGTATTGTTTCTCCAGAAACAAGAACAAGAACAACATTCAAGGTTTGATTGGACAAACTTTGCTTTTCTAATAGAAACACTCACGATTAAATAGAAAATTCAATTAGGTTTTTTTCCCCAGTTAAATTCAGAATGGCTCCCTGAGGCATGTCAACATTTTTATTTTAGTTTTTTTTTATTATTCCTAAATTCTTTTATGAAAATATCTCTCCTTTAATTTTCCATCCCAACTTTTTGTTTCAATAGGAAATAGATCAACAAATAAAGGAAATCTGTGCTTGTCAATCGATTTCATGCCGTCTTTAAGGATTTGGAGGCAAGTAGATGTTTAATGAGCTCTGAGCCTAACGAGTTGATAATATACCAATTATCTGTCCGTTAGCCCGCTGGCTTAGAATGCAACACTCAGATTGTTGTAATTACAGTACACTAAAGACCCTCTTATTATGATCTGGAGTTCATTAATAAAACATATTATTTGGACATACCGATGGCTATAATGTATTTACTGCCAACGGTGCAGGTACTAACATATGTTCTAGTAAGAGACACTCCAAAATCCATTTACAGTAGACACAAATTTCCCAGTGTCCCAAAGGACTCCAAATGGTTTTAACACACAAACATTGGCTGATTACATAAGGCTATTGAGACATATTGTAAGAGGAGTAAAATACCATATCCATGTGAGTGCTGTAAAAGCAATCGATGTGGCTGTAATAGCCTTGGCCTTATAGTGGTAATCTGACCCTAGCCTTTTTGGACAATGAGCTACATTTTAGACCACAGTTATATACACTTCCTCTGGTATACTGAAGTTTTCAGACATGAGCAATCCCTGTTTGACACCTCAAGTAAGAATAAGAATAAAGTAAATGCTATCTCCCTCTCATAGTTTTTCCTGGAAAGGTTCTTTGTCACACTCAGAGTCCGGCTGCTGTTATAAGAAATACAATTTCTCTTCTGTCACTGTAAACTCAGGTATCACGAAAATAGTTATTTGACATGCTTTAGCGCAAGAAAGTAAATTGTCCCACACAGTTTTGCAGACAAGCATATCCTTCAGCCAATAAAGGCTGCACGACTCCAACTAAACCAAGGTATAGTCTTTTTTTTTTTCAATTAGTCAAATTGACAAATTTGTTTTTATTTAAATATTGACTTTCCCTCACGTGGGGTTATATTTTAGTATTCCTCTGTCAATGCTACTCTCAAGATTGATTTACTTTTTTATTTTAGCATGTCATTTGTCTCAGGGCACTGCAAATTTGATTCCACTCTGATTTGTTTTTTTTTTTAGACGACACACGCCTCAACAGCTATGATAGATCCACTCTCACTTTGTCTCATTCACTAACTATGCATATTAATGAATTTGTGTGCAAGACCTGTGTGTGAATGCTGACAGTAAGTTTGCACTTAGCTTTTAAGTTATACTTTGTTTGTACTAAAACTTTGCACTTAATTTTAAAGGTATTTAAAAGCAGTCAGTACATTTTGTTTTACTTTAATACTTTAATTCAGGAAGGATGAATTAAATTGACCAAAAGTAAAAGTAAAGACTTTTTTTTTTTCAATATTCGTTTTTTTCAGCAACGAAAATGAGACTTGATAAAATAAAAACTCATTTTGAATGACGAAAATGTGACATTTTCATCAGCAGATAAAAACGAGATGAAAATGTTAGGGAAAGACAATTTGGCAAGAGAGTCAGTCAGAACCGGTCTCCTGAGAGGTAGAGAGGATTTGCTGAGCTGTACTGATCTATTCGGCGTGACATAAGGTAGCATACACTTGTTGCAGGTCTCATAAAACAAAAAATGTCAATGTCTGGGAGTAAGAGAAGAGCAGACATTTGGATGAATTTGAAAAAGTGTGACCAATTCGGCCTTTTCTCAGCTGAATCACACACAGTAATGCACCTCTCAGACAGCGAACGAAGACTGAATTCAGTTCTCTTTCACTTCTTATTGCATATGAACAGAGAAACACACAAAAAACTACGTAGAATTGTCTGTTTTGATGAGTATTCACACAAACACGTCTTCAGTGAATGGAAACAGTTGGGAGAATATTGGATGTCTATTATTATATTGCATCCGTATGTTTGGTTTTAAAGAAAAAGTGGTTTAATTTAGTTGCTTATATTAGTGAAGAGAGAAAGAAAGAGAGAAAATCACTCACTGCTCTTGACTGACTTAGTTTAGTAGCCCTAATAAGGATTCATCTGTATTTAATTTATATAAATATGTGAAATAATGAAGAATGTTGTAAGCAAGTTGTTAAAAATAATTAATGTTATATAACCATTGGTATTTCATTTAAAACAAGACCAGGTTCTTATTTCTTTATAAATGGTTTAATTTAATTTTAAGATATAAGACGTGTATCACAGCAGTTCAACCCTTAATATTATTCATATTAACAGGGTAAAAGATTTGTTCTCCAGCAATATATAATGAGTTTTAGTGAAATACATAATACATATTGAGAAAATGGCTTTTAAAGTTGTCCAAATGAAGTTCTTAGCAATGCATATTACTAATCAAAAATTTGGTTGTATGTATGTTTTTGATGGTAATGGAGATTATGTATTTACAGTAGGAAATTTACAAAATATCTTCATGGAACATGATCTTTACCTAATATCCTAATGATTTTTGGCATAAAAGAAAAACAGATAATTTTGACTCATACAATGTATTTTTGGCTATTGCTACAAATTTGTGCTACTTAAGACTGGTTTTGTGGTTCAGGGTCACAAATATGAAACTAAATGGCATTTTCATCAAAAGACTATGACTGAAACCAAATCAAAATTTGCTGTCAAAATTAACACCAAATTTAAAATGTTATAAATATATTTCAAATAAATGCTGATCTATTCATCAAAGAACCTGATTTCCACTGAAATATTAAGCAGGACAACTATTTTCAACACTGATAATAATAAGAAATGTTTGTTGAGCACCAAACCAACCATATCAGAATGATTTATGAACACTGGAGTAATGTCTGCTCTGCTGAAAATTCAGCTTTACCATCTCAAGAATGTTTTCGTTTTTAAAATATATTACAATAGAAAACTGTTCTGTTAAAATTGTAATAATATTTCAGAATATTACAGTTTTTGCTGTATTTTTGATCAAATAATTTTGCATTACAGGCTCCTTATCATACCAACCCCTAAAATAAAAAAACAACCATCTAAAACTAAAAAATAACTAGACTCTTAGTAACATGGAATGTATTAATCAGAAATATATGCTGATATATTACTATTATTAACATTATTATTAGAAACTGAATATTTAAGTGATTTTTAAAGTATGTGCATTATAGATTCATCTGGGATACTGATCGTCTGTGCTATAGGCCTATATAAAAAGAGTTTGTTGGCTCGTGAAAAGATATGTTTAAAACTGATGGCTGTATAGGTTGTGATAAAAGCCCTTATGGGGATTTCTAGAAGAATTTAGCCATGTATTATGCAAATTATCTGCAGTCATGCACGTTAGAATAATTCAGGTTTATTAACATTTAAATGAGGATAAGAATAAATCTATGTGCGTACTGTGTATTATTAATTTATGTGTACATGTAAATCACACATTCTGTTGCAGTAGAAATTTTATTTAAGAACCTTTTCTGTGCACATACAGTCGAAGTCAAAAGTTTACATACACCTTGCAGAATCTGGAAAATGTTAATTATTTTTCCAAAATAAGAGGGATCATACAAAATGAATGTTATTTTTTTATTTAGTACTGACCTGAATAAGATATTTCACATAAGTCATTACATATAGTCCACAAGAGAAAATAATAGTTATAGTAATTTATAAAAATTACCCTGTTCAAAAGTTTACATACACTTGATTCATCATACTGTGTGTGTTTTTTTTTTTTTTTTTTTTTTTTTTTTTGCTTTGTTTAGTTTAGTGATAGTTGTTCATGAGTGCCTTGTTTGTCCTGAACAAATAAACTGCCTGCTGTTCATCAGAAAAATCCTTCAGGTACCACAGACTTTTTGTTTTTTCAGCATTTTTGTTTATTTGAACCCTTTCCAACAATGACTGTATGATTTTGAGATCCATCTTTTGACACTGAGGATAACTGAGGGACTCATATGCAACTATTACAGAAGGTTCAAATGTTCACTGATGCTCCAGAAGCAAAATGATGCATTAAGAGCCAGGGGGTGAAAACTTTTGAATAGAATGCGTACATTTTTCTTATTTTGCCTAATTATCATATTTTTTTCATTTAGTACTGCCCTTCAGAAGCTTCAGAAGATGCTTACATGTTTCCCATCCCTCTTATTTTTGGTAAAATAATTAACATTTTGCAGATTCTGCAAGGTGTATGTAAACTTTGGACTTCAACTGTGGATACGAAACATTTTTTTCACAACAATTATTGACATCCACTGTCTCTTTCTTCACCCAGGCACGCTATGAGGGGTTACTTCAACTGTCTTTATCTGACAAGTCATCATCATTGTCAACAGCTTCATCATCGTCATCACTGTCATTATCATCACACACCTTTGAGTCAATATGATTTGCAAATGCATTTGTGTAAGTATTTGTGTGCCAAGAGTTCAACACCATAAATATATAAATGCGTCTCTTTGTGAAAGTCAGGAGGACAAGCAAGTTGGCTCGCATTCTGGCATCTCTCTCCGAGCCCCCCTCACCGAGATGGTTTGTGACGGCTGCCAGATGCATGCTGGGAAATAAGAGGCTGAGTGGTTAGCCGAGTGGGGCGGCAGCAGCACAGCGAGAGCCACATGGCCATGTTTATGAGACAGGCAAATACTAACGGACGCAGAGAAGCGGCAGCTTGCAGCCTTCCAGAGAGCACATACACACCCACACAGTTACGCTGAAGACTGATAAATTGAGACATTTATTAGGACTCTGGGGCTCTGCGGATGACAGCTTTCTGTTGACCTTGCAAGGGCCAAAAAGATTGTGTTAGATTTTCGGGAAAGCGTGATAGAGTGATTAACTCTTTAGTTTAGTGCATGTGTCATTTGTAACACTGCTGATTATGCCATTAAATCAGCCTGAGCTGTTCAGAAACACTTCAGATAAAGTTCAGCTAGGATTCTTGTGTATTAAAGCAATTTCTGATGACCTTATTTTGACCTCGTTTCAGATGCTGATTTGGTGATGTGTGTGTGACCTGGCTGTGGGCTGTTCTGTGTCTACTGGATGGTTGTGTGACTCTAGGGAAAAGTTGGAACTGGTAACAGGCACAGTAGGATTTTGACATAGTCTGACACACTTCTCCTCCGTGTCCCTTGCGATGAGGAGGAAAATATCTCACTGCCTTCAGCTCTGTTTGAGACAGGCATGTCACAGCTTAAGGAAGTTCTCGCGTTAGGGTGAAACTTGTTTTTTTGTTCATCTGCGAACAATTCAGCATGGAGCCTTTGTGATTTAAAAAACACTAATTTGTGACACATCCCACCTCCCCTCTAATCTCCTTCTCTGTCAAAAATGAGAGTGATGGATTCGATTCTGGCTTCTGCCAGAACACTAGTTATACACTGACAGTTAAAAGCAGGCTTAAATTTTCGAGATCTACTTACTAACCTGCTAAAATAACCGGCTTATGGGTTTGCCAAATTCCTTCAACAGCACTGCAATTTTCTCACTGCTGTGTACATAATGACATTTGATGACTTTAGTATCTCAGTCTAGTAATTCACTTGTGTCTACACAGTTGTATTGGTTGTTTTTATTTCGGCACTGATCTTACAAATTGGAAATCACTGAACTATGAATCTATAATATGCCTAATTAGGGGTGTAAAATGTATTGTCACCATAATTTAATCAGTATCTGTCAGATTTCTTCTATCTTCTGTCTAACGCTTGCATAGTTAATATTAAAAACACTTATTTAATTACACTGCTAAATGTAATCTTTAATGTATGCAAATCTCAAAATTAATAGCAGTTAGTTCTATAACTGTTATTGTGACATCTAAATCATCTCATAGCCAACTTTTTTTAAATATTTAATTTATATACACTACCTGTCAAAAGTTTTTGAACAGTAATTTTTTATGTTTTTTAAAGAGGTCTCTTCTGCTCAACAAGCCTGCATTTATTTGATTCAAAATACAGCAAAAGCAGTAATATTGTGAAATATTTTTACTATTTAAAATGACTGTTTTGTATTTGAATATATTTTAAAATGTAATTTATTCCTGTGATCAAAGCTAAATTTTTAGTCTTCAGTTTCACATGATCCTTCAGAAATCATTCTAATATGCTAATTTGCTGTTCAAAAAACATTTATTATTATTATTATTATTAGCAATATTTAAAACAGTTGAGTACATTTTTTCAGGTTTATTTGATGAATCGATAGATACAAAGATCAGCATTTATCTAACATAAAAAGCTTTTGTAACAGTATACACTGTACCATTCAAAAACTTGGAGTCAGTATAATTTTTGGGAAAGAAATTATAGAAATTAATACTTTTATTTAGCAAGATGCTTTAAATTGATCAAAAGTAACGATAAAGGCATTTATAATGTTACAAAATATTTCTATTTCTGATAAATGCTGTTCTTCTGAGCTTTCTATTCATCAAAGAAACCTGAAAAAATTCTACTCAGCTGTTTTCAACATAATAGTAATAATAAATGTTTATGAGTAGCAAATCAGAATATTAGAATGATTTCTGAAGAATCACGTGACTGAAGTAATGATACAAATTCAGCTTTGAAATCACATGAATGAATTAAATGTTTAAATATACTTCAATAGAAAACAGTTATTTTAAATAGTAATATTTAAAAAATACTTAACATTTTTACTGTTTTTGCTGTACTTTGGATCAGATAAATGCAGGCTTGGTGAGCAGATGTTTAATGTTTCTTCAAAAACATCAAAATCTTACTGTTCAAAAACTTTTGACTGGTAGTGTATAAAAGGCTTTATTTGTAATTATTTAGAAAAAAATAGCCTTTTAATACTGCCTATTTCGTTATTGAATAGAAAATAATTACAATCTTAATGATATAAGCCAGATTTTTTATATTGTTGCATATATGTCTAATTTATATAGAAAGGGTGGTAACACTATACAATAAGGTTCCATTAGTTAATGTTAGTTAATGTATTAACTAACATGAATGAACAATAAGCAATACATTTATTACAGTATTTATTATTCTTTGTTAGTGTTAGTCAATGAAAATACAGTCCTTAATTGTTAGTACATGTTAATTCACAGTGCATTTCAATAATGTTTTAATAAATGTTGAAATTAACATTTACTAAAATTAAGAAATGCTGTGGAAGTATTGTTTATTCTTAGTTTGTGTTAACTATAGTAGTTAACTACTGTAAAGTGTTACTGAAAGGTGACTTTGTGTTGAAAAGAATGTCAGTAACTTAATTTAAAATATATCTATATACCTTGTACAAAATTGCTGCAGCCGTATAAAGTTGTTAAAATTCCCCACTGTTTTTAACTACTTGCTCGCACTTTATTGTGCTTCACTTTGACAAGAAAGCATCCACCATGAACATAAATTTAAATTTGTAAATGTGATAGGCAGTAAACAGCTGTGCAGATGATGAGTTTACAGAGCTCCTCTCTAGTTTGTCCCTTGTAATCGAACAATGATGTGTCAGTCTTTAATGAAATCTAGCACAGTGCTGAAGCATGAAGATAATTTATTCACTCTGAATTGCCTCCCATAACACGTGGCCACTGGGAGGGTGGCATGAGCTCCCTCAGGAGCTGTTTGAGCTGATATGAGTTTGGTGCAGTGAGGAACCTCCTGAGAGTCTTAATTGAGAATGTAAGAAAGCCACTGTGAAAAAGTGCTGCGTCAGGCGGTGCAGAGAGAACCAGCTGAAGCGACGTTCATAACAGACGTGTGACCCTGCGTTCTAGTTTTCAATTAATAAAATGTGTGATGTTATATAGCATCATTTCTGATGTTTACTAAATTGATCTAGTAGTCAAGACCATAATATCCGGCGCAAAACGTGCCAAACCAGCTGTGCGGATCACTCTGCTGTGGTAACCCCTGATAAAAAAAAAAAAAAAAAGGGAGCAAGTCGAAAGAGAGAGAGAGTCAAGACTGTAACGAGTAGAATAATGAACTGTGTGTGTCTAAAAAGAGAGATGGGCTACATGATATTTTGGTGCCCTACTGGTTATTATCTAATTTTATTATTTTTTTGTTTGATTTATCGGAATCAGATCATATGGGCTATATAAATTTCTAACTTGCTTCCCCTATATTTTCATTTCAATAACCTTTGCCATCATTTAACACTCACATAAAGTCTCTATGCCATTTTTAAGGTTCCTAATATTGTTTTGGGAGTCTCCCACAATGGGTTTACATACACGCATGGTCAAACAACACTTTAGTTTTCTCAAAATATACATTTAATATCACCTCCTTTTCCAGTGATTCTCAAACGATTTGTTAGAAGCAGTTCAAAGATTCAGTCTCTCTAAACCCCTCCTTTCCGTGAGCCTACTCTGCTCTGATTGGTCAGAGGGCCTAGTTTGTTGTGATTGGTGTACAGCGTGTGTCAGAGACAATACCCCCATTGTCATAATTCTGTATTTAAAACGCTCGATAGAAAATATAAATATCTATTATTTGTCATACTTACAGGTTGTGATTCAGTGGAGCCAGTTGTTCCAAATAAACTTTGTACTGACCCATCTTTCAAGAGTGTTTTGTGAACTCTCCAAGATTAGAGAAGCAGTAAAATTACGTTTAAGGGCGGGTCAAGTTGTTTGCAGCCACACTGCATGAAAGGCAAATTCGAAATTGGATAATAGGGGCACTGTAAAGTTGATCTTGAATTTAGTACACTGTTAAATGTAATCTTTAGTAAATATTTTAAAGAATTTTTTATGTTTAATTAAACATCAGTCATTTATTGGTTTAAATTCAGATTTTATTGAGTTTTTTTTTATATTTAATTTATTAGACATTATAGATTTTGAATATTCTCCATTTATCAGTTTATTATTTAGTTATTATGTTTTATATATATATACACTACCAGTCAAAAGTTTTTGAACAGTAAGATTTTTAATGTTTTTTAAAAGAAGTCTCTTCTGCTCACCAAGCCTGCATTTGTTTGATCCAAAGTACAGCAAAAACAGTGCAATTTTGAAATATTTATACGATATAAAATATTTATACCATAACTGTTTTCTATTTGAATATCTTTTAAAATGTAATTTATTCCTGTGATCTCAAAGCTGAATTTTTTTGCATCATTACTCCAGTCACATGATCCTTCAAAGACCATTATAGTATCTGATTAGCTGCTCAAAAAACATGTAGTATTATTATTATTATTATTATGTTGAAAACAGCTGAGTAGAATTTTTCAGGTTTCTTTGATGAATAGAAAATTCTGAATAGCATTTATCTGAAATAAAAATCTGTAATCATCACTTTTGATCAATTTAAAGCCTCCTTGTTAAATAAAAGTATTAATTTCTATGACCCCCCCCCCCCCTCCAAAAAAAATGAATACAAAATTATATCGACTCCCAGAATTGAATTGTATCGTGTTTAATGGTACAAAAGCTTTTTATTTCAGATAAATGCTGATCTTTGGATCTTTCTATTCATCAAAGAATCCTGAAAAAAATGACTCAACTGTTTTAAATATTAATAATAATTATAATTAAAAATGTTTCTTGAACAGCAAATCAAATTATTAGAATGATTTCTGAAGAATAATGTGACACTTTAGACTGGACTAATGGTGCTGAAAATGTAGCTTTGATCACAGGAATAAATTACGTTTTAAAATATATTCAAATAGAAAACAGTTATTTTAAATAGTAAAAATATTTTAGAACTTTACTGTTTTTGCTGTACTTTAGATCAAATAAATATAGGCTTGGTGATGAGCAGAAGAGACTTCTTTTAAAAAACAAAAACTTTTGACTAGTTATATATTATATTATATTATATTATATTATATTATATTATATTATATTATATTATATTATATTATATTATATTAGTATGTAAGTTAAGTTTGGCCATTTATTGGTTATAAAAATAATTATTGGCATATCGGTACCAGCAAGAATTCTAATAGCAGTGCATCCCTACCTATAACTATTGTTATAAGATGAGACCCTAATTATGATTTTGCCAGTGATTCACTCATTCTGTAAAACTGTGATGGAAACATCTCATCGTTTGGGGCCCTTGGGTGCCTGTAATCCTGTACTGCTCTCTATTTTTATTCTCTCTTTAAAGTAGATTGAAATGACACTGTTTTTTTATCCTTTCAAATGGAAAATGAATGTTGGTCACCAGGCTCAAACTGTACCAAATGGTCTTTGAAAAGATACCTTGACTCCATTTGTTTTCCGATTCACTCACACAGAGGAGGGCTTTAAATCATGTTATCATGTGGCTAACCACATCAAGGGATTATTGCTCTGTTTCCCATAGAAACCGACACTTCATATTTAATATCAAACTGACTTCACCCTCCTCTTACATCACTTTCCCCTTGTTTTGATGCTGAGTGATTTGGTCTGCAGAAAGCCAACACTTTCTAACAGAGTCATAGCCGATTTGGGTTTCCAGAAAAGCTTTTGATTCTCGGGCCAGAGTAAACGATGAAGAAATCCTTTTAATGAATCCAGCTGAAGCTGAATTGAGCGCCGTTGTAAGGAACAGATGCTAGCCTTGTGTGCATCTACATGGCTGTTAGCACTAATCATGGCAGAGCAAAGACTGCTAATCTCTCTACGGCCTCTTGGATGTGTCTGAGCACACACAGATGCTGTCTGTTCTACCAAAACCACTGCAGGGCCCAGGCTAATGGACGCTTTTACACTTAACAGGTTTGCACCTAATATCATAGCACAGCGGTCGATCTGAAAGTTTTCTGGCATTATATTTGGAGAGCTTCTTTTATATGCAGGATTGATCTGTTATGTTATTAAGGATTTATACTGTTGTTAAGGGAACAGTTCACCTAAAACTGTATCCTTGTGTCATTTCACAACCATATGCTGTTAATATTTCCATTCAACACTCCAGGTAGAAATGTTCAGAGTGACCAGGGGCTGACAAGCTCCACAAAAGGACAGACCATAAAAGCACCACAAAGTGGCTTCACATTTATGAAACCACTACTGAAACAGCCTTTTTGGTACTTTTTTGGTGTTTTTTGAAGGTTGACAGCTGTACTCACTGTGAAATGTCATTTTATTGCAAGAACTGCAATTATTGTTTAAAAAAAAATAGAAAATGAATGTGAGTAAATCATTACTTATTTTAATTTTTAAGAAATAAAGTGTTTTGTTGTGCCAATGTAAAGCAGTTCTTGCATCCTATTGAACTGTACTTCCATCCCTCACAGTCTCGTTTTCATTTGCATCAAATTAAATCTGATGGTACATTTAAATCAATTGTTATCGAATGTGAATCCCCCTAGAGCAGATGCAAAGTTTATTCTAACAAACAACAAATTTGCATGGCCTTTCTAGAGTCTGTCAACAGCACTATTTGCATTCAGTACATTTCAGAGACAGTGTTCACTTGGCCAGCTTTCACAACTGACTGAAATTTCTTTTATTGTTTAAATGCTTTTTCTTGACACTATTGCATTGAGAGGAGAGTAGGCAATAAGGCAGCGGCACAAAAAATTTGAGATGGCATTGCCCACAAAACCCTTTCTAAAGCCATCCAACCAAAGACTGGTTTGAGCACTCTATATACATACGACATATTTGCCATTTCTATGCAGCCTGAGTCAATATGCAAGTATTTATTTATGCACCCAGGCATATTAGAAAGCACATAGGTGTTTGATCTTTGTATGCTCACGTGTGTGTTTATGTAGGGGCTGGATTAAGGTCAACTAGGGGGATGTATGGCTCACTGCACACAAGTAGCTTTGTATCCACAGGGCTCACCGATATCAGCCTGTTGAACATCTGTACAGACAGCGGGAGACACCCACAACACAGAGCTGTGTGTGCGCTGGGTTTGAAGGGCTCTCATCAGTGCTATACACAACTCTATTGTAATATGTCCAATACCATGTGGACTCGGTTTACTAAAGCATTTAAAGTGTTTGTCTAAACCAAGGAGGCCTATAATACCAGGTGAAAACTATCCGTTAGCATTTCCATGCATCTGAATGGCACTTGCATAGCTTGGTCAGACCTCCCAGGAAGTTCTGTCCTTCACTATTAGCCAGTGCACTGCAAGTGTGTGAGCAGAAAGTCCATTTTACACTTGTGCAATTCACTTGCAAAGTTGCAATTTAGGAGACTGCATTAACGCTTTAATAAATTATTGATAAATTAGCGCTCTTTTTTTTTCGGCTTGAGAGATGAAGTTGGCTACACTGACTCGTTATCTCATCTTGGTTCATATGGATTACATAATCTGAGAATATTTGACTTCTATTTAAATTAGTTCATTTTAAAGTAGACATTTCACTCTATATAGATATACTTTTCTTGTCTGTAAGACATGTATACATGGAGTTTCGAAGTTTCACACTTAAGTTCACAGAGACCGAGACAGTAGAAAGCGCATCCTGTTTGCTTTTATTATTTTACAAAATTGCAATGTTTCGTTGTTATTCTGAGTGCACACATTTAAACATAGAGTCTTTACAGATTCAAACGATGTATTACTCTTATCTGTATGACCAAAAATTACAAAGTATTTTAAGAGCAAGTGACTACACGGGTGACTCTGTCCATCATGCAGTAAGCACGCTACTGTTCAGCTTCCACACTCCGCACTGACACATGAATAGCGCACATTTTTCTAGGTTAACATTAGATTGAGCGGCAATGTAAAGTTGCTACTACATACACCTTTTAGATGAAAAGCCATATTTGAGGTCGATGAATGGTAGGTGAGCATTTGGATGTCCTGCCCGATGTACTGTATTGCCACATACACCAGCCATTAATGATCTGTCCGTCACAGATTGCGTGACTTTTTTTCTGCGACTAATAAAATGTTGGTTGACCAAGCCTCTTCTTGTCAAATAACGGTTAGATAGCTATTAGGGGGCAGCCCTAATAATTTCCTTATATCATTCCAATTCAACTTCCTGTGCGGTGTGGCCAAAAGAGTGCAACAGTGCCAGCCTGCTTTTTCAGCGGCCTTGATTCCGGAACTACAATCTAATAACTCTTGAAACACAAAGGTTGCGGGTTCCATTCTCAGTATTGGCAGGAAATGTGGAAAAAGTGGGGGGTGTAAATGAACAGTGCTCTCTTCCACCTTCAGTACCCATGACTGAGGTGCCCTTGAGCAGGGCACCCAATTGCTCCCTGGGTGCCACAGCATATGGCTGCCCACTGCTCTGGATGTGTGTCCACGGAGTGCATATGTGTAATCACTACTCACTGATGTGTGTGTGCACTTGGATGGGTTAAATGCAGAGAACAAATTCCGAGTATGGGTTATAATAATTGGCTAAATGTTACGTCGCTTTCACTTTCAGGTCATCCCGTGAATGGAAGTCAATGGAACAAAAAGTGTAGTGTGACTGCATTTTAACTGTTTTTTGGGGCGTTTGCTTGTTTTGTTTTGCTTGAGTCTCTTTGGCAAAATCTAAGTTAAAGAGAAAAAATAAATTAAAATTACCCTATAATTTACTCACTCTCAAGCAATCCTAGGTATATATGGCTTTCTTCTTTCAGATGTACACAATCAGAGTTTAAAAAATATTAAAAAATGACCTGGCTCTTCCAAGCTGAATGGGTGCTGAGATTTTGAAGCTAAATAAAGTGCATCTATCCATCATAAAAGTACTCCACATGGCTCCGGTGGGACAATAAAGGCCTTCTAAAGTGACACAATGTGTTTGTGTAATGAAAATATCTATATTTAAAACTTTATAAACCGTAATCTCTAGGTTTCATCAACTGTCGTATGTGGGTTACGAGAGAGTGGCATTCCAGCAGATGACGTAGGTGAACGCAGAAGTAACAAACACGGAAGGGAGGTGTAGAAAGAGCAAAACAAAACACTGGTCACAAATTAGAAGGATTAAGATTTTTAGAGAAAAATGTTGGAGAATTTGGATATAAGCCAAGAGGAGACTGTTTTTCCTTTGCTGTAAACAAAACTTTGTTCTCGCAAGACTAGCATATTCTCGCTGGAGCTTATGCTACACTGGCATCTTACTTCATCCACTGGAATGGCACTTTCTCATGGTGCACATACAACAGATAACAGAAGCTAGATATAGTTTATAAAGTTATAAATTTGGAAATATGGATAAAACTCATCAGTTTGCTTTAGAAGGCCCTTGTTAACCCCCTGAAGCTGTGTGGAGTACTGATGGATGGATGCACTTTGTTGGCCTTTAAAATTTGAACACCCATTCACTGTCATTATAAACCTTGGAGGAGCCAGGACATTTTTTAAAATAACTCTGACTGTATACGTCTGAAAGAAGAAAGTCATATACACCTAGAATGGCTTGAGGGTGAATAAATCATGGGGTAATTTGTGGGCATACTATTCATATTATATATTTAGTTTTCAAAAGGATTTCCTGTTGGGCATGATTATTTAAAAAATAAGTTGAAATAATGTGGTCAGATAGCTGCAAAAAAGCATATACCATTGATTAACAACCTTGTAGCTCTCAGTAGGTCTGTCTTTAAAGGTTTTTTTAGTCATTGTTCCCCTAGGGAGGAAAATGAATGAGATTTTTACTTTCATAAACTAAACGAGTCAATTCTTCAATTCTGAATTTTTTTCAGTTCTAGCCAAACCTCGACTTTTTGGTCTAAGTAGATAACAACAGTTTGAGATTGGTTGAACAGCAGTGTGACAGCTCTGGACTGGTGTTTTCTGATTGATTACAAGCCAAACAGCTTTAACTTGCACACACTTTTACTTTATTGTATATACAGTATATTCCTTAACTGTACACCAACATTGAGCTTATCTTTTTCGCACAGTACCCGATAAAACCATGTCCTGTCCTGGCAAATCCCTTCCAGAAGCTTCTCCAGCTGCTCTGCTGTATGTGGCGTCGTGGATCTCTGCTGAATTGTGTGATGGAGCGGTAAAGTGCTGCGCAAATCCAGTTGCCGCTGGCTGTTAGCTGAACTTCACTTTAATGTTTCTTGTAATGGCAGCCTAACACAGGTTCGGTTTAACCTCTGGCTCAGGTCCAGCTCCCTCAGGCATGAAGATCTTTGGCACAAATAGTGATCTGAGAAGATGAAGAGATCTTTTATTAAACATGCAGGATTCAGATCAGCTCTGCCAGGCTTCTTTTGAGGAATTAGCGTATAGTGTTTGTGTGTTATCATATTAAATTAGCATATGCAATGGGAGATGCTAACACACTCAGGAACACCTCATCTCTGAATATCACCATGGCAACTAGATCAGAAACGGTCATCTCAAAGCTTTTTCGTGTTGGCTTATTTTGTTTGCATCTTAACCCATTCATGTGAAAGGTAAGCACTTACACAAACACGCTTTCAGCTTACACATCTCGTTCTTCGCCTGAGGTAATGAGACACAGTTCCCCTCACCTACGAATGACTTAAGGACTTCCATGAGCGTCGTGCATTGGTCGGAGCGGCAAACTGTGTTGGCGTTGGTTGCTAGGTTACTAAGGACTGAGAGAGTCTCAGATGGCTGTTCTACCCTTGTTTAACATAGAGTCTGTTATTAGGTGAGAGAGCACTTTAGAGCTCTTTATTGACGCCCTGCCGAATCCGAATGAAATCTGAAAGTACTCATCCAGATGAACGCTGAACATAGGCAGAGGACCAAATTTGAGCACAAGGCTGATAAATTGACATTTGTGAGGAGAACGCACACATCCCCCATCCTCTGCCTCTGGCCTGTTTTCTGGAAACTTTGCTTGTGATATTTGCTTGTTTTAAGGCTAAGGAAAGGCTCAGAGGAGCGTGCAATTAGTGATGGTTGAGAGTTCTCAAAAAAATAAAATAATAAAATTCCCCTGAGCACAAACACAAACAAGTACTATGAACAAATCCACATGCATTTATATGCACTTAACTGTGAACTAACTCACTGACATTATGCTAATAAAGATATGGTTCACCCAAAAATAACAATTTAGTCATTATTTACCCACCATCATCTTTTTTGTTTTTTTGTTTAACTGTTTTTGTCAATACAGTGAATGTCATTGGAGTCCATAACTACACAGTACCCTTTTGACTTTCATTTTATGGATTAAAAAACTGAGACATATTTCAAAATATTCATAAGGTTTGGATTGACATGGTGGTGACAATTTTTTCATTTTTTAGTAAACTAGTCCTTTAAATATATATATTTTTTTCTTTTAGGTGAACTTTTATGTACATATTTTCTATACACTGACTCTTCATAGTTAGTGTGGGCTGTCAAGGTTAAAAGAAGACAAAAAACCCTATAAAGGCAGCAGTATTAAGTATAAAGACGATTCATGTGTTTTATTTAATATTTTCACGCCTTCTGATGCTGTAGCCATGGCCATAACCAGGTTTTGAAAACGACTGAGGAATTAAGAATTGAGCTATAATAACCCCATACAAGTATAACTCATTATATACATGAAACTTTAAAAGAGACAGACATGTAGATGTTTGTGAAAGATGTTTTCTCTATTTTGAAAGGATGAGCATTGTTAAATAATATCATATGTATTGCATCAAAATCTGTTAGTGCTTTACTATAAGTTAGGGATGAATAATTTTATCAGTTGTTTATTATTGTTCTAGTTTTCATTAAAAGCAATTGCTATAGATGATAACATTGTCTAGTGCTCTTATGAATGTTTTTAGCATGGCTTAGTAAAAAAATTAACTACTATACTGAATGAAATAGCATAGACTTCTTTATAGCTAGTGTTTGCAAATTCCATTTCATTCTGTAACATTCTTGTTCAACAGATGAGTGTTCTAGTGTTAAAGATAATTAGCTCAGACAGGAAAATCTGGACATCGTGTTGGTTTCAAATGGATGAATTTATCACAGAATATTTGTTTTCGACATGACTTACTTTGTTTAAAAGTAGATACTTCAAGCATTCTATAGATGTCTCTCATGTCTGTGTGTCAAGTATTCGCTGAGTTTTGGTTCAATTTTGTGACATGTTTCAAACTGAAGATCATGGAGACCGAGGTAGCACAAACACACCCTGAGTGTTTTCTTTATTCCACAAAAGCACAACGTTTTGTTGTTATTATGAGTGTATACAAATAAAATAGACTCTTTACTGATTCGAAATTAAGTTTCTTTGGCAGTTATCAGGAAGAAATGCCACAAACCATGCTGTCGTGTTTGTCGACCCTAGAGTTAAATGGTTGTTTTTGTTAGCATTGATAACGTTTCTGACAGATAGTAACATGATGTTTTTGTGTTTGCCTTACCGAAGGTGATATCATGTCAGCAATAGCCTGTCCATGAGCTTTTTTGATTATTGTCAGTTTAAGTGCCTAAATGTTCCTTGAGGTTTAGTTATAATGTAAATAAAATTTCTTTTGCACAAAATAACATAAATATGTGACAAATATGATAAATTCGGACCCTCTTTCTGAAACGACCTATTTTTAAGGAGGGGGTCCTTTAAGGCTTCTCAGTAATCGAGCACTGTTATGATTGGCTAACGTCTTTGAACAGGAAACCATATCAACGTCCTTTCACTATTGCATGTGAGTGTTTTGACATTGTGATAACAAAAACAGTAATTTCCAGACAAAGTATTATGAAATCATTTACTTACAGTTTGTGATGCAGCTGCAGTCAGATCGTGTACAACTACATCTTTCAACAAAAGTTTCTTTGTGAACTCTCCATGACAGTGTGCCTTGATTACAAAACAAAATGCTCTGATCAATCCTCAGACACAATCCGGAATGCCATTAAAATAAACTGTCTACTTGTTCCTTACGGTGGGATCCTTCTGATATCTGTACAAAGACGTGAACGAGCTGTTTAAACCAAACGCAATTTGTACTATTGACAATTAAGCTACTGAATGCCAATGGGTAGGGCCTATGCGCCGGAGGCAGTGTTTATGCAAATGTTTGTGCCCAGGTAACACCAACCTGGCACCTCAGATCCAAACGAGCAGTTTTTTGAGCTTGATTAAATAATTATTTTGTTTATAATGAGGAGGATGTTTTAAGCTATTAAACTTGCAGGATGTTTTAATGGTACAAAGACCACTTATATTCCAAAAGACCAAGGCGAATTTGGTTTCTCGTGTCACCCCTTTAACTTTTTTTAAGTGTCAAATTAAGTAGAAAAGACAAGCCCAAAGAAAAGCTGGATCTGGCAACAGACTAGAAGCTGTGCTCGCACCTGTACTCACAACTTTCATAGCTGGCTACAGCCATGAGCGTAGCTTTAAGTGAGGAACAGACGAGAAGATAGTTGAGAAACTATTGACAGGATTTTCTATACCTTTGTGAACTGTTCTTTTGAGATGTATAGCTTCAAATTATTATTCTGATATGTATCTTTTATTATGATATATATAGTCCTACTATCCTAGCAATTCCATCATTTTCTGTAGTTCTCTCCATTCAAACTGTCATTGGTACAGTGCTGATGCATGTAGGAGTTGTTGCTTGGCAACTGAACATCCTTAAACAATAATGTTTGATTCACATTTTCGTCAATGGTTTTTCATTCGTTTCAATCAATAAATAGTGAGGGAACATTCAGATCAGTTCAGATATTGCAGTTTGAGGCACACCCATGCTCTTGGACAGCAAAAAATAAGAATCATTTATGACTCATCTTTGGATGTGATCAATTTTTCCAACCAGCAATTACATTTAAAAACTGAAAGTGGGTCAGTCTGAAGTGACGCTGTGGGTTGGGGTGAACGCAGCCTTCACATCTGGTGCCCGGTGCTCTTTCTTTCTGACACAGTCAGGGGTAGCAGGTGCATTAGCTGAGAGTCTGGTGAGTGTGCTCTGCCAATTACTCATTATTAAGAGCCTCTGAGTGAGTGGACGCCGTTCAGAGAGGGAAAGTATGCGAGCAGATGGAGGATCAAAATCTGTTGATTGTTGTTTGACTTTTTCTCTAAGAACTCCTGCTGTTAATGCCGCCTTACCAGAGGTGCTGCATATTTAATGGAGGTAATTGACGTTTTTGGGACGTTTCGCAGCATTCTTCTTTAGGGCATATTAAATATGTAAGGGACAATGTACAGTCTTGACTGTATGCTATCATATACTATATTACACAGCAGCTTAACAAATAAATAAATACATGAATATGAAATATTACTTTGAGTCCAAATTATTTTATGTTAGTTGCAGATTTGCTTAAAGGGAGAGTTCACCTAAAAATGAAAATTCTGTCATTAATTACTCATTCCATAAAACCTTCGTTCATCTTCTATATACAAATTGAAATATTTTTTAAGAAATCCGAGAGCTTTCTGACCCTGCAGACAGCAACACAACTGACACGTTTAGGGCCTAGAAAGGTAGTAAGGACATTGTTAAAATAGTCCATGTGACATCAGTAGGGTTGGGTATCACTTGAATTTTATTGATTCCAGATCTGCTTATCGATTCCGATCCTTATCGATTCCAATAAGATTTAAAAAAAAAAAACATAACAAGTCATACATTTAGATGTAAAACATATTTATTCTTTTACAAAGTGTTTTTTGCAGGTAAATACCATGAGCAAAAAACAGCAGCCTACAAGAGGAACTTTTGCCTATGGTTTCACAAAAACTACCTCAGCAAAAACAACTAGACTAATATAAATTTTAAACATGAAATTGTTAAAGACAAGTAAATCTGTAATAAAACAGGAACAAACAACACTGCAAAAAAAAAAAAAAAAATGCTTTTCTTACTTTTTGTTTTGTTTCCAGCCAAAATATCTAAAAATTCTTACATCAAGAAAGATTTTCTAGACAAGTAAAAATTATTGTCTTGTTTTCAGAACAAAAGCGAAGAATTAAGTGGGTTTTTGCTTAGAACAAGCAAAATAATCTGCCAGTGGGCTTACCCCATTGGCAGATTATTTTGCTTATTTCAAACAAAAACAAATAATTTTGTTTTTTTTCTGAAAACAAGACAATAATCTTTACTTGTATAGAAAATCCTTCCTGATTTAACCGTTTTTTTGCAGTGAAATCAATTAGCAGTCACATAAATAAATACAACTGAACAACTTTCAGGTACAGAAATTGAAATCAAAAGTTTAAAAACACTGTAGTTTTCTTTTTTAAATACAATGTAGATGAATCCTTGTTAAAGTTCAATATTCAGTCAAAATCAGTAAATGATTTTCTTCTGTTCTTTGAATAACATTAATGACAGGCAGAATGTTTATTAGGCGGCTGTCTCTTTAACACTGAACGCATGCAGACTAAAAATACTGTTATAGATGTTTTTCTGAACACGGAAGTAAGTCCGACTCTTAACTGAAAGAATGCTTTGCATTTCCGGTCTGCATTGTTTCTAGTCAAATTTGGGTATATTCCGAGCTAATAAACTAATGTTAAACCTATTAAAATGTTTTTAAAAAGCACATTGCGACATTGCCAAGTGATGGCGCTATGGAGCCATGTGACCGTCATTTGTCAGTGGCTCTCTTTAATGAGTGTGTAGATGACATGAAGCAGCGGACGTTAGCTACATTAAAAACAGATGGACGCTATTTGAATGGGTTCCTATGGAAACCGGAACAGAAAAGCATTTAATCTGACGTTAGAATTCGTAATGGCGGCACTCATCGTTTACTCAGGAAAAAGGTCTATAAAACGGATAGTTCCGGTCCTTGTTTCTGATTGGTTAAGACGCATTCTAAGCTGTTGTAAATTACTCTACAAACACCTTTGTTTACGTTTGTGTGTTGCTGGGCAACCACTTTGTGGCAACCACAACTGTTCCTGAGGAACTACATTGTTTGGCGGAAGAATAATGTTTTTATTAATATCATTACACTTTGTTTAATTTTGTAAAACCTTACTACATATGGAGTAACTGTTTTATAATAGCCCTGTAAAGCTGTGGTTTACAGTGATTTTATAACAGCTGAGGGGGTTTTGATGTCCCTTAGCTGTTATAAATTCACTGTAAACCACAGCTTCATGGGGCTTATTGCTTTATTACAAATTCGTTTTCTTTCAAAGCGGTTTACGTTCAAGACAAAAAACGTCTGTGTTTATGATGATTCAGCCCACTAGCGTATTTTGTGCATATTGGTCGGTAAATATGAAACAGAAATCAACTTTTTCTGCAGTGGAAATTCAATGTTTTTCCCTTATTATGCTTTAAATCACATTAAAATGCGAATGTAGGATTCATTAAGCGGAATCGGAATGCACGTGTCTTAACAAGTCCCTGGTTCTTGGAAATTTGAAACCTGTTCTAAAATGGACCAGTTTTTGATACTCAACCCTAGACGTTAGTGGTTTAACGCGTGTCAAAGACTGACATGGAAAAGAACAAATCATTGAAGGAAGTAGTTATTTTTGTTTTCTTTGCACATAAAACATTTTCTTGTAGCTTCATAAAATTACGGTTGAACCACTGATGTCACATGGACTATTTTAAAGATGTCCTTACTACCTTTGTTGGCCTTGAACGGGTCAGTTGCGTTGCTTTCTATGCAGGGTCAGAAAGCTGTTGGATTTCATCAAAAATATCTTATTTTGTGTTCGAAGATAAGGTCTTACAGGTTTGGAACAACATGAGAGTGAGTAATTTATGACAGAATTTTCATTTTTGGGTGAACTATCCCTTTAACCAACCAATTAATGTATAAACAGGAAAGTAGTAAGACCTTTTCACTTTTCTACATTGTTTTTCGTCATCCTTCCTTCTTTCTCTCCTGTTCTTTTGCACCCTGTTTAATTTTATATCTAGCACACAATCTCAAACACACACAAGTACAGAGCAGAAAGATGTGTGTCTTTATTCCTCTGGAGTGTTCATGTAACTCTTGGGTTTTGAGGAAGAACAGCATCCTCGTTCCTGGCAGATTTCTCCTGGGTCTCTCTTATAATCACCAGCAACTTATTAAATAAATGACAGACATTAAGCTGACACACACACACACACACACACACACACACACACACACACACATACATATGCCTGCAGCTGCCTGAGTGTGTGACTGGACCAGAACACTGAGAGGGGAATGAGAGACTGATAGCATGTTCGAGACAGATTGTACCTGTGGGGGACAGTAAGTCACATTTCACTGTGCACAAACATCCTTGTTCTCTCTCTCTCTCTCTCTCTCTTAATGAAACCATACTAGGGAATCATATAAACGCCAGTCTTAGCTAACTGTCTGGCTGAGATTGCAGAAGTCTCTGTATCCATGGCAGCAGTCTTGCTGTACACTCTGTTAGTAATGTGTCACCTGTACAGCACGTCTGATGCAACACCAGCAGCTCGAGGTGGCACTGCACAGATGGCATTCCTCATTGTCATTTCCTGTTAGGCTTTTCACTCACCATTGTGACACATTGTGAGTTAAGACCAGCCAGTTACATGTCAGTGGTAACATGTCAATACGGAGTGTGGATATTTTGAGGAATCGTAACCGAGATGGTTTGTAGTAACAGTGCACACTTCCAGTCATCCAGAGCGCATGTTACTTTTTTTAATGGTGTTTTTGTTTTGCACTTGACTTTGCCTTTGGGGATAAATAAAGAACAGTAAGTTTTGCTTTTCTTGTAGAAAACTTTCTTAAAGGGATAGTTCATCATTTATTCACCCTGATGTAGCTTCACAGGGAGCTTTAGAATCACTGTGAGTGATGAGTTAAACTGGTTCGGTGAATCAGGTTTTTGATTCATTTCTATAATAAAGTCTCAACAGTCCATTTGGATTAAAAAGATTGCTTTCATTTCTTTCACTTTCAGTCATTCTTTTTTTCTTGGTTTGGAACAAAATGAGAGTGAGTAAACAATGAGAGAATGTTCTCCAACATGCCCATTTAAAAGGATTGTTTAACTGAAAATGAAAATTGCTTTATCATTTATTGACCCTCATGTTGTTTTACAGTGAGCTGCTCAGACTTCAGAATCACTTTGAGTCACTAAATTGAACTTGAGAACCAAACTGCTTTGGTGAATCAAATGATTCATTGAAAAGATTTTACTCAATAATGCCTGTGAATTAAAAAAACCAGCCACTACATTTCTCAGTCATACAAGCTTGGAATGACATGAGGGTGGGTAAACTAAATAGAAATGTAAAATTCTTATGAGCTACACTAACAGTCAAAAGTTTTTGAACAGTAATATTTTTAAAGTCTCTTCTGATCACCAAGCCTGCATTTATTTGATCCAAAGTACAGCAAAAACAGTAAAATTTTTAAATATTTTTACTATTTTATTTGAATATATTTTAAAACGTTGTTTATTCCTGTGATTTCAAAGCTGATTTTTTAGCAGAATTACTCCAGTCACGTGATTCTTCAGTAATAATTTTAATATTCTGATTTGCTGTTCAAAAAGCATTTATTATTGTGTTGAAAACAGCTAAGTGGAATTTTTTTTCACGTTTCTTTGACGAATAGAAAGTTCAGAAGAACAGCATTTATCTAAAATATAAATCGTTTGTAACATTATAAATGTCTTTATCATCACTTTTGATCAATTTAAAGCATCCTTGCTAAATAAAAGTATTAATTTCTATATAAAATATACATATACTGACTCCACGCTTTTGAATGGTATAGTGATATAGTGGTAATGTTATAAATGCTTTTTATTTCAAATAAATGCTGATCTTTGGATCTTCCTATTCATTTTAAATATCGATAATACAAATGATAAAAAATGTTTCTTGAACAGCATATTGGAATGATTTGTGAAGGATCATGTGACACTGGAGTAATGATGCTGAAAGTTTTGCTTTAATCACATTAAAAAATTATATTTTAAAATATATTCAAATAGAAACCTGCTATTTTAAACAGTTGAAATATTTCACAATATACTGCTTTTGCTGTATTTTACATCAAATAAATGCAGGCTTGGTGAGCAGAAGAAACATCAATTCCCAGTATATTATTCCCACTTAAATAAATAGCTCAGATAAAAAAAAAAAAAAAAATTCTTAATCTGTATCTGTTCCAAATCTGTTTTAAAAAGAACACATTATTATATGACAGGAAATCATATAATTTTTCTTTGAATGATGAGGAGCAACTATCCTTATAAATGTACACAAATTATGGAGTAATTTAGTGAAGATTTAAGTTTTCGATACAAATGTAAAAGAAGGAATGAATTAGAGCAAGCATTTTTTATAGTGGGTGTTAATATATTTGACGTCATTAATTTACTCAGTAACTAGTTAATTGATTCTCCTTCATGTCCTCAGCATCACTGATCCTCTGACACATGCAAGGAACAGTTTATCACAAGCAAGTTCAGAAACTGCCAATAACCTCGAACCAAGAAATGCCCTTTCCAGATGTTCATACAGCTTATGAACTATGCCACTTTGTCATTGTCATCAGCACCGAGTTCACAGTTCAGAGGAAAGCACTGCAATGACCCTTCATGTCAACCCCAACACTCCTCCTCCTCATCTGTCATCTCTCTCTTCCTGTCTTTGAGCTCTGCACAGACCTAGTCCTGCACTTGACGCCTCAGTGAGTCTATTCATGAAAACAGAGGGAGCGAGGGAGCAAGGAAGTAAAGAAGAAAGGGCGAAATAGAGATAGTGAGAGAAAAATGAGAGAAAGGGAAGGCCACAGGAAGAGAGGAGAGGAGGAGTGCAGCCAGAGAACATCATTAAGGCTTGTGGAAAGGAGAGACCGCAGAACAAACGCTTCATGAAAGATTCTCTTATAATACATGAGGGTGTTCGTCCGTGAAGAATTTCATCAGTCCTCCAACCTCCCAGCATTCCTCAGGACTGCAGCTACACTTCATCCATTTACTCACCACACAATAGGGCGGCACGGTTAATCAATAAATATATGAGATTACAATTACAGCTGATGCAGTTAACTAATTGATAGAGGTGTTGATTACAGCATTTCATTTTGGTCTACTCCTATTGCATTAAAGATTTATATTTATATATGTGTGTATATATTGAGTACTGACCTGAATAAGATATTTCTTAACACATAAAAGACATTTTGATACAGTCCACAGGAGAAAACAAGTTGAATTTCTAAAAACGACCCCTTTCAAAAGTTTACATACACTTGATTCCTAATACTGAGTTGTTAACTGAATGATCCACATCTGTTTTTTTTGTTTGTTTGTTTAGTGATAGTTGTTCATGAGTGCCTTGTTTGTCCTGAACAGATAAACTGCCTGCTATACTTCAGAAAATCCTTCAGATCCCACAAATTCCTTGGTTGTTCAGCATTTTTGTGTATTTGAACCCTTTCCAACAATAACTGTATGATTTTGAGATCCATCTTTTCACACTGAGGAGAACTAAGGGACTCATATGCAACTATAACAGAAGGTTTAAGCGCTCACTGATGCTTCAGAAGGAAACAAGATGCATTAAGAACCGGGGGTGAAAACTTTTGAACAGAATGAAGTTGTTGTAGCTTTTTTTTTCCACTTAGTACTGCCCTTCAAACACTACAGAAGATGCTTACATGTTTCCCAGAAGACAAAACAAGTTAAATTTACCCTGATAGTCAAATTCAAAAAGTTTTCACCCCCTGGGTTCCATTGTGGACTATATGCAAACGGCTTTTATGTAAAATATCTTATTCAGGTCAGTACTAAATAAAACAAATAACATGAATTTTGTATGATCCCCATATTTTGGTAAAATAAATGTAAACTTTTGACTTCAGTTGTGCATTTATATATACTTAGTACTGTCACAGTACCTTTTTGTAAGTGCCATTTCTAATGTTTTGCTTTTCAGGCTTTGATGAGGTTTGATAGAGCAGAGGTTCCATTACAGAATAGCTTTTAAAGAAAATGTGGAGAATCTTTAGCATCATCTAAACCACATTTACTTTGGTAGCTGGATGCCCTTCAACTGAGATTGGAGTAAATACTGGAAGCTTTTAAACTAATTCAAATCCTGAAACATACCCAAATGATCTGAGCTCAGTATATGGCAGATAACAACACTTGATGACTGTCTACCTTCAGAGAACATGAAAAAAGGTCACATGCAGAGCGACTTGCTCTGTGTTGAGGTCTCTGCATGCTCTTGTGTGTTTTATGTTTTTCCAAGTTTATTTTAAGATGCTGAATGTTAGGTAATTTATGACAGGTTTGTTCTGTGCCTCTGAGAGCGTGGAAAAAAATAGAAAAGAACAAAATAATCAACAGTCTAACACCCTTCCCTCACACTTTCAAAATACACACACGCTCACACTTCTCTATTTTAGAACTTCTTTAGTAGTTCTGTCTTCTGTGAGAGCAAAATGAATTTGCTCTGTACTCTTCACACTATGTTTTAAGGCGAAGAGATAATGGAAAAAAAGAACAGTCCAGTCAAGGACTCACGTCTGCTCTAATGTAAAAGATGTGGCTCTTACTCGTCCACCTTTCTCAGCGCTCTGACTGGGTGAGACTGTATTAAGAGGGAATAAACAGATAGAGTTCGTCATCAGCAAAGATGAACAGACCTGCTCACCAAGGGCTTTCATATAGGCAGCTAATGATGGATATTTGGGTGTTACGTCAACTATGGGCTCATTTGACATTAAGGACTTGCTAAATCTGTGATACTGAAGTGCCATTTCAATGTACAAAAAAATCCTAGAGTTATTACTTTTCGTATTAGTAGATTCATAATCTGTTAGGAGCAGCTTAGTAACAATGAAAGAGACTAAGCAAGCTTTGCATGGGAAAAAAAGATAAGCTCTGTTTAAAAAATGTTGAAGGGCTAAAAACAGATGCTTAGATTTTCCAGCTTCACCCTCTTGAAGAAACTGGCAAGTCCTTAGACTGCAGCTCTAGTAGTGTAATAATATGACAGAATGTCCCTTGTTAAGTCAATTAGTATACAGCTTTATTAAAACTGTTCTTTCGATCTCTCTAAAGATATTCCCATACTGAGCTGGGCCTTATTGAACACATGGCTCTTCTGAAATCGACCTGTATTGTCAAGTGTCTTGAATGATTCAGTCTTGCAGACTAGCAGGTAATGGCACCTCTGGGATCCTAAACATTGGGGCTTCATGCTGATCTAGAGCATTTTGCCTCAGAGGAAATACTGATAAATATGAGATGGTTGTGCTTCTGGGTCTGCAGCTATAGCAGAAATGCAGGTGTACTTCAAAATTAAAACTTTACAGTAAGAGATAATGCACAGTCAGCTGATCATAACCACAACATAACTCTAGACAGGGCTGAATGATTTGAGATTAAATTAATTTATCATGTGAGTGTGGCGTGTAATGAAAGACTTTTTTTGTTTAAGTACTATAAACGGGTCCACGGTGCATCTACCAACCCTGATAACATGGAAAAACTTCGTTTTGGTAAGCCTTTCTTTGCAAGCACATGAAAAAGTGACATGCTCAGATTTAATGCCAACTTTGACATAGAAAGGGGACCTTATTATAATTTTACCGTCTTAATCTGCACGTTTCCAACCACAGCACTACTATTTAGTTTAGCAAGCAACAGCGGTGTACTAGTTCTAACGCCATGGCAAAGGTTGGAGAAAAGCATGCTCACTGCATTTTTGTTGTTGTTGGCTGCATAGACGAGCATAGAACACTATTTAGGCCGCGATCACACCGAACGCGTTTTAGCAGTTGGAGGCGCCTCTTTTGAATGGTTTTCTGTTGGCAGTCAGCGTTCTCCGCGCTGCTTATGCGCACTGGGCGCCTCGCGTTTTCGCCGCCTGCTGCGCCTCGCGTTTTTGCAGGAGCGCTCTGAGCGCCTGAAGTTGAAAAAAAATCAACTCTGAGCGGAAAAACGCCCAACGTCATTCGCGTTCTTTTCCATTGTCCAATCGAATGAATAGAGAGGCGGGCCTTCTGTTCTGGTGACGAAAGTTTACCGTTGCTTAAAAAGTCCGGAGACTGCAGAAAAGGAGGAGAAACCTTTGTTGTCTATCGTGGGTAACCCGGAGCTGTATTATTTAGGGTTTCTGCTAATATGACAGTTTACTTAACAGCAAAAAAACTAAGATTTTAGAGCGCTCGCGCTATAATCCTTTGATTTGACTGACAGGACAGCTGTTTTGGTCATTGCTTAGCAACATAAAAAAACCGCAGCACACTGCTCTTTTTTAAAAGTCACCAAAAAAAGGCAGTGCTGTGCGCCTCGCGTTTTTAGAACGAAAAGACGCGTTCGGTGTGATCGGGGCCTTAGAGTCCCAGCCTCAGAGGAGACATGACTAATATAACGTGACCCCCCCCCCCCCACTGTCTAGCTTCACAGACATAATCGACTGTTTTAGTAACTCATTTGTGTTTTAACTCATTTGTATTTGACAGTTCAAGCGCAATAAGTAATGAAAGAGAACTTAGTTTAGTACTCACATGCCCTGTGAAAGAATGAAAGAAGTGAAAAGTTGATGAACGTG
Source organism: Garra rufa (assembly GCF_049309525.1). Classification (NCBI taxonomy): domain Eukaryota; kingdom Metazoa; phylum Chordata; class Actinopteri; order Cypriniformes; family Cyprinidae; genus Garra; species Garra rufa. The sequence continues at coordinate 25,102,416 of NC_133381.1, forward strand.
AATGAGTCTTATTTATTCACTTACACTTGATTAGTTTAACAACACTGACTCATTTAGGAGTCTCTGAATCATTCTCTCAACTGATTCATTTAACAAAAACCACTAATGTGTGTTGTTGAGAGGCTCACAACTGTTAAAGGGGACATTGGATGCCCATTTTCTACAAGTTGGTATGATTCTTTAGGATCTTCATGCAATGTCTGCAACCTACTTTGCTTAAAATTCCTCAATAGGCATATAAAACAGCATCCTTTTTACCTTGTCAAAAACAGCTCTGTTCACTTTAACATGTTTTGTTGCATGGCTCTTTAAATGATAATGAGCTACTGCCCACCCCGCCCCTCTCTTCCGTTTTTTTGTGTATTTGGTGGCATGTTACCATCAAAAACAAAACATACATTGCATCCTCAGTGGCTCTGATGAAAATTATGTTCACTTTTACATCCAACTACAAAACTGTTTTTAGTCAAGAATGTGGAGAAAATGGCGGACAGCGTTCAACTGGTAAAAAAAATATGCTAATACGGGACAGTGTGTCAGCAGTTGTGGGCAGGGCTTGAGCAGTATGACATCACTCTGCTCAGAAAATCAAAACGACTTGATAATTGAGACTCTTTAGTTTTTTTGGGGTGTTAAAAAAAGGAGTGAATGGATTTTTATCATTGTAGGGTGGTGGGGTTTTTTTTTTTTTTTTTTTTTAAGCTTTTTTCTTTAGCAGAGCTCAACCTGCGTACCCAAGGACTCCACATCCAAGTCCAATTCTGTGCGGTTACCTTGTTACATCCGGAAAGGGAAACATGTGGAGCTGTAATCATAACTGTGAACAAAAACAATTATAAGTGCTCGCTGGTTTACCGCCTCTAGTTCATTTCTGTTGGAAACTGCAGCGATATGCACTTATTGCTACGTATTTCGCAAAAACGTTCCCAGAGGTATGTTTCGTCATGAGATCAGGTTGAGAATCTAACCAAGTAACTATTTTGCTAAAAAGTAAGTTTCTCAACAATTTTTAATATTAAAATAAAAAAATTACAAATCACACTCACACCTGCTGTTTGGTCTGAATGTTAGCACGGCTGCCGTATATTCCTTTGCAGACATGGTATGTTGTTATCTTTTTTACTCTTGGGGACCGAGAGAGCTCTTACAAGCCGAGCGCTTATGATAGACTGAGTGCTAACAGTCTTCATAAAGTCTGATACTATCTGAAAGTACAGAAGTGCTTTGTCAGCTCCTGCAGGAGCAGTTAGCCAAGCACAAGAGGGATTATTTTGGAGTGCAGAAACTGAAATCAATAGTAATCTAAATAGAGTAACACGCGTATGTGCGTTTCTGTGTGTTTACACAGGCCAGGGAGCTTGTCGATATATTGTATCTGCGCTGATCATCTTTGAACTGACCTCCATTAACTATAGGCTCACTCGTTTAGCTAAGTACATGATTCTGCTCGTGTTAATTAATTTGTTTCTCATGACCTCATCAAACGGGATCCGACGTTCACAAAAATAGTATGTAGAATCATCCTGTAATGATTATAATCGGGTATTAATACCCCGTCTCCTCACAGAGCCAAAGAAAAGCCTCTGTGTGCCTGTGAAAAAAGACCAGAACAGAAAAGCTAATTATCACAACTGACACTCCCACTGTTAACGCCACGCCAACTAAAGCAGAGAGTGTGAGCACACAAGGCTAATATGCAAATACTGGTGTTAATTATGGAATGCTTAGTTGTGGAATGAGTTGAAATGCTTTTTTTCACACGTTGGATAAGCAGAGCCAGTTAACGCTTCTTATTTTGGAGAATTGCGAGACAAAATTTGCTCAGTCACATACGTCTGAAACCAGTAGTCCCAGTGCATATTTGTGTGCATATTGTTCTTTCCAGGTTTCTGTGGGGACTTTTTTACTTCAAAATCTCAAATGGGACGCAAGTCTCGTAGAGCTGGGGGCAAAAGTTTACATCCACTTTTTAAAATCTGCAAAATGTTAATTATTTTACCAAAATAAGAGGGATCATACAAAAGCAGGATATTATTTATTTAGTAATAACCTGAATAAAATATTCCACATAAACTGCTTGCTGTTCTTCAGAAAAAACGTTTATGTCCTACAAACTATTTTTGGTTTCCCAGCATTTTTGTGCATGATTTTGAGAGTCATCTTTTCACACTAAGGACAACTGCAGCACTCATATGCAACTATTACAGAAGGTTCAAGCACTCACTGATGCTCCAGAAGGAAAAACGATGCATTAAGAACCGGGGGTGAAAACTTTTTGAATTTGACGATCAGGGTAAATTTAACTTATTTTGTCCTCTGGGAAACATGTACCTATCTTCTGTAGCCTCTGAAGGGCAGTACTAAATGAAAAAAATATATGCTATTTAGACAAAATAAGAAAAATGTACACATCTCCATTCTGTTCAAAAGTTTACACCCCTGACCTCTTAATGCATCGTTTTTCCTTCTGAAGCATCAATGAGCATTTTAACCTTCTATAATAGTTGCATGTGAGTCCCTCAGTTGTCCTCAGTGTGAAAAGATGGATCTCAAAATCATACAGTCATTGTTGGAAATGGTTCAAATACATAAAAATACTGGAAATCCAAAATGGATTTGTGGGAGCTGAAGGATTTTTCTGAAAAACAGCAGGCAGTTTAACTGTTCAGGACAAACAAGGGACTCAAGAACAACTATTACTAAAAAAAAAAAAAAGCTGTGGATCATACAAGTAAGAACAGGGTCATTTTTATGAATTCAATTATTATTTTCTCTTGTGGACTATATTTAAACATATATATGAAATAAACATAAACATGCATTTTGAACGATCCCTCTTTTTTTTTTCTTTTTTTTTTTTGGTAAAATAATTGACAATTAGCAGATTCTGAAAACTTTTTTCCTCAGCTGTATGTAAATATGAACTTTTGGTGTCCAGGGATGAGGTCTTGGATCATTTATCTTCTGCTGTAAATGTCTTTATGAATATGGATGTTGCTGTCCAACTCAATTTTTTGTCCAATTCTAGCTGCTGGTAAGTCCTAATTCAGCTTTGAAGGAGTAACATAAATATGTGGTGTCACTGTCTGAGGTTATGTTGGTTTACTTTGAGAGAGTTAAAGGTCTCAGGAATTGAAAGCTCCAGTAAACATGTCAATAAAGGCCCAGAAAGGAATAGGATTTTCGCTGCATTTGCTGAAGTATTTCTGTTTGGAATGATACTACATAATGTTTCCAGTTTAGGCTTCATATTTGGAGTCTGCCAGAAAGACAAGACACTTGATGAGAAGATTGATCTGTTGAATTTGTTGCCTGTTCACATCCCTCAATATGATTATGAACAAATGTCAGTCGTTTCTTAATTAGCAGCATGGGAATATGACTTAAATAGGCAGTGCTATATAATGAATGCTAATCAGATACTCAATGAATCATCCATTCAGCACAGCAGAACGGCTATTTAAATCACGGCTGTAGCGCCCCAAGGTCTTTTATATTAAAGCAGTTCTGTTTAATAGCCATTGAAATGAAAACTGAATTGATACATGACAGAATTTGTATAGTGTTGAAATTTCTTTTCGGCATAGTCTTGTGAAGAGCCCAAGTTTTACAGATGATTAGAGTTGTTTTCTTGAACACAGTTTCATATTTTGATTTTAATTTTCAAGATGACCGTAATGTTTTCCATAAATTATAAATTGCAAGCATTTATACTTAAGTCTTGGTTAAGTTTGTGTGTTTGTTTGCATTTTGGCTGCAGATGTGTGAGCAAGCTTGTGTGTAAAGATGTTCAGAAAGTAGGTTGTAACTGGACCCCAAAGTATCTGTTTGTGATTTTAGCATATTGAGGCCACAGATTAAATAATTATGGAGTACAAAATGTTTTACAAAAATACTTTTTGACAATTTGATAGAGAAATCCTGAGACAACCCAATGCAGGTGGGACTAACAAAACAGATGATTGAGTGGAATTATGTGTATTTACTGTATGAATAATGAGGTGTTTATTATTTAAACTATATAGGCACTTAACACTTTTTACTCTCTCACTTGTTTTATTTCATTTGTACACTGAAATACAGTATTTGTGCTTATACTGTACATGTTTATTTTCTTCACACATCATGTCTCATATCTCAGGCAATCCACTAACACTACTTTTTTGATTAAGAGTGTTAATTTCACTGTTTATATTATCATAGTTTTAATAACTGATTTTTTATGATGCATTTGGAGATTGGAAAGGTTGCATGATATAATGTGACCTTCATAAAGCAAGGAAAAAAAATAGTGGCATTTATTTCTTTTATATACTTTTTGCATTTTATGTATTAATTTATGGGTCAAAGATGTTAAGATGTCCACATTAAAAGTTTACAAAAGTGATGTTATGTCCATAGAAAGCACATTAAATGTAATTAAAGTGTCTAATTTTAAGGTTTCAAATACGATTTTGGAGAACAAAATTTGTTACATTGTCATTCATTGTAACACAATATTTATGTAAAAATTCAAACAACATATTAAAATACATAAATGAATAAGTGAGCATGTTAAATTTGATTGTGTTTTAAATGAGTAGAACATTCTTACTGAATAATGGGCAAAACCTAGTGGCACATTTTAAAAAAAATGTAGAACTACAACTAATTAGTATTTGGGGTGAAAGTAATTTGTCGTTTAATATGTCATAAATTGATTTTGTTGTAAATATGCCTGACAAGATTGTTAAACTGGATGACATTTTAATGGGTGTCTTCTGTAAATTAGAGGAAAATGAGAAAAACAAAAACAAAAATGCAATTAAATTAAACATAAAACTTTATTTATTTATTTTTTTGAAAAACAACAATTTAAAGCAGCATTACACTCATTGTTTTTATGCTTAAACTCTTTTTCATCTTTGACCCTTAGACCCATAGACTGTTTTATGCATTTATTTATACATAAAAGTTCACCCAGTAGTTCATGCAAAAGTAAAAATTTGCTGAAAATGTTCTCATCCTCAGCTCATCCAAGTTGACAAGGTTGATAATTAGATAAGTTTGTTTCTTCTTTAGAACAGATTTAGATAAATTTAGCATAGTCACCAATGAATCCTATGCAGTGAATGGGTGCCGTCACAATGAGAGTCTAAATAGCTAATAAAATAATCCACAAGTAACCTATATCTTGTGAAGTAAGCCAGTGATGTAATGCTCCAAATCTGTTTCCGATGACGAAACAAACTTATTTACATCTTGGATAGTCTTAAGGTGAGTACATTTTCATCAAATTTTTATTTCTGGGTGAACTTTTTTAAATGTTTCAAATTTAAAACAAAGTTTTGAAATTTACCCTTTGGACATAGAAGTGCCTGAGTTGAAAAAACACCAAATTATTACATTTTGAACATGGGAGACTATCCTCGCAATATACTGTTTATGTAAAGGTTTGCTCAAAGTTCTCTCTTTCTTGTTTTTTTTTCGTTCTGTAGAGTCACAGTGCACATTGTGTGGAGAGACCGAAGGTGAGTTTGTTCCTCATCTCCAGAACTGTGTGTGGTAGTTAACACTTAACCCAGACTGTGTTTGTGTGCTCTAATGGCACGGTGGGGATTTCGGAAAGCACATGCACTCATCTGCTTTTAATGCTTAAATTCATCCTGATGCCGAGCTGCTTGCGGTCATTGTGTTGTGATTCTTCGCTGCTTGCATCATCACAGCTGGCTACCTTTAGCAGAACCGAGGCTGCGTCTCTCTCTGCTTCACCCGCTGCTTGTTCTGCTCTGCTAACGTGACTAATTCACAAACACACTAAGTAGCAGTGCCGCTACTCTGCTGTTTTTGTTTAGTTTTTTTGCTAATCTGCTGTTATTCTTTACATCTTTTCTTTTTCTTTCTTTTCAGACTTTATCTCAATGCGCTAATGTTTGATATTGTGTGCTTCCTTTTGGTCAGAGCGGAGGTTTCTTATTCAGACTTTTGCATGTTGTTTGAATGTGAATCAGTGATGATTTTGGAGTGTTTGGCTTGTAATTACCTTCGAAACAACTAATTCATTCACAATGTTTCACATATATTTATCTACTGTAAACTGTCATAAACAAATTTATCTGCTGAGGTCAGTAGGGCCCTGTGATTTCTGTGTGTCTCTGTGTGAATGAATGGTGTGGTTTTGTTAACTGCACATACTCAAGCGTGTTCAATGCAGAATCAGGACGTTCAGTTACTGCTGTGGAGAAAAGAGGAAGATCTAAGGGCTGTGCTGCCATTGTTGCTGCTAAATATTGTGGTTCGAGAATCTCAGGGAAAAGACGTTTTCTCTGTAGTGCGGTTTTCATACAGTTCATTCTTCAATTTTTTTACTAATATTGCACATGTTGGACCTTTAAGCAAAAAGGTAGCATCTGAGGACAATACTGGACTCCGCTCTTATCAGATAAGAACAGGAAGTTACAGTGGGCATGTGATCATAAATTCCAAACCACAAATTCACTGAAAACTTAAGTTAAATTGGATTGGAGGGCCTGGCTAAAATATTTTCAGTAGCCTATTAAAAAAAAAAAAATCTTTTAATGACCTTAATACATAATATATTATATGAAAATATACACCAGTCAAAAGTTTTTGAACAGTTAGATTTTTTTTTTTAAAGAAGTCTCTTCTGCTCACCAAGCCTGCATTTATTTGATTCAAAAAACTGCAAAAAGAGTAAAAATGTGAAATATTTATACTATTTAAAATAACTGTTTTCTATTTGAATATATTTTAAAATGTAATTTATTCCTGTGATCAAAGCTACATTTTCTGCATCTTTACTTTAGTGTTCAGTGTCACATGATCCTTCAGAAATCCTTCTAATATGCTGATTTGCTGTTCAAGAAACATTTTAATTATTAGTATAATTATCAATATTTAAAACAGTTGAGTACATGTTTTTTAGGATTCTTTGATGAACAGAAAGATCCAAGGATTAGCATTTATCTGAGATAAAAAGATTTTGTAACATTATACACTATACCATTCAAAAGCTTGGAGTCAGTATATGTTTGTTTTGGGGAAAGAAATGAATACCTTTATTTAGCAATAAACCTGAAATTGATCAAAAGTGATAATAAAGACATTCATAATGTTACAAAGATAAATGCTGTTCTTCTGAACTTTCTGTTCATCAAAAAAATCCTGAAAAACATGAACTCAACTGTTTTAAATATTCAATAATTCAAATGTTTCTTGAACAGCAAATCAGAAATAAATTACATTTTAAAACATATTCAAATAGAAAACAGTTATTTTAAAAAGTTACTGTTTTAGCTGTACTTTGGATCAAATAAATGCAGCCTTGATGAGCTTAAAAGCCTTCTTTAAAAAACATAAAAAAAAATCTTACTGTTCAAAAACTTTTGACTGGTAGTGTATTTCATATTTTTTTCAGTTACAAATAATGACAAAACAACAACAGTGACAAAATAACAAAATCATTGTAAATATATTGTGAACATTTGCTCTTGCACCCCTCAAGAAAGAGGTAAAGGAAGAGAAAAAGATGATAGTGAAAAGAATTGGATTATTCTGAAAACATAAAAGGAACGAGATACAGGATGACAGTTTGCCAAGCTGGAGGCCACAACCTATTTGAATCCAAACAGTCATCAAAACCTGCACTTCATCCAAGTGGCAGCAGAGACGTTTTGGAGGCTGGTGGCGGGCATACAGCCTGCGTGGGTCAGAGTTAAACAGCTGGAAGAAATCTATAACTGCAGAAACACAGAAAACACACATAGACATAGCAGTGCATACAGTCTGATAGGATGGAAAAAAGAACAATCTGACAATGAGAAAATGTGGTGTGTTTATGTTTAGTCTGCATTGATCATTAAGTTAGTTATTACAGTGTACTTAAAAACAGTAGTATAGCTTTGCATACAGTATTTTGGTACCTGACACATTTTTGGAAAATGTGATTTTGTTCTAACCAAAATATTGTCAGATAAAACCGAGACATTTTGTTTTCTATCCTAAAAAATAAACTGAATATGCTAACGTGTTACCTTGACATTCCATTATTGAATCAGGCTGATGTTATTATGATATTGACAGAGTTTCATTTCATCACTGGCTCAGGCTGTTTATTTGTTTCCTAAGGTATTGATTTTGCTTCAATATCAAAGCAGGTATTGTATTGAAGCCAGAGTTTTGCTATCGATCCAACACTAATGTGGGTCAAACTGTAGCTTCATTTTCTCTGTGCCAATTGTTTATCCAGTTATGCAGCAAATTATGTAATCAAAACATTTAGTTTAATAAGAGCACTGACTTTTCCATATTTATTTAGTCATATTAATCGAAATTATACAGAGCCTGACTTCCGCATCCAATTAGAACGACAGACTTTATTTCATCCCTCATTATTGACCACTCTTTTGTATTCAACCTTCTTGAATTTGACCTATTTGCACTACAGTCACATTAGAAGAGCAGTGCTGTTAAATGTACATGATTACATCATGCTTTCATTAAGCATTGCTTCCTGATGAACTGTGGAGAGCAATCAGAAAGGAAATTAAACCTGCTACAAGAGAATTAAATATTTAAATGAGCACGTTATTGGTCCGCACTGTAGTTATTTAATGTTCTCTGATGGAAATTGTTTTCCTTTGTTACATGACGGTAATCAAACACAGAACGAGAGAGAAGCATCAGCTAATGTCTGTATGGAAAATGTTTATTCACTTCAGTGAGCATCATGTTTGAAATCGATTCACAAGAGTCCAACTAGATTTCACAGGCGCTTCTGCTTGAGTGATTTTAGAATATTGAGAAGCAAGTAGAATCATTTACTCAGAAAGAGGGCTTGTGTGCTGCCGTGGGTATGTGTGTTTGTTTGAGAGAGAGAGAGAGAGAACTCAATTAAAGCCATAGAGTCTTATTTTTTCATCTTTTTTTATTTATGAGCTCTTTAAGTGTCTCCTCACTTTGCTTTTTTGTTGTGCTGGCAGAATTCTTGCCTGCTGTGTTGCCAAGGGAGACGAGTGTCTATACTGTAAACAAGCTTTTTATCCTGACCCTGATCCAGAGCTGGTTCACACTCTCTGTGCGTGTGAACCACAGGGCCATTTATTGAATTTATTGGCAGAAAAACAAGTTGGCACTCAAGACTTGACACTAACTTCTTCCTGATATAAATTTTTCGGTCTTGCATATATAGCAAAAAATCTTGCATATATAGCAAACATATTTATTCTGTCAAACTAATATTAACTGTTAAGTGTGATCAGATATTTTTATACAACAGTTAATTATGGTCTTCTAATTTAATTGAGCTTGTCTGTGTATTCATGTTATGATTGGGACTTTTTTTAGACTATTTTTGCTGGTTACACCAGTAGGTGGTGACAAGTGACTGTATTCATAATTCATTGATTTAACTGATCAATGAACCCTGTTTTTATGCACGTTTTGAAGTATCGCATCAGAAACGAGTGATGGAAATGCCAAATTTTGATTCATGATTCATGATTGAGTCACTGAATCCTTCACTCAACAGATTTGTTCAAAATTACTGATTTATTCAGGATTGTTACGACGTTGATGCATATTGCTTGGAGACATGCTGAGTTGGCGGGGCACAATAAACAATATTTTGTCTAAAACGTTAAAATATTTACTAAATGTTTATTGAACTGTTGTTTAATAACAAAGTACCTGCAGTCAAATCAAATTGTGTTTATAAACGCAAGATGCAGGGCAGTGAATTGTTTAAGAAGAGCATGGTCTAGAGACACATTTTATTAAAGGGAAAGTTCACCCAAAAAAATTCTGTCATTACTTACTCACCCTCATGTCGTTCCAAAACTGTAAGACCTTTGTTTATCTATGGAATACAAATTAAGATGTTTTTGATCCTGCATAAACAACAACGGAACTGACATGGTAGTAAAACAAGTTGCCACTCAAGTCTTGACACTACTGTAACTTCTTTCTGATATAGAGTTTTTCTGTCTTGCATATATAGCAAACACATATATTTATGCTGCCAAACTAATATTAACTGTTAAAGGGTTAGTTCACCCAAAAATGAAAATTAGACCATTATTTACTCACCCTCTATGCATCCTAGGTGTATATGACTTCCTTCTTTCAGACGAATGCAATCAGAGTTATATTAAAAATGATCCTGGCAATTCCAAGCTTTATAATGGCAGTGGGTGGGTGTTTCTCTTCAACAGTCCAAAACAAATCCAATAAAGTGCATCCATCAATAATAAAAAGTTCCTCACAAGGCTCCGGGGTGTGAATAAAGGTGTCCTCAATGTGCTTGTGTAAGAAAAATATCCATATTTAAAACTTAATAATCACTTTAATCTAGCTTGCACCAACTGGTCGTACACGGAATCCGCTCTTGCACATGCGCCACTCAGAAGTAACGAACGCAGACGAGCAGTGGAGATTAAAGTGTTTATTAAGTTTTAAATATGGATATTTTTCTTACACAAAAGCATCAATTCACTACAGGAGGCCTTTATTCACCCCCCGGGGCTGTGTAAGGCATTTTTTTTATTATGGATAAATGCACTTTATTGGTCTTGTTTTGGACTGTTGATGAGAAACACCCACCCACTGCCATTATAAAGCTTGGAAGTGTCAGGATAATTTTTAATGTAACTCTGATTGCATTCGTCTGAAATAAAGAAGTCATATACACCTGGAGGGTGAGTAAATAATGGGCTAATTTTCATTTTTCTGTGAACTTACCCTTTTGAGCGTGATCAAATATTTTGATACGGGTCATTCCAGCTGGAATCATCAAATTTTGGAAAAGTTCCCACCTGACCTCCTCAGATTTGTCTGAAAAAAAAATCCATGTGATGGGTAATATGCCCAATAGATCATATACAAAATTTCAGATCTCTACTGTGCATACTTTTTTTTTTTTTTTTTACAAAAAATCTGTAAAAAGTTTGTTTTTTTACCCCGTTTTGGCATCACAGTCTGAGTGACCATGTTCAGACTGAAATATCTCCAGAACTAGTTGTGCCAGGTCCATGAAATTTTCTGGGCTAAGAGTCTTAGTCCAGAACTGCATGAATTACAACTCACAGCATTGTTACTGAATTTACACCTGAATGCTGGCCCTCTACTTTTCTTCAAAACTATTACTTTAAGGGTTTTCAGATGTCCATAGAAACCTAATTTTTCAATGTATAAGCATCAAACTTGGTAAATGGTCTGATATGTACCATGTCTTTCACATCCTTTGACATCAGACAATAGAGTCTTATGGATGTTGAGATATTAAGGTCCAAAAATTTAAAAAACTCATTTACACCAATGTTCAGAGCAATATTTCCCATGAATGACACCAGGTGTGAACATGAAACTTTTTTGGGGATTTTTTCAGACTCCTTTTGCAGGTTACACCAGTAGGTGGTGGTGACAAGTGACTGTCTTTGCAATTTGTTGATTTAACTGATTTGTTACATAATGAAAAAGGTCTTTATGAGTGAGTCATTGAATCACTCACCGATTGTTCAAATGCACATCAGATGTGTTTATTTAGGAATTAAATGTGACAGTTTTCATGAGTGAGTCATTGAATTGTTGACTCAACAGATTTGTTTAAAATTACTGATTCATTTCGAAACGTTATAAAGCTGATAGATTGTTAATAGATAGATAATAGATATGCTTGGAGATATGCTGAGTTGGTGGGGCAAAATAGGCAATATTTTGTCTAAAATGTTAAAATATTCCATTTATATTTATTGAACTGTTGTTTAAAAAGCAGTGTACCTGCAGTTGAAATTAATTGTGCTTAAAAACGCAAGATGCTGGGCAGTGGGTTGTTAAAAAAAACAGCAAGGTATAGAGACACCTTTTTTTAAAAAAAGAAACTGTTCACCCAAAAATGAAAATTCTGTGTCTAATTACTAACCCTCTTGCTGTTCCAAACCCGTAAGGCTTTTGTTCATCTTCGGAAAACAAATTATGATTTTTCAATGAATTCCAAAAGCTTTCTGACCCTGGATAGACAGCAGTGTAACTGAAACACTCATGGCCCAGAAAGGTAGTAAGTACTTTGTTAAAATAGCACATGTACTGTAATTTAATAAGCTATTAAATTAAAGCTACGAGAATACTTTTTGTGCAAAAAAAGAAAACAAAAATAATGACTTTATACAACAATCTCTTCTTTACCATGTCAGTCTCTGCCACGTTTTCAAGAGAGTACTACGATGCATGAGTGTGGTTCTGATGTAGAACCTGGATGTGTTGAGACTTGTTTTCATTTAAAGGAATGCTGAACTTTTAACTTTAGTGGTGCAATTTGTGTCATACAATGATGCTGCAAAAGACACAAGTGCAATGGTTAAACACGTCCATCTAGTGAAAAAGCAGTGTAGTGAAATGTAATGTAAACGGCAGCATACCTGTGTGATGTTAAAAGTTAAGATTCACATAATTAAACCACATCCCCTGTAGGCAGTCAAATGTCCAGTTTCCTCAGTAGACAGTAATGGACATTAGAATCTTGTCATAACATGGTGAATCCCCCTTGATGAGAATCAAATCTGGCATTCTCGTTAGCCACCATCCAGACAGTAATAAGGAGGCAGACAGTGGTCTGGTGTCTGTCCTGTCCTCACTCCGTCCTCGCATCATATCTGAGCAGGTCCCTTCAGTCTGTTCGTGCCCCACAGCTATCTGTAATGGCATTACACGCTAACGCACAGTCCCTCTGTGGGGAGATACATCAACTCACACGGAATTGGGCAGCATAGATTTTTAATTTCAAAAATCCATTTACATTGATTAGATGGAAGATGGACAGGATGTCTGCCAAAGACCGACTAGGGACTAAAATCAAGATCTGGAATACGTCTGACCATAAACCCATGTGTTTGTAGGCTTAGCTTTGTCTTATGGAGCAGTTTTACAGCTTTTACAGCAAACCTTGACTTTTACTAATCTATTTAAGAGGTTTATATTCTGTACCAGCTTTTAACTGCATAGTGCTTTGTCTGTAGTCTCTGGGAGATATCTCTCAGTCGCTGCACTCCTGTTGAGCTGTCTTACTGATGCATGTAGAATTGAGCAGACAATAAGCAAAAATATAAATGATGGAGGTAATTAAAAGATTTGCTGGAATATTTACCAAAGTACATATGGAAAATCAGAAGATGTGATAAAAAAAGATACTACAGTAGGTAATATGTGAAACTTTCTGTGCCTAGAAATACTGTTGCTCTCATCAAAATGATATGTGATGGAAAGTGTGTTTGCTTATGTGTTTTTCTGTTTTGAAAGGATTTGCAAACAAATTTGTGTAGATGCATGAATGTCACAGTTTGAGTGGGTAAGGTCAGAGTGAAACAGAGATATGGGTTTGAATATCAATTTTAATATTGTGCAATGCACAAACACGAAGTATTTCATATTGTAATATTGTAGGTTCACCTTGCGTTCAACTTACATTCATTTCCTGCAGTTTAGAGTCACAGTTTCCATGCATTGCATAAGAGAATGAAAATGAAAAGATAGGAATATCTCTAGAATATGGATGTGGATCCAGATCATTCACATTCACAGATCATTAAAGGTGCAGAGCGTGTCTGCGTGGAAGCAATGTCACCTCTGTAAAATGTCACTGAAAATCTCTCTTAGCTATATAAGCTGTATGTAATTCAGCTGCTCTGACCCCTTGTTTTGACCACATTATTTTCTTTTTTTTTACTCCTAAACTGAACTTTTTTAAATTCATTTGAATTGCAGCACATTTGCCTTTATGTTCTAAATAAGACTGGCTTGCTAAATGCTCAGCTTTGATCCATACCATTGCTTACATGATTCACATTCACACGTCTAAATAGCAGCACAATGTTGTCAGTTGCTGGAATTTGCACAATTTGCATTTGTGATACCTGTATTTTTTGTACCATTATTTCACATGACCAAACTGTCATTTAAACCTTTAAATGTCCGAATTATATTGTAAATTCTACATAATTGGAAAATAAAAAAATGCCTAAATATTTGGGATATTTTAGCAGATAAAATTAATGTAATTTTTTTTTCGTTATTAAATATATTTAAATTAGCAAAATGTTTTTGAAATTTTTTGAAATATTTATTTAATAAAGTGCAGATAATATGTCACTTGAAATAGGGTTTATCTCTGTCAAATCAACCAAATTTCAGAAACTTTCCTGGCTCAGTTTTTAGATTTTTTAAATTATTTTTTTTCTGAAGAAAGATAAACGTACAGCGATGGAACCAAAGTATTAAATGCCATGGATGTATATTTACTGAGTGATCAGGCTGCTACAATTCTAGTTTCAACATTATTTATTCTTCAGACATTGTTCTTTAAATAAATTATGTATCAGCAGTATACAAAGTGTTTAACCACTGGTTTTCAACCACTGAAAATGGGTAATACTCAACAATCTGAATATATAGCTGCATTGAGATCACTGTATCTCTGCGACTGAACGATATAGGACCTTAACAATTAAGATTCCAAAAGAAAAGTTTATTAAAAACTAGAATATAAAATCATTTTGAGATATCTTTAATACTTCTTGAGACACAGGCATGCAAATATGGGGAAAAAGATTATTTATCACACTCAAGACAGGTTTGTTTAAAACAGTTGTTTTGACAGAAGGAAATGAGGTATATTTCTAGTTTCAACATTATTTGTTCTTCAGACTTTCATCTTTAAAAGAAAAGAAGAATCTATATGCAAAGGGATCCACATTTTGTTTTTGACCACAGAAAATTTGAACAATTTTACTCCTGGAGCCATATTGAAATTCCAGTATCGCTGGAACTGAACCGCCTTAAAAATAAAGATGCTAAAAGGAAAGTTTGTTAAAAGCCAAGATCTCCATATCTCTAGGACTGAATGATGTAGGGCCTTGAAAATGAAGATTCTAAAAGAAAAGTTTATGAAGAACTAGAATCTAAAATCATACCGAGATATCTTTAATATTTCTTAAGTTACAGGCACGCAAACTTTAGAAAAAGAATATTTATTGCACTCAGGCAAGTATGTTCAATGCAGTGTTTTGACAGAAGGAAATTAGATAAATTTTTAGTTGTAACAATTATTTGTTTTTCAGACATTCCTCTTAAAAAAGAAGTATCTCTATGCAAAGTAACCCATATTTGGTTTTTGACAACTGAAAGTGTGAACAATTTTACTGCTGGAGCCATATTGAAATTCCAGTATCGCTGGAACTCAACTACATAGGGCCTTAAAAATGAAGACGCTAAAAAGAAAGTTTGTTAAAAGCCAACATATAGACTGAGATCTCCATATCTCTGGGACTGAATGATGTAGGGCCTTGAAAATGAAGATTCTATAAGAAAAGTTTATGAAGAACTAGAATGTAAAAGCATATTGTGATATCTTTAATATTTCTTAAGTTAAAGGCACGCAAACTTTAGAAAAAGAATATTTATTGCACTCAGGTAGGTATGTTTTGACAGAAGGAAATGAGATACATTTTTAGTTGTAACATTATTTTTTTTCAGACATTCCTCTTAAAAAAGAAGTATGAAAGATGTAAAGTGCTTTTTGGCTTTTGTCCAAAAATGTGAGCAATTTTTACTGCTAGGGCCATATTGAAATTCCAGTATCTCTAAAACTGAACCATATAGGGTCTTAAAAATTAAAATGCTAAAAGGAAAGTTTTTTAAAACCCAAAATGGAGCTGCATCGAGATCCCCTTATCTCTGGGTCTGAATGATACATGGCCTTAAAAATGAAGATTCCAAAAGAAAGGTTTATTAAGAACTAGCATCTAAAATCATAGTAAGATATCTTCAATACTTTGTGAGTTACAGGCATGCAGACTTTGGAAAAATAATATTTATGTTACTCAGACAAGTATGTTCAATGCAGTTTTTTTGAGGTACATTTTTAGTTTCAACATTATTTGTTCTTCAGACATCCCTCTTCAAAAGAAAAAAAGTATCTGTATGCAAATTGACCCACATTTGGCTTTTGTCCACTGAAAATGTGAGCAACTTTTGCTGCTAGGGCCATATTGAAATTCCAGTATCTCTAAAACTGAACCATATAGGGTTTTAAAAATTAAAATGATACTTTGTGAGTTACAGGCATGCAGACTTTGGAAAAATAATATTTATGGCATTCAGACAGGTATGTTCAATTGTCTTGACAGAAGGAAATGAGATACAATTCTAGTTTCAACATTATTTGTTCTTCAGACACTCCTCTTCAAAAGAAAATTGATTCACATTTGGTTTTTGACCACTGAAATATGAGCAATTCCAATAACTCTGGAACTGAAGAATATAGGGCTTAAAAAATAAAGATGCTAAAAGGAAAGTTTGTTAAAATCCAACATGTAAACAGGCATTAAGATATCTTTAAAACTTCTTGAGTTTGAAAACTTTGGAGAAAAAACTTAAAAAGTGCTTTTTCCCCATTTTTGAATGGTCACCATTGGCACATAATGCAACAAAGATTGCTAAAGTCAACAGATTTTGCTAATAGGCCTACCAATCTCTGTGGAAGAACAACATAATGATGCTGATGCTTTCTAAAGTCATTTTTATCCCCTGTAATTTGGCTCTGACCCCTCTCTACAAAATCATGGATTACTCAGTAAATATACATCCATGACATTTAATATTTTGGCTTTCTTCTTCATTTAGAGTTTTCTTTCACCAGAAAAAAATAAGAACAAAATCAAAAATATGAGCCTGAGACCTCTGGTTGAGTCGACACGGAATGACCTAATAGTCAGCATCTGACAATAAGCCTGTTCACCAAACAAAATAGTCAAATCTATATGAAATATCAAGATACAATTTGATTACCTGGCATTACATTATATTTTAAGCATTTGGGGAATATTTAAATTGAATCAATTTAAAAGACGTAATGCCAGTATGCCACAGATTGAGCTGAGAGAGCTAAGCTTGGCCTCAAAAGCAAGAACAAGTACAACTTGCTTTAGTTAAAGTCAAAAATGAGTAAGTACATGCTTCTGCCAGTTGTACTCATGCTGGCAGAGTTCCTACAGCAGTCTAGGATGCCAGTGGCATGTGTATGCGGCATCAACCGTACTTTTCTTTCACTCGCTTCAAGCTATCTCTATTTCCTTGAGATCTGATTTAGATTTTTGCCCACCGGTACTCCATTGCCATGGAAACTGATGATGGCTGAAGGCCACCCACATGTAGCTCATACGCCAAGAGATTGTCAGTTGTGTTGTTAGGGATGCCCTCATGAAACCTCTTCACTCGGAGATTAGAGACTGATTGCATTTTTTATACTGTACATTATAATGCTGTGATACCTATATTCAAGTAAACCTTTATTTTTATAATGCTTTATACAAAACAGCTTCTCAGTATTGAACTGGAAAGCAACAGAATCAATGAGGCAAACTTCAAAGATGAGGTAAATCCAAACTGTCCTGTAAAGCAGCTGTGGCAAGACAATAGTGTCATTATTCAGCTCCAGTCAGTTCAGTGTTGGTTCACTTCAGTTCAGTTCAGTTCAGTTCAGTTTAATAACTGTGTAAAGTTCATTCATTATGAAACAAGTTTAATTCAGCTATAAGCAGCTCTGCTGAACAAAGTAGTGTCGTTATTCAGCTTGTGTGGGTTCTGTGTTGATTCAAATTTGCTTCAGCTATTAAGCAGAAGACAATAGTGTCATTATCCGGTTCAATTCAGTTCAAGTTTTGTTCTCACTCGATAGTGTCAGTGCACTCAAGTCAGTAATATTGCTGAATATAAAGTGTTTTTTAAACTAAGCAAGACAAAGGCCACAGTGGCCTATTTTATATCAGCCATTTATTGGTCATCGTTTATAACAAGTTGGCCAAAATGTTAAACATTATTGATCATAACTTCCATGCCTTTTTTCAGCTTTTATACAGAGAAGTCCATTAATCTAGAAAGAAATAGGGAGAAGCATTTTCTTCTCATGATGCATTTTTCACTGTCTAATACATCCGAGATTGGAGACGTTCTCTGATGCTATCAGTGACCTTTCCAGTTGTGCCGTCTAATGGTATTTAACCAGATTTGGGCCATGCGAGCCAGACAGCTGTTTTTCCTCAGCGCTGCTCCTGTAATTGAATCTATCCGGCTCTGTACTCTGCTGAGACATATCTGTCCCACACGGTGAGATGAAGATTACAGATGCATCTCAGACATCGATCTCTCAGCCCCTCCGCAGCTGCTTGACATGCCTGCATGAGTGGATTGAGGTTTGTTTTTGAGGCCAACTCAAGGTGACGGGTTGTAGAGAGAAAGTTGATGCTATCTCGGTCCTAGGAGACATGCAGCTTCAAGGATCCTTCTGAAACACGTACTGCAGGAACTTTTAAGAGATTGCAGTTTTATAAAACAAGAATAAAAATGGCTTTTGCGTTGAATTATATAAGGTGCGACACCAGTATTGTGCGCTTGTACAAAAAGAACTATTATATGTGACCCTGGACCACAAAACCAGTCATAATGGTCATTTTTTCAATTCAGATTTATACATCATCTGAAGAAATAAGCTTTTCATTAATGTATGGTTTGTTAGGGTAGGACAGTATTTAGCTGAGATACTGTACAACTATTCGAATGTCTGGAATCTGAGGGTGCAGAAAAATCTAAATACTGAGAAAATTGCCTATTAAAGTTGTCCAAATGAAGTTCTTAGCAATGCATATTACTAATCAGAAATTAAGTTTTGATATATTTATGGTAAGAAATGTACAAAATATCTTCATGGAACATTATCTTTACTTAATATCTTTGACTCATACAATGTATTTTTGGCTATTGCTACTTAAGACTGGTTTTGTGGTCCAGAGTCACATTATATTATATTATAGTTATATTATATTATATATTTTTCCTGTAGTTTTGAATGTGACCCCAAGCACGTATTTACCATCTACTCCAAATGTTTACTTGCCCCTCAAGGGTTTTCTGCTGGTGTAATTTTCAGAGCTATAGAGAATGAAGTCTTGGGACTGGATCAGGACAGTTCTGGGATCCCCAATGCAATCAGTGCGGCGGTGCCACTGTGACAAATGTCACACAGGGGCCACCATCCAAATGGCGTTTGTTGCCCACAAAGAGCGAAGCCTGATGGGACATGTTTTAAGTGTCGATAGCAGATTAATGCCTCTTGAGTATAGCGGTCAGCATTAAATCTGGCCAATAGCACTGGTTGTAACTTGCAAGACAGAGGCAGTGATTTTTGATTTAGCCTTAATTTGGTGCATTTTTTATTCTTGTTTACAGTTGATTAGTTTTTTTTTTACTTTTAAAGGTACACAGTCATTTTGTTTCCTCATTCAAAAGGGGTCATGACATGAGAAATCAAATTGGCCTTGATATTTTGGCATATAACAGGTCTTTGTATCAATAAAATTGGCTTTTTTGGATCTGAGGTGCAAGGTGATGTTCACAAAGAAACATTTGTTGAAAGATAAAGCGGTATTAGGTCTGATTGCAGCTGCATCACAAACTGTAAGTAAATGATTTCATAATGCTTTATTTTGAAAATTACATTTTTTTGATCATGTTGTCAAAACACTCAATAGTGAGGGGGCGTTGATACTGTTTCCTATCCAATGACATTAGCCAATCATAACAGTAGCCAATTATTGAGAAGCCATAAAGGACCCGTCCCTTAAAAACAGGTCGTTTTAGACATAGGGTCAGAACAAGGGTTGAAAATAATCCCTTTTCCACATACTTATAGTTTTTTGTGTGCAAATAAACTTTATTAACAATATAAGTAAACCTTAAGGAATATATCAAAATAAAAAAATCCATGCCATGAGCCATGTCAAGGTTTTAAGACATTAATTGTCTTTTGAAAAATGTTTCAAATGATGTACTCTCACATGAGATAAGACTCTAGTCTAGTCATATCAGTAAACTAATGTATTTTAGATAGAGCGGGTCGCCTTATTGAGGCTGTCGTGTTGAGATCACATGACCAGATGAATACTATTCATTGTATCTCTGTAAGCTCCCTGTTATTGATTATGTTTGTGCATGGAATAAATTTATCATTGCTGATTGCAGATAGCATATTCTTTAGTGTTTCAACATGTGAGTCAATCTTATTTACTAAGAAAAAAAGGGAGGCGGAAGAATGATCCCTGTTAATTAATCTATGAAAAGACTGATAGCCATACACAGTTTAAATGCATAAAAATGTTATTGAAACCTATAATCAGTTTATTTTTGCTGACTGTTATGTTTTTCTGTAGTTGACAATATAGAGGGGAAATACCAGATCAGCTTTGTTGTTATGCTTAAATAGTGCTTTCAGAGTCTTGAACTATGTGACATGAATCTGATGAATATATGTTTAAAATCACATAGACACAGCTGGTGATGTGTACAGCGATTGTCTGTCTAAACTGATTTTTACTGGTGAACAGGAATTCTGTGCTTTGCTAGAGCCCGACGGGGATCACGCAGGATCCCGTTAGATATTCAGATACAGAGGGCCAATTACTCTAATAAGTCCTGGCTGCAGGGCATACTCACAGTTCAGCTCATACAGGGCCTCCATCAACAGTTCTGCAACAATGATTCCAGCTCCACAGGCAACTTTAGTGGCATACTCAAAATTCAAAACTCTAAATGACTTTTGCCTGTCTTATTTTAGTGATTGAATACTGTGGGATTGCAGGGAGTTTGATTGACAGGCGTTTTGACCAATCTTAATGGCAAATCTGCCATTTTTGTTTGACAAACAAACCAGACAGGCGAGTAGAATAATGGTGGACTTGAACCTAAAAATGATATGTATCTTTCCACGGTGTAAAAAAGATACCTTCTGATGTTCATTCATGTTTATTTCATTCTATATCTTGTAAAAGTAAGAGATGATCTGTTCCCATGCCGCTTAAACTCAGTCACTACAGTGATCTGTCATGACACATTAAAGAGCCACAAAACAGTATTTAGAGGTTCAAGTGCGATCAGAACCAAACCGGTGTAGGAAGCTTCTTTGGAGAGTGAATTTCAATAATTGTCAAAAAAAGTTTAACTTTCGATTATCTGTCGCAAAGGGATGCCAAAACATTCTAAACCGTCTTGAAAATGGCTACTAAAATGGCTGCAACTTTTGAACAGAATGAGATATCTTTGCCAAACTCACAATTGCGTAAAATTACGTGAAAAATGTTGTGGAATTTGGCTACTTGGTGGCACTATAAGAAGGAAAAAAAGAAAAATGGCCATAACTACTTAAGGACATTTGCATAGCTCAAAAAACATGGGCGCCATAGCTTGATAAATTTTGAGCACCTATTAGACAAGCTTAACGGAGGTTGATTGGAATGAAACTCTGTGGGCCTGTTTGCCTCAGGGCCCTAAAGGTCTGTGATAAATTTGAAAGAAATTGGCCACTAGGGGCGATATCGCATTTTTCAATAGTGTAAACATTTTTTACCCATATGCATCATAGATGTATCATACGATAGACCTCCTCATTCCAAACAACTTTGCCTCTAACTAGGGATGCACCGAAATAAAAATTCTTGGCCGAAACCGAAAACCGAAAAAGAGGAAACCAAGGCCGAAAACCGAAACACCGAAAGAATTATGCCAATTATTAGTACCATTGCATTTATGGCTATGACTGTGTACTAATCTTACTAAAATCAAGGCATTGCAATTGCATAAATTAATACTAAAGTTTCAAAGAATAAATCAATTATATTTATTTAAACAACTATTATCAATCAAGTATTATATTACTTAAATAACATATACATATATTTTACTGCCTTTGTTTAAATTGTTTAATTTTTATAACACATTATCTTGTGGATCCATCAGTTCACATTTACAACACTAAGTGTTTCTCTTCCAGCAGGAGGTGCTTTCAGAATGGTACACAAAGCAGCACAGCAAATGACTTTGAAACGTGCAGCGCTCATATTTATTCAATGGATAAGCTTTCGAAGTTTCCTCGCAATTCTTGTCTTTCAGTCCCCACATTTAAGACCACCTGAAATCATAATGAATAATTCTTGACCCCTAATAATAACACTGCAGTCATCAATGAAAATTAAGAGCTTTAATTCAAGAACCGACTTTCAAAAACAAACCTTACACAAAATACGTTTCTTTTTATTTTTTTCCCACCATGTTCGGGGCACAAGAAAAATATTAGGGGACTAAATTAATATCAGCATATGAAGTATAATCGTCTCTCTTTGTCTCTGAGAGAATGCACGTGTGATATCGCTTGTGTGATGTCCATTGGCTAACCTCCATGATTTAAAATATAAATATTTATAAAAATACAGTATATAGAAGAGACATATCTTTAAAATATTGCGACGTAACACCAATGTAAAGCCATTCTTTTTCACTCACTGAAAGCTACATCTGTCTCGATCTCTGCTCTCATCACTGCGCGCACGACTGCAGACACCCTCTCTTGAAATTTTGCCATTACAAGTTTTGCAAATCGCTATCCGTGGGTCAGATGTACTGAAATACGTCCACACCGCAGACGTGTTGCTTCAGACAAGCATGTGCAGGCTGCGGTTTCTGTTTGCGTCAAAATTTTCGGTGGCCGAATTTTCGGTGCATCCCTACCTCTAACCACTGATGTCAGGTCAAACTGTTTGTTAAATGATTTAGAAGAAAACCCTACTTTTGCAAACTAGTCTTAGGTTTTTTACTCAATCTGGAAAAAAAAAAACACTACAGTACAATTCTCTGGACTCTCTAGGTCAATTTTTTGAAAAATCCAAAAAAAAAAAAAAAAAGACATTTACCCTTTGGGAAGCTATAACAGAGTCATTTAGAAAAAATGCCCAAAAGCCTATAAAGCCTAAATGAAAACTCAAAACTTCACAAAACCTGGTGAGCACATGTGATTCTAAACAAGCATGCAAAGTTTTAGGAAAACCAACCACAGCTGTTGCTATAAAAGCATCATATTTCTTTGGTAAATTACCAGGATTTGCCAAAATGTTTTTAATCATTGATTTAGATGGTTACAGGCTTGCTAAATAATATGTTTTTTTTTTGTTTTTTTTTCATATTTGCTTAAACGTCTTAAAGCGCTTGAACCCCCGGTAATCTCTGCTTGCAGCCATATTTATTTTTGTACTTCTTAAAATAAAAGACCAAATGTGAAAACTACGAATTTGTTTCATACCTAAAGTAACCTGCTCTGTGTTGTCTGTTGGCACAGAGTCAGTTTCCTTTTTGCTTTGTGATGTATTTTTCCAGCTGGCTGAAGACTACAGTAAAATTCAGATTTGCTATCACAGGAATAAATTACATTTTAAAGTATATTAAAATAGAACAGTTATTTTAGATTGTAATAATATATCTGTTTTATTGTATTTTTCATCAAATAAAACAAGTATTACATTATTGCTATTATAAGGTAGCTTGTTGAATTGGCATCTTATTGTGACAGATTGTTGAGTTATTGCTTATACTGGTACTTTAAATGTAGGAGATTTTTTGGAAATAGTCAGGACATGTGGAAACTGTTGGATAGGTTTATTTGAGCGATGATGTCCAACAGTCTGCACTCACCCACACAGACAGACTTTTATGCCCAAGCTTCAGTTCTTGTCTTGGAATAAACTTTGTTTCTTTCAGTTTCTCCTGAGAGACATACAGGATATGCTTCTCAACAATTGGGTGCCTACAGAACCAGTTTCAACCAGTCATTTCTAAAGATATAGTTATTTCAAGCTGTACCAGAGACATGGGAAAGAAAAGTGTGGTAGGTGCCTATAGGATATTCAAGAGATTCTTGAAAACACACATACATCACTATGGCTTTGTGGTTAAAGATTGAGGTACATACATCAAAGGTTGTAGGTTCAGATCTCATAGGAGCAGATTCATGAGATATTGTTTCACCAAAGTGCCTCCAAGCAAGGCAGTTAACCCTGGGTTGCTCTAGGGAGATCTGCCCTGTATTACAAATGGACAAAGTCACTTGGATAAAATGAAAAATACTTCTCATTGCTTATAAAGGTCACTGATCTTTACCCTGATCTCGCTCTTGCTTCTCTCCATCTTCTCTGGCCTGATAGTCTCTTCTTGAGTTTCCCACTCATGGTCTGACAGTTGCAGCCATTTACATTTAAAATGATTCTCATTAACAAAGACATACCTACGAATATGCATACATTTTTATTTTTATTTCATTTTTTAATATTGGCACCTCTGTATCTGTTTTTACCTTTCTTTAGTTTAAACTACAATTCTCCATTGATCAGCTCTAAAAGCTTTTTTAAACCTTCATTGTAATATCACCAAATTTCAAATGTGGATCTGGATACACTCATATTGCAATACTTATAAGGCTTTGAAAACTCTGAGACATTTTGAAGTTTTTACAGTTTATAAACCTTTCTTTCTCACTGTACGCAAGTGTCTCCAGTTATCTAACTGCTCAGACGCGCATTTTTAAACATTAGTAAACTCTCTCTTGGGAGACAACGAAGCAGTATCTTTGAATGAAGTTAGTTTGTACTTTGCTGCTTATTTATTTTGTTATTCAGGGTTTTTTTTTACTTTTTGTTGGTCCTGGACCATGAAAGTTGTAAAATGAGTCCGTACTTTAGCATCCTTGTTCCAAGACAATTCACAGGCCTCTGAAATGAACTTAAATGCTTTTAAATTTAGCTCTTGTGAGTACATCAGTGTGTGTATGTGTGTTTCTCCTTTGTCTGACCTCTGCATTTTGCTTTTAGCGTTTTGCTGTCAGCCAGGTGATTATCAAAGACTAAGTGTGCTGAGCACAGAAAATGTCCAACGGTAACAACAGACCAGGGCCTTCAGAGTGTGTGTGTTTATACATGTGTGTGTGCATTGTCTGATCCAAAGGCCCTCAGAGTATTTGACCCCTGTGGGACCTGAACCACAGACCACAGGCTGACTATATGTGAGGTAAAGTCATCAGCAGGAACACACACAGTCAATATATAAAGCCATAAATTGTGCACAGTAAATTTTGGCACAGCCAATACTATCATATGCTTTTGAAGATGAAGATGAAGTGGTGTATTATAGTTTGTTTGGGCTCAAATGCTATAGACTGATTTGTTAGAAACCATTTCTTTTTCTTCTTATGGCATCGGCATCCATCTGGTTTCTGTCTGCGGTATCAGGGCTTCACAGATTCAGGGCATTCCGTTTATGAGGATCTATGTTTGATAAGAGAGCTGCCCTAAGCGGGTGAGGTTCTGAGGGTCTGTCTTTCACTGCTGTCTCTCTCTGTACTTTCCGGCCTCGACTTTTCCTGTTTTTCTACTAAAGAAAAAAATCAAAAAGGGTTTTTAGTGACTTCACTTCATGCAAATCAGTATCAATTTAAGTTCTAGCATCCAGTGTTCAGATTCACCCAGCATAAAATATGACAGGACAAACATAATTAAGTATTAAATTGTGTTAAATTGACCGTGGAGGGAGTCATGTTTAATATATTTGCTGGTAATTCAAGTACACCACCAGTAATCAGTAATAAATGCTTCTGTGGTGCTACCTCAAATCAGTTCCTGTATCCTGGTGGTTATGATGAAGGAGCAGCTATTTAGTAATCAGATCTGTCCAATATATGTATTTAAAAAAATATGACTTTAAAAAGTTAAATTCATGATTTTTTCATAGCTTTTAAATATGTGTGAAATTGATTTCTAGTCATTAATTATAATGCAGAAAATTAAATTGAACACAAATTAGTATTCTGAACACGTAAGGATAAAAAAAGTTGGGTTTAAATTTTTAAAATGTCTTACTCACCAAGTCTGCATTTATCTGATTAAAAATATTGCGAAAGCTGTAATAATGTGAAATTGTATTACATTGTAAAACAACTGTTTTCTGTTTATACTATATTTGTAAATGTAATTTATTCCTGAGATGTCAAAGCTGAATTTTAAATATTACTCCAGTCTTCAGTGTCACATGATTCTTCAGAAATCATTCTAATATGCTGATTTTGTGTTTAAGAAACTTTTAGTATTATTCTAAATGTTGAAAACAGTTGTGTTGCTTAATATTTATGGAAACCATGACACATTTTTTAGCATTCTTTGATGAATGGAAAGTTCAGAAGAACAGGATTTATTTGATATAGAAACCTTTTGTAAAATTATACGTATTTACTGTCTCTTCTGCTGAATTTAATGCCTCATTGCTGAATAAATGTATTAATTTCTTTCTAAAAAATCTCACTGAACCAAAACGTTTGAACAGTTAGATAATAGATATCTAAAAAATATCCAAAAGTTTACATACACTTGATTTATTACAGAAGGTTCAAACTCTTACTGATGCTCCAGAAGGAAAAATGATGCATTAAGAGCCGGGGGGTGAAAACTTTTTGAATTCGAAGATCAGGGTAAATTTAACTTAATTTGTCTTCTGGGGGATGTATAAGTACTGTACCTAGCTTCTGAAGAGCAGTGCTAAATGAAAAACATATGATATTTAAGCACAAAAAAGTACACATACTCATTCTGTTCAAAAGTTTACACCCCCAGCTCTTAATGCATCTTTTTTTTCCTTCTCAAGCATCAGTGAGCGTTTAAACCTTATGTAATAGTTGCATATGAGTCCCTCAGTTGTCCTCAGTGTGAAAAGATTGATATCAAAATCATACAGTCATTGTTGGAAAGGGTTCAAATACACAAAAATGCTGAAAAACCAAAACATTTGTAGGGCCTGAAGGATTGTTCTTAAGAACAGCAAGCAGTTTAATCTTTAGGATAAACAAGGGACTCATAAACAACTATCACTAAACTATCACAGTATTAAGAATCAATCAATCATTAAACAGGGTCATTTTTATAAATTCAACTATTATTTTCTCTTGTGGACTATATGTAAACATATTTTATGTGAAATATCTTTTTTCAGGTTAGTACTAAATAACATGCATTTATATGATCCCTCTTATCTTGGTTAAATAATTAACATTTTGCAGATTCTGCAAGGTGAATGTAAACATTTGACTTTAACTGTAGATAGATAGATAGATAGATAGACAGATCTGTCTATACGCCCAACTTAAAGTCAATATTTTATATTTTATTAAAGGACAGTAACGACTTTGAAGGGCGAACATAATTAGACAGGAAGTGAGGTCATCAGGTTCCCAGTTGGCCTTGGTGTTAAAAATGCAAATGAGGGTGAAAATGACATCAGAGAGACTTTAATCAGCCTGGTAGAGGCCAGCAGATGTTTTGTAAGTACTAAAGTCAGCAAATGACGTCCAAATTCACCCTGAATCAGATAGGCACACTGTCAAAAAAGGATTCAGATGTGTGGTGCTGCCTCATTACAGTGACTCTCACGCTCTGAGAGGATGTTCACTGAGTCTCATCAGCCTTTTCCTTTCATCTGGCCTTCATTCAAACTGATAGCTAATGACAGAGTGCACAGGATCAATGTGTGCCTGTATTGAGTATCATGTGTGGGGGTGTCTATAGAGTCGTGCTCACTCAAGCATGTCAATTATCAACTGAACCTCCCTAAATTTATAATACAGGGTCTTTGCCTTTTGTCAAGCTTTTCAAAGACCCCTTGGTGGCTAGAGGGACCCTGTTGCATATCGTGTGTAACTGAGTGTTGCATTTGAAGCCTGGTCTATAATAAAATGTAAAGTAAGTACCATATTGATGTATTTACAGATTTTGTTTTGATGCGTACATTGCATAGTCATTAGTGTGTAGAGATTCGGAGTTATATTAAAAAAATCATCCTGGCACTTCTCTTTATTAGTCCTAAAGAAGTCCAATAAAGTGCATCCATCAATAATAAAAACTGGCTCACATGGTTCCGGGGGTCTATAAAGCCTCCTGTAGCGAATCGATGTGCTTTTGTAAGAAAAATATCTATATCTAAAAAGTAATAATCACTTTAATCTAGCTTGCGCTAACAGTCGTACATGTAGGACGTATGCGTTGCACATACGCCAGTGAGTCTTGTGAAAACCCACATCTGTTTACAGGAGCAAAGGAAGCAGAGTTTTCTTACTTTAGCAAAGGAAAACCAGTCTCCTCTTGGTTTATATCAAAGTCATCTGCGATTGTCTTTACAAATCCTCATTTTGAACTTCTAATTTGAGTAAACGATGGGCTAATTTTCATTTTTCGGTGCACAAACCTTTTAACTGAACTTTAGCTTTTTATAAGTCATTGTTTTAGTTTTCTTTGTGCACAAAAATTATCATAGCTGCATAACATTATGTTTGAATCACAAATGTCACATGGACTATTTTAATGATGTCCTTACTACCTTTCTGGTCTTTGAATGTGTCAGTTGCATTGCTGTCTATGCAGGGTCAGAAAGCTCCCAGATTATGTGGTGGTGTCCTCCTTGGTCTGCATATGTGGAACCCAGGGGTGTGCAGTGACCGTTGGACTGTCTGCCTTGAGATGTTGCCATCAGCAGAGCCCAGATTCATCAGGATGGCCTTGGTGGTGATCCTTGGATTCTTTTTTACCTCTCTCACTATCCTCCTGGCCAGCATTTGTCACTTTTGGCTTCCGACCATGTCTTCTGAGATTTTTCACAGTGCGGAATGTCTTGTATTTTTTAATAATACTATGCACTGTAGCCACTGGAACTTCAAAACATTTAGATATCCTCTTATAGCCCTTTCCATGACTTGTGAGCAGCCTCAATGCACAGCCGGCGGTCCTCAGTGAGCTTCTTTGTCTTAGCCATGACTGTCCACAAACCAACAGCAGAGAGCTTCCCAATGAATCAGGGTAATTAGGATGCTTTAGAACAGGTTGGACTATTTGGAATGGTATAGAACTTTGGATTTTCCCACTGTGACAGTTTGCAAAGGGCATCAAAAATAATAATTTGTGTTCTGAAGATGAACAAACGACTTATGGGTTTGGAATGACATGAGGGCAAGTAATTAATGAGAGGATTTTCAAAAATTCAAATTAGCTAAAGTTGTACTCATTCTTTAGGCCATTCACAATGTAGATGAGTTTGTTTCTTAATCAGAACCGATTTGGAGAAATTTAGCATTACATGACTTGCTCACCAATAGATCTCTGCAGTGAATGGGTGCCGTCAGTCCAAACAGCTGATAAAAACACAATAATCCATACAAATTCAATCCATTAGTTAACCTCTTGTGAAGTGAAAAGCTGTGTGTTTGCATTTGTATCTGCTTAATATTGAACTTTGTATTTTTAGGGGTCGTGAAAACTGTGACTTCTCTTCTCTTGTAAAAAGTTGTATAAAAATTGTCACTGAAGCTGAGTGGAAGTGGATTCTGCTCTCATCTTCAGCCCCCTTAAAAATACAGCGAAACTGCTTTTGTATAGCAAGCAGTACAATGTTATGACAGCTTCCTCTGCAGGAAGCACAACATACCAGATAAAACTAGTACATTCGCTTCAGAGCGTGTGTGCAACTCTGAGGTTTAATAAATGTGTGGTATGTGTGTGTGTTTTAATAAATAATGAATTAAAGATTCATTTTAAAAGGAAGCGTCATAAGGTTGCCCCAAAGTGCTTGGTGAATCATCAGTTCTGTGTTATGGTGGTTGTTTTTACCCTTTGGGAGCCTTTATGAAAAGGTTGCTGGATCTAGAAATCTAAAATTGCACAGATAAATTCAGTTCGCTGCGCTGACAGTCCTTTGCCTGTGCACAGCTCAGATAGAGCAGAGTTTGTGCTCTGTGTTTGATGTGTGCTGGAGAGTCTCTTTGCTTTTGTGGGTTTGCTGTTCATTTGTTTTTGCTATGATTGGTTTACGGTGTAAATTCCCATTGTTGTGATTGGTTTAGTGTCGTTCTGAGGTTAAGGTCAATTGTGTTGTCTTGATCTTTGTGTCAGTAAACAGGCAGTAAAACAGACAAGGCACTTAATCTAACAAGATTTCACATTACCTCCAGGTACAAATATAAACTCTATTATAGTGTGTGTGTGTGTGTGTGTGTGTGTTTACTTTTTCCTGTTTGCTGATGTGCCCCCTTGTTTGTTAGTATGCGTGTTGTTTGCTTGTGTGTACCTTTGTTTGTGCGTCTGTGTTTGTTTAGGTATGCACATGAATCTAGCAGGCACACAAACACAGCTGGCATGATGATCCTTTGACCTTTGACCTCTTTTCTCAACACAACTTCAGCAGCAATAAATTCAACATAGTTTGAATTCAAACTTAAATTCAACATTGGAAATACATGCCCCTAAATACATTTTTGCAAAACTGAAAAAACATAT
The DNA here is from genome assembly GCF_049309525.1 of Garra rufa. Classification (NCBI taxonomy): domain Eukaryota; kingdom Metazoa; phylum Chordata; class Actinopteri; order Cypriniformes; family Cyprinidae; genus Garra; species Garra rufa. The sequence goes on from NC_133381.1 coordinate 25,132,643, forward strand.
CTACAGTCAAGCCCAAATTATTCATACCCCTGGCAAATTCTGATATGAAGTTACTTTTATTCAACCAGCAAGTTTTTTTTTTTTATTAGAAATGACACAGACGTCTCCCAGAAGATAATAAGACGATGTACAAGAGGCATCATTGTGGAAAAAACTGTTACTCATCTTTTAGTTACATTTGAACAAAAAGTGGCATGTCCAAAATTATTCATACCATTCTCAATAATTAATAGAAATTCCTTTATTGGCTATTACGGCAATCAAACGCTTCCTATAATTGCTGACCAGATGTTTGCATGTCTCCACTGGTATTTTTGCCCATTCATCTTTAGCGATGAGCTCCAACTCTTTCAGGTTGGAGGGTCTCCTTGCCATCACCCTGATCTTTAGCTCCCTCCACAGATTCTCAATTGGATTTAAGTCAGGACTCTGGCTGGGCCACTGCAAACGTTAATGTTATTGTCTGCTAACCATTTCTTTACCACTTTTGCTGTGTGTTTTAGGTCGTTGTCGTGCTGAAATGTCCACTGGTGCCCAAGGCCAAGTTTCTCTGCAGACTGCCTGATGTTGTTGTTGAGAATTTTGATGTATTGCTCCTTTTTTCATGGTGCCGTTTACTGTGATTAGGTTCCCTGGTCCACCGGCTAAAAAACACCCCCAAAACATTAGGTTCCCACCACCATGTTTGACAGTGGGGATGGTGTTCTTAGGGTTGAAGGCTTCTCCCTTTTTTACGCCAAATGAAGGCTACATCATTGTGGCCAAACAGTTAAATTTTTTTATAATTTTTTTATCTGACCATAAAACAGAACACCAGAAGTCTTCTTCTTTGTCCAGATGAGCATTTGCAAAGGCCAAGCAGGCTTTTGTGTGCCTTATCTGGAGAAGTGGTGTCCTCTTTGGTCTGCTTCCGTGGAACCCAGCGGTATGCAGTGTCCGTTGGACTGTCTGCCTTGAGATGTTGCCACCAGCAGAGCCCAGATTAATCAGGATGGCCTTGGTGGAGATCCTTGGATTCTTTTTTACCTCTCTCACTATCCTCCTGGCCAGCACAAGTGTCACTTTCGGCTTCCGACCACGTCCTCTGAGATTTTTCACAGTGCGGAACATCTTGTATTTTTTAATAATACTTTGCACTGTAGCCACTGGAACTTCAAAACATTTAGATATGGTCTTATAGTCTTTTCCTGACTTGTGAGCAGCCAAAATGCGCAGCCGTAGGTCCTCAGTGAGCTCCTTTGTCTTAGCCATAACTGTCCACAAACCAACAGCAGAGAGCTTCTGTTTTTGACCTGTTGAGTTGATTAAAACAGCTGTTCCCAATGAATCAGGGTAATTAGGATGCTTTAGAACAGCTTGGACTATTTGGAATGGTATAGAACTTTGGATTTTCCCATAGACTGTGACAGTTTGCAAAGGGTATGAATAATTTTGGACATGCCACTTTTTGTTCAAATGTAAATAAAAGCTGAGAAATATTTTTCCACAATGATGCCTCTTGTACATCGTCTTATTATCTTTTGTGAGAAACCTGTGTCATTTCCGGTCAAAAAAACGTGCTGGTTGAATAAAACTTTTATTCCTTCTCATACAAAGTATGATTTACAGGTAGAGCTTTGATTAATAAAGCCTCATTTTCACACAATTAGGTTTAGGGTTGGGTTTGGTGTAGGGGATATTTCCAACATGATAGAGCATTAACCATTACGACACTTCCCAGATATTTGAATTCTGAACAGCTGCATTACGTACCTCAAGCAATAAAAAACAGGGTAATACGTTCCTGTACTAATGTAATAAAAACGTGCCATGGTCACACATTGAATGTGTGTTTTGCGCCACTGTCTTGACATTTCACTTTAAAACTGCCACGAAGTGTGCAGTAAGCTACGTAATTACAGTGTTGCTGAAGTGTATATTGAAGCAAGTATTTTCATGAGCCTGGGTTGAATAAATTTAGGTTTAAGTCAAGGTCTCAAGGTTTAACTTGTTAGCATGGTGTTGATCACCACTTCCCTGCTTCAAGTTGCTGGAACTACAACATCTGTTTTTCTCGATTCATGTCCATTCAAAAGTAATGATCGATCACTTTGCTAGATAAGACTCTTATTCCTTGGCTGGGATTGTGTAGAACCCTTTAAAGCTGTATTGAAACTGCAATTTGGACCTTCACCCCTTTGATCCCAATTGAAGTCTACTAAATGGAGAAAAATATTGGAATGTTTTCCTCGAAAACCTCAATTTCTTTTTTCGACTGACAAAAGATAGATATGAACATCTTGGATGACACTGGGGTGAGTAAATCAACAGGAAAATTTAATTCAGGAGTAAACTATTTCTTTAAGGAGCTGTCCGTGGTGCTGAAAAGATCTAGCACAGTATGAATAGCTTTTACAGAGCTTTAAAAAAAAATTCAGCAATATAAATAGTTTTCTTACATGATTTCTATGTTTATGTGGTATGCCTGGCATGAATTGTGGTATAGTGATTGTCAGCTTTGTTTCGGGAGGTTTTGCAAGTTCTGGGTTGGAACTAATATGCAATGTGGGACAATATGTGGCGTTTATGAAGTTGTAAATCATCCCTGTTTTGGGTTCTGACTTCACTACTGTTGTGTCTTTAAATACTTTATGAATTGACTGCATTTCTGCAAAGATCTGAAACTGTTTCTGTCTTATGACACAGCTGAAGGCACATTAAGTACCAGTTACTGTGGCAACTGCAAATTTTATTTGAACTGTATTCTTTCTTCTTTTTTAAAAGACTTGCTGTGAGTCTGCTTTTGAATGTTACATAAACGGGTTACTCCTGAAGGATTTCCTATAGCAAGCTGTTCTGTGTTCTTTCTGCATAGTTCTGTACTTAGACACTTTCAGGCCAGCTTTATTGTATGGACCCACCAGCTGCAGGTTTAACGTCATGATTTATGAAACACATTTCGCCTCGTAGATTCTGCTGCAGCAATATTACGAAACGCAATACTACCCTGCATTGTAAAATGTTTTTACATTTTTATTTTTTATTCAGCAACATGGGTTATGCTGATTAATTAAATGAATCTAAAAAAACGTATATATCAATATCTAATCAGCAACAGTCACTCATGTTGCCAGAAATCACCAACTTTAATTAAAAATGAATGACATCTAGTTGCTTTCTCACAGCAAATCGCTGGCAGTTGGAACACCCATTAAGTGAGCATTAGTATAAGAATGATTTATTGATGTTTTAAAATGGTGTTTTAAACTTTTTCTCTAATCTTTCCATTATATAAATAAATCCATCTTTATGCCAAATATTTGTCTTCAGACTGCTGGGATAAGCATGTTTTACCACGATGAGAAGAGCCAGGCACAGATAATAGCCCTCGTCACCGCAATGTTAATTCACTCCTTTACGATAAGCATTTAACAGGAACTCACTAGGCTTATCGGACCCCAGGAATCTCTCTCTCTCTCTCATGGGCAGGAGAGAAAGATGTCTTTGCTCTGTAAAAGTGAGTTCATAAAATGAAGAGAGATTGTTTGTGAGAAAAGAAAAGGACTGCTGTGGCAATCACTTTTGAGAAGGTGATTAATTGGAGGATTAATTGTCAAGCTGGAACAAAGCAGAACATTGTGGGAACATTCTGCTTAATGAAGCATGTTGGAGTGACAAAAGAGCGATATCTCCTGCTTTCGTATGTTTTTTACACACAATTATGCTGCCTTCCAAGATATCTCGTTTTTGGCTAATTCTAAAGCAGCATCACATGTAATCCCAGAATGCATTGTCATGAGAAAATGTATGTGTATGTGTATGTTTGTGTTATATATTGTCTCAGTCATATTTTCTTGATTAAATAAACAATAAACAAACATTACATCAGGAAAATGACAAAAATCTATTTTATATTTTTACATTAATAGGGCAATTAATATTTTATTTATTAAAGCCAAGTATGGATCTCATCCAGTTAGTGTTTTTAAACATTTTACATTTACTCTAAAATAGTAACTCAAAGCAGTAACAATATAAACAATATATTTTATTTGTGAACTTATGTTCAGCTATTCTCTTTAATAGTTATCTTTGAACTATTTTCAAATTTTTCGAGTCATCAATTATCAAAGCACGGCAAATATTGGTCACAGACATGGATATTTACTTAAAATTTCACCAAGCTGATTATTGTGTAAAAAAGTCCCACAAATTATGTTTTCATCCCATTTTAAGTCTTATTTTGACGTAACAAAGTGGTTATATATAAGTTAGTGTTAATTTTGTCCGCTATTTTGAATTTTAGTCTTAGTCTTAGTCCTGTGTTAAATGTCCTTGTTAGTTTTTATCATATTTAGTAAACCTTATCCTATTTAGTTTTAGTCAAGTTATAGTCGACCAAAAGTCTCAACATTTTAAATCTCATTTTAATATCTAAACTATTTTAGTCTAGTTTTAGTCAAAGAAAACCTAAATTATTTTAGTTTTAGTTTTCAATGAAAACCATGGTTACTACACTTTTACTATAATAAAACCATTAAAAAACATTACAAAAACAAACAAACAAACAAAAAAACATTAAAATAAGCTAAACACAGAAAATGTATACTTGTAACAGCAAAGCTCTGATTTGGGGATTTGAACTCTTGGTATCTGGCAACCACACGAAATCTTGCGTCGTTCAGACGTGTAAAGCAGTCCGAAATAACATTTTGTCTCCTTTACTTCGACGAAAATAAAGAGAGGTTTTTGGTAGTTTGGTAGTTTTTGGAAGTTTTTATTTTTACATTTTAGCCTCATCTTTTTTTTTTTTCAACGAAATTGCATGTTGATATAGTCATAGTTTTTGTTTGTTGACCTTATTGTTCTCTCGTCTTCGTCTTGTCTTAGTCATGGGAAAAAGCCTTTCAACGAACATTTGTAGTCATAATTTTTGTTGACAAAATTAACACTAATATAAATTAGTTGTTTACTTACTTTTTTTAAATTAGTCTTCCAATTAACGCCATTATATTGTTCATTCAGACTGATTTGCGAATGTGGTACACTCATGAACACAAGAGGTGGGATTTATTGCATGAACCAGTCACAGCCGATCATAACCAGAGAGAGAGAGACACGGACTCCCGCTGTAACATTACCTGCTGGTGTCGCTATCTAAGGCAGGCCTTATGAGACTTACTGATGGTTAGAATGCTGCCTATGTAGTCTGTAGCCTCCTCACTAGTTTGTCAGAGCTGATGTCACAGTGCAGTTTAGTAGTTCCATCAGATTTCACTGCCACCTTTCTCTGGTGTTAATGTGGCGGATGGATCATTTGTTTTCACTAGATCTGCTGTAGCGACAGAGTCAGCAAAATAAAGCTTCTACCTGCTGCCCCCTGCAGAGAGACAAGGAAAGAGGGAGAGACGTGAAGGCGCCTGTAGCTGATTGCACTCATGCTGTTAGTATGCAGGGTGCTGCAGTGAGCCGTATTTATTCAGCAGGGACGGTCCAGGGTATGAATGCTGAAATCATGAGATGAGGTGACAGGAAGTGCTTTAGGCTGTAGAGCATCAGTGAGCAGTGCCATAACACTCACACAAATCTCTAGAGCCTCAGATGACCTCCTCTGAACACGGACTAAGACCAAAGGCCCTTTTCATCCACCACAAGAAGGAGACCAGCAGAATACAAACCTTATTTTAAAAATAACTGAACGGTTAACCCCGATAAATATTGGTTTTAAATATTTAACAGCCAATTACACTGAAATTCATGCTGTTGGAAAATTGTTTGGGTTTTATTTGTAGGGTCTGGAATCGAGAACTAATTCTCATTGATTAACAAATATGCTGCACCACCTTTGTAGTCAGATTCATATACAAATGACTCGTCCTAGCTCATTCTTTTTTAATGAATCAATCAAACGACTCCCAAATGAGTTGGTGACTAAATCGGCTCACATATGGAATGAGTGATTACTGTCACGATTACCAGCTGGAGTGACCATGAGCTCTTGCCACTCTACCCTAGACTCCAGTTTACAGACACCTCATTTCCAGTCGGGAGGATTATTTAAGATGCACCCACGCACACTCATATTGCGAAGTATTGTTTAGCATTGCAGTCATTACTGATCGTTTTCCTTTGTTACCTTGTTTCTTTGCCTAGTATTGCCTTGCCTGTGATTTGACCCTGGACTGTATTCTTGTGTTTTGTGAATGTTTTCTGCCTACCCCGACCATTGCCTGTTTGTTAATTACTCTCTTGTTTTGCCTTGTATGTTACTGTTTTCTGGTGTTTTGACCCTGCCTGTTTTGACCACGATCTTAAATAAAGCACTTCATTGCAACACTCGCCCATTACAATTACTTAATAAACACTACTTTTGGTTATATCATGTGACACTAAAGACTAGAGTAATGGCTGCAGAAAATTGTAAAGTATATTTGTAACGGAGCAATAGAGATCCAGCAGGCGGATCCATACGCAAAGTTTTATTTATGAATATGGTAATAAACAGACAGGGTCGAACAATGGCAAACAAGTATATGAGGGCAAGACACAAGAGTAGTCCAATAAACAGGCGAGGGTTGATCAACGGCGAATGCAATCCAGGGGACGAGGCAAACAGGTAATCCAAACAGACAAACTATATTCTAGACGAGGGGCAACCAGAGTCCGAAACGGCAAGACAAAGAATAATCCAAAACAGGCGAGAAATCCAGGGCAGGCAGAGAAACAGACAGGACGAGGTAAACAGATGACTATATTACTTTGAATTGACCTATTATTTCACATTACTCTTCTTACAATATTTCTGATCAAACAGTTGCAGCTATAGTGAGCATCAATGTAAATAATAGTAATAACTAGATATTTCTGAAGAAAATGTGAGTGGTGCTTTCTGTGGCAAAACTCGGCACTGTGCAGTTACTAGGGCATGTTTTAACACTTAGCTAATCGCTATTAGCATGTAGCGATTCACTGCTAGCATGTATAGCATGTTGCAAATCCTGTGTGGTAACATGTATTTAAATGAGCCAAGCCCCATGTCTATAGGATGTTCTGATGCAGAAATATACATCTTGTTAAACGGTTGCTAGGGTACTGTGTTTGGTTGTTGGGCGTAACTTGACAGCTTCATGATGATCCTAAGAGCCTGATTGGTTGCCTGAATAAAATGAGCCCACCCCCATGTCTCAGTGACATTGTAATGCAGAGTTATGTTCAATGTAGAATTCATATGCAAGCTACCATAGTGGAAAAAACATGTGCTCAGTTTCTTCTCTATAGTATGTTTTTGGGGCAAATTTAGGGAGCTCTTGTGCCCAAGGGGTACAATTTATGCCCCATTCCAGGGTATGTTCAGCCATAGCTTGACAGCCTCTTTAAATGTGGTGACCCACGTTTCTATGAAATTCTCACTCGCCGCTACAACCTATCAAAGTTCGATGCAAAGTTGTGAATGCTTCGCTTCACAAACACCACTAATAATAATTATTGAAAAAAAGACATTTTTAAATGCAATATACATTTAAATATTTATTTTTGTCAACTTCCTCTTGTTTTAATATGTTTGAAATTCAGGCAAGATATCATAGCATCGAATACATCTGTCCTCAACAGCTGGATTTATGTAGTGTAAGTTTCTCTGCTGTGAATTATAGATGGTCTGCTTTTCTCAAGGTGATTTTCTTGTGGCTGATTTAGTCCACCGGGTTTAGAAAAGCTCTGTTGTCTCTTTTTAAGGCAAAGTGTAAAAGATAAAGCTTTTAATTTCAGTCTGCAATCTGTGCTTCTCCTCTGTTGTTGTCTCCAGATATTTCGCTGCAGTTGTGTTGGATTTGGATGAAGAAGAAATAATCAACAACAGGCTTCTGTAAGACTATTACATCTCCGATGAGACCAGAACCATTCCGGTCCTGTCAGTTTCATCCGTCCCCTCAGATTCAAAAATGTGACATTGTGGTTTATTGCAGAGCCATCTGGGAATTAAGGACACAATCGCATCTCTTCGATTTTCTGATGAACAACCGTGATTTCTTGAAGGTTTCTTGCTTTTAACCTTTAAAAGAACGTAATCAAGTGCTCGTATTGGCTTGTGTTTACAGACGTGATCCAAATTGGGCCATTTGTTTTGGATGTGCTTTAATGTGATTCTCTCTGTGTTGTTCAGCCTTTCACAAAGTTTAATTTTAATGAAGTGCCTCTTTTTGATTCACTATAACTCTAGAATATTCTTCTACATGCTCAGGATAAACAAACTTGACATTCTCCTTCAGGTCCTCTTCAATCAAGATGGACTTGGGCATCATTATGGTGTGTGCTGACCTGAGCTAAAGATCTCCTTATGGGTCAGTACTCTGTTTGTGCTCTAATTAAACACATGGGAGGGTTTTGGATTGGTTGCTTTCCAAATTCACACCAAGATGTTTTTGCTTTTGTCTTCAGTCCAGTTCTTTGCTGCCAGTGTGAATCAGATATATGCGTTTTCTGAGCCCTGTGTGTTTTTCAGAAATACACTACCTTTCAAAAGTCTGTAAGGTTTTTTAAAAGTTTCTGAAAAAAGTCACTTGTGCTCAGCAAGGCTGGTTTTAGTTAATCAGTTTAAAATAATTTCAAATGTAATGTACTGTTATTTTTTTCCCATCTTTAGTGTCATATGATCCTTCAGAAATCATTCTAATTTGCTCATTTGGTGCTTAAGAATAATTTCTTATTATCAATGTTGATGCAAAGGGGGGAAAAATAACTTACTGACCTCAAACACTCAGTAATTGATATTTGGCAGCTGTCTTATATACTGACAGCTTGCAGCTACACAAGTTTACTTACAGCTACTGATGCCATTGTAGAAATGATCTTTTTATAATCAGCTCAAATATGGTTAATTTATTCTGTATGTGAAAATGTATGATGACAGGGAAGTTATTGGCTATGACACACACACAAAAAAGACAGAAAATTATCTTCAGCCTGCCTTTGTTAGTACTGTGTTTTCCTAAATGGTTTGACTATGGTACTGGTGCCATTTTTTTTTTTACTTATTTTAATATGTAGTTGTATTTTTTAACAACTTAAATGCCTTCATAGATGAAATAGGAGTTTAAATACACTATTTTCTCAAAATATGAATATTTGCCAAATTATGCGCTTTCACTTGGATGTGAAAGGCAGCTTTAAAATGGTTAATCATACCTTAGTTGAGATTTAAAAAGATTATAGTTTAACAAGCTCTCACATTTGACATTGAAAAACTCATTAAAACTAACATGTTCTGTGTATTTTTTTTTCCCTCAGCAATTGAAAAATGACCTTTATTTTAATTTGCATTACCCTGTACTTTCATCACATAAAAATTCCCATTAATCACCTGTGTGAAATGACATATGATCCAGCAGTATGAAATAGTTATGTCAGAGAGGGCAAACGGCTGGCTGTGAAAAAAACAGCATCTCTGAGCCTTAGCTCTGATAAAGTTAGCGTCAGGCTGCCCGTATGTGGCTGTGATGAAAGATCACAGCGAATGTGGTTTTAATCTCTGAGCAATGTCTCTCAAGGACAACCGCTGAAGCACCTCGAAGTGCTCCCTCTCTCTCCTGCGCCGGCTTTGACGGATGGCCCAGCGGTTCCGAAATGATAGGCTATTATTTTACTTTGCATTGGATAAATGGCAAGGCTTGCAACTCTGTCCTCGTAAGGCCTGGCAGGACCAGATGGGGAGGATGGGCAAAGGGCTGTGGGACATGCTTTTGTCCGGCCAACATGATTTCATTCCATTCACTGAAGTGTCATGTTTTCCATGATGGTGCAGCTGAGAGGCTGCCTTGTGATCGCTTGTGTTGCTGAAAACGGCCGTTATTTTGCAATCAGTTCGTTTGAATCTCAGCAGACTATGTTTTGCAAACATCCCTATTAGCGCTTCCTACATGCCCACCGGGAATTCGTCCCAAAATATAGTTTGCAGAAAGATTGAACTGATGCTGAATGCATGAATCAAACTCGCTCATCCTTTCCATTCTCTTCTCTTCTCTTTGTCTTTCATAGATCAGCTAGATTCATGGTCTCCACCGCCGTACTTCGATGAAGACAGCTACCCCTCCCCTCCCAGGAATATGAAAGGTTTATCAAGCGGTCGTCCTCAGCTCACCTTCACATCAGGACACACCTGTGGGCTGCCAGACTGTGATCAGTCCCTCGACCACTTGCATCATGTCAGCCCTGATTCCCGCTCTCCATACCTACTCAGTCCGACCGAGAGCTGCCCTCTGGATCCACACCGCTGCTCGCCCCGCAGCTCCATCCACTCCGAGTGCATGGTGATGCCCGTTTCTATGGCATCTGACCACGTTTCCAGCAGCACCTTTCCCAGAATGCACTACAGTTCACACCACGACGGCTCGCGGGACGACGGCTCCACTTCTCATGGCGGCGGAGGTGGTGGCAGCGGAGGGGTCGGAATTGGTGGTGGGGGTGGCGGATCTGGAAAAATGAATCGAATTCCCCCAAACCTCCTGGACCAATTTGAGAAGCAATTGCCAATTCACAGAGACGGTTTTCACACTCTGCAGTACCAGCGCACGTCCGCAACCACCACGAGCAGCGAGCAGCGCAACGAGAGTCCCGGGCGTATCCGCCACCTGGTGCACTCCGTCCAGAAGCTCTTCACCAAATCCCACTCACTCGAGGGGTCGTCCAAGATGAACGGCACCAAGGGAGACTCTCGCTCAGACAGCGGACACCACCACCACCACCATCACGGACATCACCATGGGAATCACAAACACAGCAAACGGAGTAAGAGCAAGGAACGCAAGTCAGACTCCAAGCAACGCTCAGGGATAGCAGGCTGGTGGAGCTCTGACGACAACCTGGACAGCGACAGCACCTACCGGACTCCCAGCATCATGAGCCGATACCACGGAGATCATATAACTCACTGTTACCCGGACACGGGCCACGGGCACTTTGGGGATCTTTCGCTCAAGACCTCTAAGAGCAACAACGACGTGAAATGTTCGGCATGCGAGAGCATCGCTATGGCCCCCGAGGGCAAATTTATGAAGCGCAGCTCCTGGTCGACACTGACTGTCAGCCAGGCTAAAGAAGCCTACCGAAAATCTTCCCTCAACCTGGAGAAACCGTCCATGCCTCAAGATCTGAAGTCCTCCATGAGGCCTTGTCATTATTTGCAGGTGAGATCTTATTCACGGAGATATGACTGCTGGTGATGCTGTGCTGTAAGACATTGGTTCTCAGAAAGGGGCCTCAGCAGACTTCCATAGGAAGGTCAAGATGACTCAAAGCATTAGTTCACTTCCACAGTGAAAAGTGAAGATTTTCTGATAAATTAAGGTTTTTAAGGAAAGGATTTTTCTTCATATAGGAACCAATCATTAGGAACCAATGGGTTGAAGGTCTAAATTGCAGTTTCAATGCAGCTTCAAAGGGCTGTGCACAATCCCAGCCAAGAAATAAGGGTCTTATGTAGCGAAACGATTTGTCATTTTCTAAAAAAAAAAAATATATATATATATTTTTTTTAACCACAAAATTACGTAGTCACGTTGGAAAGGTCACATGTGACATAGGCGGAAGTACAGACCCAGTGTTTGCAAAGCAAATGTGCAAAGAAAGTCAAATGCCCTTTACAAAAAAGGTAAATCAATCAAGGTAATCAAGATAAATTTACCCTACCCTACCTTTTTGAACTGGAATACACAGATGATGAACTAACTACACGTGACCTTTCCAATGTGATTACGTAAAGCATGAAGTCATAGATGTGCATTGCAGAGTTAGTGCAAGATGAGCATTTGTAGTTAAAAAATATACATATTATTTCTTTAGAAAATGGCAACCGTGTAGAGCCTTTTCCAGCCGCATTGAAACTGCAATTTGGACCTTCAAGTCCACTATATGGAGAAAAAATCTAGAATGTTTTCCTCAAAAACTTTAATTTCCTTTTGACTGAGGAAATTAAGACATGAACATCTTCGATGAGATGAGGGTGAGTAAATTATCAGGAATTTATTATTGTGGAAGTGAACTAACTTTCAAAAATCAGCTATTTGCATAAGATATTTGCATTTGTGCAACAGTTTTTTTTTTTTTTAATCACCAGGATTCCCACGTTCTAGAAAAAAAATAGATGCAGTATGTGTGGTATTCTAATTATAAATGTGTAGATCTGGAAGAGACATGTACATTCATAAAATCACTATATAGTCATATTTTTGTATATTTGTATGATAGAAATTTTAAAAGTATTTTTGAAAATAATTAACCGTTATCTATACCCAAAAAATTGTCAGAAAAGCATTTGAAAATTGTTAACAATGTGGGGCCTTGTAGTCAAAAAAGTTGAGAACTACTGCTCAAGAGGAGATTCTTCAATGTTTGTATATGTGAGGGGAGTAAATATTAAGTTATGCTATTCATTTTGAAAACAAACCTCTGTGTGTCTGCATTCTGATCCATGGCTTATTGGTGCCTGTAGACTGTTGCTTAGGATTCAGAGGGTTCCCAACAGAGTTTAAAGTAATAGTACACTGAAAGGGTTGTTACAAAGATGGGAATATGTTGTTTACGCTGGTGGAGAATATAGCCTGATTGAAATATGTGTGTGCCTTTGTTGTTGTGAGGTGCTAATGTGCTAAATTGAGAGGCAGATTTATTGGTCCTGTCACTCCGACTAGACTAGTTTGTTCCTGTTGTTTATGTACGGAATTATTGCAAACAATGAGTCATATTGATCAGCATTGATCTTTCTGTGCTAACGCGTGATTTTCCAAATGCATCACATTTCGTCAGGATGCATTATTCATGGTGCTGTCAGACCACTGGAAATAGCTTCTTGCTGTTTTTTAGTTTGTTTGTGCAATTAGGCCTCTTTATCCTATATATGGATGCTGAATTGTCACAGGTTAGCACTGTACAAAATTGCAATCCGTTTCCAAAATTGCTGAAATGAATCACATATCTGTCACAGTAGAGTACAGCTACTATGCGAATGCTTCTTGAAATTGCTTGTCCTGATGGGTCATTATTGTGTTTTAGTACAAGCCCATGGCACCTTTTTAATAATACTAGATCTGCTTTAAAAAAGACAGTGATATTGCTTCAGTTAATTCATTGTTTTAGAATATGACTTTTGTTTCAGCCTCACTTTATGTTAGGATAATTCTGTATTCTTTTTCAGAACTGGTTCCATCTTTCATTATCTGGTGGACCAGCAGTGCCTTTAGCTGTTGAAGTTGTCCTTACTGGCTAGTTAAGGAGTCAGGTGTAGAAACCAACATCTCAAAATAGGCCAGCATCCCAAAACACAACATTTGCTGGTCTGTCAGAACTAGTTAGTATTGCAGATGTCTGACTCAAGCAGTTAGATCAGCAGGTACAATGAAAAACACGCTCAGTAAACATCTGCTGACACAGCAGCCTCCACCAGTCCTGAACTTATGCAATAGCACAGCAGACGCAGAGAGGCTGATGGCCCCATTGAGATAATTAATGAATGGATGGATTCGAGTGTTTCCTCAGGGCAAGAAAGAATCCAGAGAGAAAGAAAACCTAAATCAATATTAAGTTTTACATTTTAGAGGTTTGTGGAGACCTCATTTGGGTCCCACTGAGGCAACTTAGACTATATCCTATGCATATTTTATGTCGACAATGACAGATGATTAATATTTTCCAGAAGTGGATATGCAGCTGTGGATATAAGCTGTTGCTTATATTTTCATTGGTCAGCAGGGTTAATATTTTGTAAAAAGGTGCCAAAGTTGTCACAGGGCAGTACCTTTTTCAAAAGGTACAATCCTACCATTTTCAATTGAAGTCAAAAGTTTACATACACCTTGAAGAATCTGCAGAATTTTAATTATTTTATTAAAATACAAAATGCGTGTTATTTTTTAATTTAGTACCGACCTAAATTGGATGTTTCACATAAAGTCCACAAGTATATAGTTGAATTTATAAAAAGTACCCCTTCAAAAGTTTACATACACTTGATTCGTAATACTGTGTTGTTACTTGAATGATCCACAGCTTTGTTTTTGTTTTGTTTTTTGTTTAGTGATAGTTCATGAGTTCCTTGTTTGTCCTAAACAGTTAAACTGCCAGCTGTTCTTCAGAAAAATCCTTCAGGTCCCACAATACTTTGTTTTTGTTTTTAGCATTTTTGTGTAATTGAAACCTTTTTTCCAACAACGACTGTATGATTTTGAGATCCATCTTTTCACACTGAGGGATTCATATGCAACTATTACAGAAAGTTCAAAATCTTCTTGAATGCTTCAGAAGGAAACACAGAGCATGAAGAGCCAAAGATGTAAACTTTTGAACAGAATGGAGATGTGTACATTTTTCTTATTTTGCCTAACATTTTATCATTTAGTACTGCCCTTCAGAAGCTACAGAAGATACTTGCATGTTTGCCAGGAGACAATATACATTAAAGTTTTCACCCCGACTCTTAATGCAGCATGTTTCCCTCTGAAGAGTCAGTGAGCATTTGAACCTTCTCTAATAGTTGCATATGAGTCCCTCAGTTGTCCTCAGTGTGAAAGATGGATTTCAAAAATACACAAGGGTTCAAATACACAATACAGAAAAATCAAAGAATTTGTGGGACCGGAAGGATTTTTCTGAAGAACAGTGGGCAGTTTAACTGTTAAGGACAAACAAGGGGCTCATTAACAACTATCACAAAAAAAGTCAAGTGTATGGAAACGTTTGAACGGGGTAATTTTTATAAATTCAACTGTTATTTTCTCTTATGTAAACGTCTTTTATCTTATTCAGGTCAGTACTAAATAAAAAATAATGTGCATTTTGTATGATCTCTTGCTTAGGCCAAATTAATATTTGCAGATTCTGACTTCAACTGTAGGTATTAATTTGTACCTTTACGCTACCCTTTTGGAGTAAATAAGGTACAAAGGTTTATCAGGTTTATCCTTTAAAAAGAAACCACCCCAATGGCAACTTTTGTACCTTTTTTCTTAAAAGTATAGGTTGTGATGGTAAAAACCTCCAAGTCTGTTGGTTAGTGTGCTGGAATTGTACCCAGCCTTTATGTAGACGTCCATATGTCTCCTTTAAATCCAATTTGTCTTTATAACAACATTGTGGTAAAGCTTGTTACGGATAGGATTGTTTCTTTGCCCACTAATTATTGACGGTAAGCTTCATATGAAGACAAAATTGTACCTTTCCAGGTCACCCAAGATGCAAAATGCTCTTTTAACTTCTAAAACAAGCTCTTTTTTTAGCCAAAAGTGCAAAACCACTTTCAGCATCCATTCTTTAAAAAGGCCAATATGTTTTTTTTGTCAGTAATCTTTTCTAATTATAATTTCAGATCAAATGCATCTATGACAAAAATGTAGACTTTCACTAAGGGATGAAAACAACCTCTTCCCATCTGTCTTTTTTAGCACAGCAATTAGCTTAAGTGTGTTTGTATTTCAAATATGTCCAGATGGATTAAACATCAGCCTGCAGAAAAAAGGACAGAAACCGTCCAGCAGTCAATGGCTGTGATGCATCTCTGGGTCAGGCGTTTAATATCTTCTCTCGACCCTAACAAAAATAGCTTGCGCCGTCTATCACGCTGGTGCTATTTTTGGCTGCTGTTATCGATGCAGCCTGCTGTGACGCAAACTCTCCGGGAGGGATGTGCGCCCCTTCACTCTGATGGTCCGGTGTCCTGAGTACCGCATGCTGAGCAGTAGCAATAAAGCAGCTATTTTTAGTCTGTGTTCATCATGGCGGTCACCATCATGAGTAGACTGAATCATTAGCTGAGATTGTGATTTGGATCAAAATCAATGCTAAATGGTTCATGAGATGACTTTTGGCAAGGGTTTCCTGCACATTTCAACACTTCTTACATAAATCATTGATCATGTTATGAGGAGGACGGCAGTTCACTTTATTGCGGGCAGAAGCCTCCATGCTGTGATGGATCGCAGAAGAGTTCAAACTGACCCCTACGATTTTTAAGTGGATTCAAGTGGATTTTGAATGCTCCTATCTATATTTATTTAAAATATCTTTGAAAATTAAGTTGCTAGATTTTTGAATGTTAAAAACGTGTTTTTCTGCAGATCATTACTGGCAGATCTGCTCAACCTCTTTTAAACTTAATCGGATTATTTTTCCCCATTGAGGTGTTTACATTAAGACTTTTCATTCCCTATGAGCTATCAGTCAGATTATGGATGCATTATTAAAATGCATGGCAACTGATTTCACTGTCTGATGTAATATTTTTAAATATTTCAGCATGACTTTTATAGTGATATCAGTCACCACTCGGTGGATGTCCCACAGCTCAAGGTGAAGGCCAGTCCTGATTAAAGTGTAATGGCCCATTCACACATGCTGCAAAAAAGAAAATCATTTTCTTCATTAGGTTTTTTAGTCTTGCGTTTCAGTAAAATGTCTAAATATCCTTAAAACCCAAATGGCAAATTGTCTTTTCTTGTTTTAAGCAAGAAAATGTCTTGTCTTTTTCTTGTTTTAAACTCTCTAACTTGTTTTTTTTGTGCTAAGCAAGGATCTATTACATTGATTCCTGAAAACAATATGTTTTCAACATTGATAACAATAATATATTTCCTGAGCACCAAATCAGCATATTAGAATGATTTTTGAAGGATAATGCGACACTGAATACTGGAGTAATGGCAAAAACCTTTGAACATCTGCTCACAAATAAGATGCATTACTTGTAAAAATAAGATGTCATTCCTACAAAAAATAGCATTCTGAATGAGAATGTGTTTGGGTATAAATTGCAGCACAGCACAATACATCATATAATGAAGAAGATAAACGATCCTAACTAACTTGTGACAACGAAAGTAGCCTTTATGCTGAACGCTACATGAACAGGAAAACTGATCTCATCACATTTGCTTGTTGCAGATAGAAATGGTTCAAAAGTTATGAGAAAGTGTTAACAGCAGTGTGAACTGACAACATTAACTATGCTCTTTTAAAGGAGACCTATTATGCTTCTTTTTACAATATGTAATATAAGTCGCAAGTGTCCCCAGAATGTCTCTGTGAAGTTTCATCTCAAAATATCCCATAAATAATTTATTATGATATTATGGTCTGTCTCTTTAAATGCAAATGAGCTGCTGCTTCCCGCCCCCTTTTCTAGAACAGGGCTGTGCCTTTACAGCTCATACCTCAGATACTCTGCTAAAAAAACATCTGTTTGGTTTTGATTATCTCGTCTATCGCGCTGAAATCATGCATTTTAAAACATATAAGTTTAAACTGATATACGCTTTTCTGAGCGCACACATTCGAAGTATGTCCACAGAAAGCGGCTGTCATTCCTGGTAAAAAATTTTTTGTGTATTTGACAGTTTAAGCGCAATAAGACGCGAAAGAGAACTTAGTTTAGTATTTACATGCCGTGTCCTTGCTGAAAAAAAAAAACAGCTAAAACCAGCCTAGGTGGTCAGCAGCCTGGTTTTAGAGGGGTTTTGGCCAGTTTGTCACCCTGGCCAGGCTGGAAAACCACTAGCTATAACAGCTTAAACCAGCTAAGACCAGCAAACCAGCCTAGGCTGGTTTTAGCTGTTTTTTTCAGCAGGGACACGGCATGTAAATACTAAACTAAGTTCTCTTTCTCGTCTTATTGCACTTAAACTGTCAAATACACACAATTTTATGTTAAAAATAGTTTTTAACACAGCCAAGTTACAAAAACAGTCAGCTATGTCTGTGAAGGTAAACAGCTGGAAAAGAAATTGCATGTTTATATTAGATCTGTGTGGCAGCAGCGCAATATACAGTAAATGAATCATAAATTCACTGCTCTCTTGTCTCCTGAGGCTGAGACTCTAAATAGTGTTCTATGCTCGTCTTTGCAGCCAAAGACAGAACAGTTAGCATGATTTGCGCAAAGTTTCGCCATGGCCTTAGAACTGGTACACTGTTTTTACATGCGAAAACAAAAATGGTGGCGCTGTGGGTGAAAATGTGCAGATTGAGGGGCAATATTATAATAAGATACTTTCTACGTCATAGAGGGAGTGCAATCTGAGCGGCTTGTTTTTTCACAAGCTTGAAGAGAAAAGCTTACCAAAACAAAGTTACTGGGTTGTTCTTTTATATGTTGTCTGGTAGATGCACCGGGGACCCGATTATAGCACTTAAACATGGAAAAAAGTCAGATTTTCATAATATGATAATAACCCTGCATGTGGGCAGAGACATCATCATGTAAAGCAGTGAAATTGCTCATAACATAATGTCTCTGTATTTTCTAAACTCAACTACAAAAGGAGACAGATGACGTGCACTTCAGTGTCTTCAGTCCAATTGGTAGTCGCCGCATCACATCCCATTTACATAAAGTTTAACTTTTTGAATGTCCTTAA
Organism: Garra rufa; assembly: GCF_049309525.1. Classification (NCBI taxonomy): domain Eukaryota; kingdom Metazoa; phylum Chordata; class Actinopteri; order Cypriniformes; family Cyprinidae; genus Garra; species Garra rufa. Next base: position 25,151,017 of record NC_133381.1, read on the forward strand.
GAGTAGCACTGAAAGTCAGGAACGAAGTATTCAAACATTATGACTTTGACATTTTAGTAGAAGTTGGCAAACATTACTGGGTTTAGTCCACTGCACTGTGAACATCAGAAATATTCACTCCCTGAATGAGAAAGGATCATGGGAAGAGTTTTAAATAAACAGACCTCTCCAGCTGAGCGTTGCAGTGTCTAACCCGCAAACTCTTTCACACAGAGTTTACCCTTCTCATTATGATTCCACCTTGCTCTTTCGCTCTGTATTCTTTACCTGCATCTAAAGGCTACAAGAAGAGAGGATTGCATTTTAATAGATTTTCTGATAGGTCAGTGAAGGTGAATCTAATAACCAATTAATAAGACTGTTTAAAAGCCAACAGGAGCCAAACAGCAACTATTGCACACACACAAAAAGACTCTGTCTTGACAACAACTCAATAAACTGAGAGTCAGACAACTAAAGAGGTCAGACACCGCTGGATGTGTGTGTGAGTGTGTGAAGATGGGTAAAAGAATGTTGGTGACAGCAGATGCTATTTGTGTCACTGTTTGTCCCCTAAATGAGCTTGAACATGTTTGGTCTTTCAGATGAGATAATCACAGACACTTGTTCAAAAATAAACACGTAAATGAGCTTTAATATCGCATTTGTTTAAATAGCTTAAACTGAATTACAGTTTAAAAAAAAGAAAAATCTGTGCCACACATCATTATCAATCAGTGCGTCTGTAATTTAATTATGTTTTAATTTTAAACAATATTTTATGTAGAAATCTTATTTCATGCTTTGAGTATGTGTTTGAGGCTAAATATTTTAAAGGGGTCATCGGATGCAAAACTAACTTTTACATGTTGTTTGCACTTTAATGTGTGTTGGTAGTTTGTGTACACAACCACCCTACAAGGATAAAAATCTACCCAGTAGTATTTTTTTTAATCTTTAAAAGTAATATCCCTTTTTTAAAATCAGGTCATTCTCAGCTTCTTGTCGGTGTGATGGCGCACTGACAGAGGCCACTCCCATATAGTAGATTGACATGAGCGCCTTACCTTAGACCCACCCTCACCGAGCTGAAACAGTCCAACTCCGACCGCCATTGTGTGACTCAGGTGCAAACAAGAATGTCTCAGATTGAGCGATTTAGGTGTTCTGTTGTTGGATGTAATAATAAACACAGCAGTCATCATTTACTGAAGATGCAGAGGAAAACGTTACTTTCGTTTAAAAAAAAAGGAAAGCGCCGATCCCGATCGACATATGCTCTCTGTTCCTGATAGAGCTTTACCCACAGCAGAAGTGCATATAAAGGTTTTTTTATGCATCTTTGTGAATGGCCTTTCTTAATAATGTGCTTGTTGGCAAGTTTCGCCGCTAAATGCAGCTAAATGTGGCTAAAGTAAACATTACGTCACATAATCCCAGAAAGGGGCGGGGCGAGCAGTGCTCAGTGGCATTTAAAGGGGCCATGTCTTAAAATGAGTTGAGTTTTTGCAGAGCTGATTTTGACAAGGTAAAAGGCTGTTTTTTTACACTACTATTGAGAATTTTTTTACCAAAGTATATTATAGACTTTTCAATAAGACCCTAAAGAATCATATAAACTTGTGGAAATTGGGCATCCGATGATCCCTTTAAATGTTTTTGTTAATTTCGTATGCTCACTAAGGCTGAATTTATTTGATAAAGAAAATGCAATAAAAACAGCAACATTGTGATATTTTCTGTTTAAACATTACTTTTAAAATGCAATTTATCCCTGTGATGGCAAATCTTATTTTTTTAGAAACCATTAATCCATTCTTCAGTGTCACATGGCCCTTCAGAAATAAACATTCTTGTCAATTGCTGCTGATTATTTTGTACTACTTAAAGGAGAAGTTCACGTCCAGAACAAAAATTTACAGATAATTTACTCATCCACTTGTCATCCAAGATGTCTATGTCTTTCTTTCTTCAGTCATAAGGAAATTATGTTTCTTGAGGAAAACATTTTAGGAATGTTCTCCATATAGTGGACTTCAACGGTGCCCACGAGTTTGAACTTTCAAAATGCAGCTCTAAAAGGGCTCTAAACGATCCCAGCCAAGGAAGAAGGGTATTATCTAGTGAAACGATCAGTTATTTTCTTAAAAAATGTACAATTTATATACTTTTTAACCTCAAATGCTTATCTTGTCTAGCTCTGCAATGTGCATACATACTCTGTGTACTCTGGTTCACTACAGGTAGGGTAGGTCGAAAAACTCCCATCTTATTTTCTCCTCCAACTTCAGAATCGCCCTACATCACTGTTGAAGTACCAACCCAGTGTTTACAATGTGAACGTGCAAACGCCCTTTACAAACCCTCCCCCCAAAAAACGGTAAAACAGCAATGTAGGATGATTTTGATGTTAAAGTTGAAGTGCTCACTGTTTTACCGCTTCAAGTGTTAATTTCTGTTTGAAACTGCAGTGATACAGTCAAGCCCAAAATTATTCATACCCCTTGCAAATTCTCACTTAAAGTTACTTTTATTCAACCAGCAAGTTTTTTTTGACAGGAAATGACACAGGCTTCTTCCAAAAGATAATAAGATGATGTACAAGAGGCATCATTGTGGAAAAAAATATTTATCTGCTTTTATTTACATTTGAACAAAAAGTGGCATGTCCAAAATTATTCATACCCTTTGCAAACTGTCACAGTCTATGGAAAAATCCAAAGTTATATACCATTCCAAATAGTCCAATATGTCCTAAAGCATCCTAATTACCCTGATTTACTGGGAACAGCTGTTTTAATCAACTCAACAGGTGAAAAACAGAAGCTCTCTGCTGTTGGTTTGTGGACAGTCATGGCTAAGACAAAGGAGCTCACTGAGGACCGCCAGCTGTGCATTGTAGCTGCTCATAAGTCAGGAAAGGGCTATAAGACCATATCTAAATGTTTTGAAGTTCCAGTGGCTACAGTGCAAAGTGTTATTAAAAAATACAAGACGCACTGCGAAAAATCTCAGAGGACGTGGTCGGAAGCCAAAAGTGACACCTTTGCTGGCCAGGAGGATAGTGAGAGAGGTAAAAAAGAATCCAAAGATCACCACCAAGGCTATCCTGATGAATCTGGGCTCTGCTGGTGGCAACATCTCAAGGCAGACAGTCCACGGACGCAGACCATGGAGGACACCACTTCTCCAGATAAGGCACACAAAAGCCTGCTTGGCCTTTGCAAATGCTCATCTGGACAAAGAAGAAGACTTCTGGTCTTTTGTTTTATGGTCAGATCAAACAAAAGTTGAATTGTTTGGAGCAGCCTTCAACCCTAAGAACGCCATCCCCACTGTCAAACATGGTGGTGGGAACCTAATGTTTTGGGGGTGTTTTTCAGCCGGTGGACCGGGGAACCTAATCACAGTAAACTGCACCATGAAAAGGAGGAATACATCAAAATGGACATTTCATATACATCAAATGGACACCAGTGGACATTTCAGCATGACAACGACCCAAAACACACAGCAAATGTGGTGAAGAAATGGTTAGCAGACAAAAACATTAACGTGTTGCAGTGGTCCAGCCAGAGTCCTGACTTAAATCCAATTGAGAATCTGTGGAGGGAGCTAAAGATCAGGGTGATGGCAAGGAGACCCTCCAACCTAAAGATAAATGGGCAAAAATACCAGTGGAGACATGCAAAAAGCTGGTCAGCAATTATAGGAAGCGTTTGATTGCTGTAATTGCCAATAAAGGCTTTTCTATTGATTATTGAGAAGGGTATGGTATGAATAATTTTGGACATGCCACTTTTTATTCAAATGTAAATAAAAGATGAGTAATACTTTTTTCCACAATGATGCCTCTTGTAAATTGTCTTATTATCTCCTGTCATTTCTAATTAAAAAAAAAACTTGCTGGTTGAATAAAAGTAACTTTTAATTTCGGGCTTGACTGTATGTACTTATTAGTATGTAATTTGCGTTTTGAGAAAAAGTTCCCGCAGGTACGTTTTCATCATGAGCAACAAAAGACCTGATATACATACACCTATGGCTGTGCCATCATACAAGAGGGCGACAGCCTGCTTTGGATTTTCGCATTAATCCATGTTCCTTTGTTTCTTCATATCTAGACTATGTTTGTATAAACTGTACTGCAAAATCTTCACCAGTTGATATGTTTCCACTATCATACAGTCATACAGGCCATCCATACTGGGGAGGGGGACTCGAATCTCAGTGATTTATCAAGAGTTTTACACCACAGATTGTGTCTGTCCTCTGGCGTTTTTGGTTAATTAAATGTCTAAAAATATCAAACTCCTTCAAGACTTAATTAACCTAAAGACTTCTATGGATTATGTGTGTGTGCGTATGTGTGCGTGTGTGTACAAGGGTGTCCGTGACATTTACTCATTTTCATTGACTCCTGGATCAAAATCATTCTTCTTGCAGAATGCTAAAGACCCACGAGGCTGCTGAAATGTGCCCCTTGTCACCTGGACGAGAGACTGTCTGATAAACAGAAGGTTTTGGTAAAAGGACACAGAGTTAATCAAGCTGTTTGATATTAAATGTCATGTGCTGTGGTTCAATTGATTCAAATCCTTAATGAAATATGTTGCATGGCCTAACAATTGCATTACTTTGATAAACTAAAAAGAAAAATGTTTTGCTGGTAGTGTATATCAACCAGTTTATTGAAAAGAATGAATTGTTTGAATCACGAATGTTTCTAGAAGAACCTCAGCTAATAACAACTTAAATTTATGGTTGATTTTAGAACGCATTGGATGCACTTTTATGATGATTTTGGCTTCATTTTGAAATCTCGAAAGCATCAGTCTCCCTTCATTGGAATTACATGGAAAAGAACAAACATCACAGTTTTTCACAATGCTTCTTTTGTGTTCTGCAGGAGAAAAGTCACAGTTCAGTTCTTTTGTCACTATGTTATAATGAATTCATCTCTTGGCCTATAAAACTGTGGAGATGAGTTGCTCTGAGAGGATGTTTTCAGAGTACTGATGTAAAGTAGTGTTCCGAAGGTTATGAGGATGAGGACGGTTGCTAGGTGACAAAATTGGTCTCTGCTAGTATGAATAGAGAACACGTCATAAATATGTCAGTGCCTTGTTTCTGTCATGTGATCCGTCAGTCAGGAATCAGATCTGAGTGAAACGTTGCTCATTCACAAGAAGGGTGTCATTAGGCATACAAGATCATGACAACAACAGTAATATTACTTAGTCACTGTCCACAAGTAAAGATAGTCTGTGATAAGTGGTTTCTGTGAAGATGTTCTTGGGGAAAGTGCCAAGAAGTAAATGTCAGCCGGTATAGGTGATGGATAACAGTCGTGACAATGTCACCGTGTCAGCGGTGCTGGCAATGAATTGTGTTGAGGAGTCTGTTTTAATGAGCATCCGGCCGTTTACTGCACACGCTGGTCTTATTTTCTTGGTCTTGCTGACTGCTTAGTAAACAGACATACCTACTAAGGATGTTTTTCTAAGATACTCCCTTTCCACTTCAAGAAAAGCTTTCGTTTTTACTTTTGTCAGATCCTAAATTTACTCTTCTTGCACTTTCCATGGGTACAAAATTGGGCCTGAAACACTGAAACTTTTTTTTTTTTTACTTGACCTTCAGAAGATGCTGATAGTCACTTCCTACTAGATGTTTTATTTCTTTTCTGTAAGTTTTCTAATAACAATTTACAGTTTGTGTGCTTTTATTCCTTAAAAAGGTAAAAGTACAACATGCTATTTTATAGTCATGAAAACTAGGACTGGGTTTTAACACAATCTTGCGATTCGATTCCAGTTTGATTCGAGTCAATATTGATTATTTTGGAAATATATCAGATACAGTGCCTTGAGAAAGTATTGATACCCCTTCATTTTTTTCACGTTTTCTTATGTTAAACTGCTTTAAATTACTTTTTTCCACATCAATCTACACTCCATACACCATAATGTCAAAACAAAAACAAAACTGTAACAACTTCGTAAATGTATTAAGAATAAAAAACCTTGAAATAAATACATTGCGTAAGTATTCATACCTTTAACTATTTAGCTGAAGCACCTTTACAGTTTCAAGTCTTTTTGGGTATGATGAGACAAGTTTTGCACATCAGCATTTGACAATTATCTGCCATTCTTCTCCTTACCTCTTCATCTCTTAAGCTCTGTCAGGTTGGAATGGGGGCAGTTAACATTTTCAGGTTCATTCAGAAATATTGGATGGGTTTTAAGCCCAGGCTCTGGCTGGGCCACTCAAGGACATTCACAGAGTTGTCTATAAGCCACTCTTGCTGTGTGCTTAGGGTCATTGTCCTGTTGGAAAGTGAACCTTTTGCTCAGACCGAGGTTGCTGAATGCTCTGGACTAGATTTTCATTAAGGCTATCTCTATATTTTGCTGTGTTGAGCTTTCCTTCTACTCTGACGAGTCCCTCAATCTCTGCCACTGAAAAACAGCCCCACAGCATGAGGCTGCTACCACCACAATTTACTTTTGGGATGGTACTCTGCAGGTGATGAGCAGTGCTTGGTTTCCTTCAAACATGATGCTTGGAATTCTTTAGGTTAGTTCTTTAGGTGCTTTGTTGCAAATTCCAAGTGGATTTTCATGTGTCTTCACTGAGGAGAGGATTGAATTTGGCCACATTACAGTGTTGCAGTGATGTTTGTCCTTCTGTAAGTTTCTCCCATCTGCATGTATGATCATGGAGCTCAACTAGAGTGACCATCAGGTTCTTGGTCACAAGTCTAACCAAAGCCCTTCTCCATCAACTGCTCAGTTTGGCCAGGAGGCCAGCTCTAAAAAGAGTCCTAGTTTTTTTTTTTTTTTTTCTTCAAATAAGGATAATGGAGGCTATATGCTTCTGTGAACCTTCAAAGCAGAATTTTCCCCCCAGATGTGTGGCTTGATGCAATCCTGTCTCTGAGCTCTACAGGCAGTTCTGGTTTTGACATCAGGGCTTGATTTTTGATCTAATATGCATTTTCATATTTCAGACCTTTTATTAAGATGTGTGCCTTTCCAAATCATACCCATGCAATTGAATTTGCCAAAGTGTAGTAACATCTACAAGCAATATGAATGCTCCTGAGCTAAATTTCAACTGTACCAGATAAGGGTATGAATACTAATGCAATGGAATAATTTAAGTTTTTAATTTGTAATAAATTTGTAAAGATGTTAAGCTTTTTTTGCTTTACTATTATGATGTATGGAGTGTAGGTAGATTGATGTGGGAAAAAAGTAATTTAAAGCAGCTTAACATAAGGCAGCAACATAAGAAAACATGAAGAGGCACTAGTACAAGCCAAATTCTCTCAAGGCAAAAAAAAAAATCCCTCAACTAATGCAGTAAAATATGCATGAGAGTCAGTTATTGAAGGTTAAAATTAACTGATTTGTATACAAATGCTTAGATTACCATTATTATAATCATAAAGTTACAATTACACAATTATATTTCTACTCCAATTCGTTTTTAAATAGTGGCATAATAGTGTCATAAAAACTTGATGGATTTATTCAAACATAAATGAAACAAGAACAGACGAACAGTAAAAATGATAATGAATATGTTATGGTGCATGCATTTAACATTGTAGAGTTAGTTTTTTTAACCAAATATGTTTTTTCTGAGGTAAATGTGATGTTAGCTTATGTGACATATTGTTTACACACTGTTATGTTCACATCTTTGCGTGGTTAAACACTGATTGAGCAATTGAGCATGAGACCAGATAAGTTGTACTCTTTCTTTTAACTTACCCTCAGATGTTTATTTATATTTATTTCATGCTGAAACTGGTGTTCGAGCAGAGAAGATGATCAGTTTATGCCCATTTCCCACAGGTTCTCTTGAACCCGATCTGTCACTCCACATGAAATAGTGCCAAAATGGTATTTATTGTTTGAATACTGTAACAAAATGGACAGAATATAAATCTTTGTTTCATATCAAAAGAAACAAAGCACATTATTGAGATTTATTGGACGGGAGGTGCGCTACAATGTTCATTACCTAAGAAGCATTTAAGAATCAATATTGTTTCATAAAAATAAAAATGTATTAAAATCGAGAAATCTATATTTATTTTGCCCAGCCTTAAACTAAAGAGATTTTTTAAATTTTTAAACAAGAACAGCTGTCATACTTTCAATTTGATGGAGACATCAGCTTTGCTAACAATTCAATCTCTCTTATCCTTCCATCCAACATATTTTGTGACAGTATATATGCATGTGGGGAGGGTGTGTCTATGCTTTAATATCTTATAATTATGTAAATATATAATATATCCATTATATCATAAATTTTTTTTTATATTCAAACAGGTCCCTCAGGATGAATGGGGAGGGAGAGATGAGGAGATCCCATGCAGAAGGATGCGGAGCAGCAGTTACGTTAAAGCCATGGGTGATCAGGACAGCGGAGACTCCGACGGCAGCCCTAAAAACTCCCCGCAGAAAAGCGTGCGACCCGACGCTCTCGTCAAATCCGTGCTGCAGAGACAACTTTCAGACCAGAGGTAGGATTTTTGATCAGCCAGTGAATCTCATTACAAACCCCATCTAATCAGAGGTTAGGGTGATTAATGCGCAAAGTCATAAAGTAGAAAACAGGCATGCAATCATTAACCAGTTATTTATCTACAATCACAGAGGCCCACATTCTCCGACATGTGGGATCCTTTTTGTTGAATATGCAAATGCATTTTGATCTCATTATGAGCCATCAAGAAACATCTGCAGTCACATCACAGATTGTACATTATAGCGACTCTCTCGCTATGAAAGCGGGACATGCAGGTTTACCATTTGAAACCACCATTTAGCAGTATCTGTAAATTTGAGTGAAAAATTGAAGCAATTAAGATGATAAACACATGTATAATCTTATAGACGAACTGCTGGAAGTGATTCAATACACACTGACACCTGCTGCAACTGAACTTACTGCATCTACGTCTTCATATCAAAAAGCAATGCTGTCTGTTATAGAATATGACTGTGAGTCAGGCATCTATGACTAAGGCAAAAGCCTTCTACAGACTGCTAGTCATGCCATGCACTGAATATTAAATCCCGAATACTACATATGCCACATAAAAAGACTAAACTTTCAGTAAAATCTGCAACAAAGCAGTTATGTTCATTTTGTTTCACATTTATAGATTTCAAGCCCACTAAGAAGTGAAACTTTTGTATATTTCTCCCAGTTTTTGTAAACATTCCAGATATTGTTCTGTCTTTAGTCAGCATTGAATTTTGGGATATTCCTGTTACGCTGCACCCGCTCTCTCGTACAATACCACCTGGTGCCTTTGTTCTCTCCCAGACGTGAGGATTATTTTCTGCTCTGCATTACAGGGGCTGTACGCCATTATGCAAAGCTCTGAAACATGATGTTATAAATTTGGCAAGACTGCCTTCCTCAAAGTACATCTAATGAAAGAGAGTGTAGCACATCAAATGAGCTCTTCCCCTGAGTAAGTGCATGGAACAGTGCATTCACTGCTTATTATAAAAAAAGTATATTTATACAGTATTAAGATTGTAAGGCGGCAGGGATTCCACAAGAAGATGTGTCCCATTATATCTAGCTATAGTGTAAGTTAGCTTCTCATACAGGTTACAATTAGCACTGGCTGATTTTGAGAAGTTCATAGCCAGTGTTGGGGGTAAGGTATTACAAGCAATGCGAGTTACGTAATCAGATTACTTTTTTCCAAATTGCTTTGCAATTAATGCAAATGCATTCCTTTTTAATTTACAAGAAAATACTTGAGGTACATTTGCAAATAAGTTGACTGACAGCTCTCCTGGTGCCATATTGAGAGAAATCGGGAGTAAGAGCATAGGCGTGTGTGCCATGTAAACATGTTTACTGTAGCTCTAGACTAAATGTGAACATGCACTTACTCATCTCACCTTCACAAAAACAGATTTAGTATTCCTCAAAATGAATAAAAACAGTCAAATGCAAACTCAGAATATGACACATCTCATTTCATTAACCAATGTCTTTGCTGCTGAACTTCGGTGATTTAGTTCCATACTAATAAACAAAAATGACTTTAGATATTTTTTTTAAATATATATTTCCGTCAACCTGAGGCTTATTCATTTCACTATTTATATTTAAAAAAATAAAACAATCAACTCCAACCCAAATGAGAAGAAAACGTAAACGCAAAAGTAACGCATTACATTTACATTTATTTACATTTATTAATTTAGCAGACATTTTATCCAAAACGACTTACAATTGGAGAATACAACAAGCGATTCATCCTAAAGAGGCAGATCGACATAGGAAGTGCACATAATACCATATATCAGGCATTGTTAGATGAGTACAGGCTAGAAAGAGAAGAATAATAAAAAAGGAAAACAAAGTTTTTTTATTGAGTCTAATAGTGTAGAAAGAGATGGGTTTTCAGCAGTCGCTTGAAAACTGTCAAGGAGTCTGCATTCCGGATAGAGGTGGGAAGATCGTTCGACCAGGCAGGAACTAGGGCTGGGCGATATGGCTGAAAATTATATCACGATATCAGTGTTTCATATCGGTCGATATCGATAATTATTGATATTTTTATGACCCATTTAAAATAAGGACCAGGAGAAAAATATATTACACTCAAGCATTTTTATTTTAAATGTAACCTGCCTCTGATCATAATCCCCTCAGTTATTAAGACAGAAATGTCAACAACCATGGAAAACTCAAATAATTAAAATATAAACATAAGTCTAAAGTCACAATATACACTTAATTATCTCTTAATCCTCAATTCAAACCTCATTCATTGTCGATGAAGTGAATGGTCAAGCTAATGTATGGCCCAGAAGTACGGCTTGACCACAGGTCAGAGGTTGTTGCAAAGTACTTGGCTGATTATATTTTTTTCTGCACAGATTGCTGGTTGCCAGTAGCCAACATTACTTCTTTCCCGGTACTTTAGCCTATACTTTGTGTAATAACAAAAATATTTATTTAAGTGAAAAAATAAGTCCAAAACTTTCAACATTTTGAACAATAGGGCCTTACAATCTTTTTTTTTTTCAGAAATTCTTGTTGCAAAATCACAGATTTATTTTTAAAAATAAAAATAAACGGAGCTTTACTGTTAAAATTAATACATAGAAGAAAAATTATATTCAGTTAAAAAAAGGTTTAATAATAATAGTATTTTTTCAACAATTAAGTGGTGACTCTTTATTTTATTTTTTATCATATATATTGTTTTATGTAAATTATTTAAATGTGAACATATAAACACCTACATTATACTGCACAGTAATACAAGACTAATATTGTTCTTTTACATGTTAAACCGTACTTTTATTTTGACAGGTTGCCGTGAAGTTTCAGTGTGTAATACAGTATGAATGATGCTAGTTTCACTAATGAAACGGTACAATTGACAAAAAGTGACACTCACAGCAGCTTTGGAGATGTATTTATTGGAGTTTGTCTGTTCATGTGAGATGCAAAGGCCAAAAATTAGCGGGAGCGCCACGTGTGCATTATGCGTGTAGTGAAAATAAAACGCGTCTCCTCCATTCATACATATAGAGGCAAACGGAACATGCAGGATTCTTATTGAAACGGTCTTTTTGCGTTTCAGTTTTCACAGACACTAGTCCATATCGCGATCTGAATTAATTAACAGACCAACTTTTGATTTATTGGTCCAAAAATCGACGAATTCCGCGGCATTCCGCCCTATAGTAAAGTCCGTTTTTATGAATGGAGTCCGCGATCCCGTCTGTGAGGAGACATTGTAAAAGCGCGATAATGTAGAGACAGAAATCAAATGCCGTCGTGTAAATAAGATAAATAACATAAGGCTATTTAGTTTGTTTAATACAACAACATGGTCCCGTTCTGTAGGAAAGATAACCTTAACTTCTATTGTGATCTGGCGCTATGAACTGAACGTTAAAGGGAGGTGGGCGGGCCGACGAAGAATACAAAATATCGAACTTTTTATCGAACACATTTTTTATTGATATCGATCTCTTGTCTATCGCGATATATATCGTTATCGTTTTATCGCCCAGCCCTAGCAGGAACGGTGAACGAAAATGTTAATTTCTTTCCATAAAAAGTAACTAATAATGTAAATAAGTAACTATTTACAGTGGTTTGAAAAAGTGTTGGCCCCCTTCCTGATTTTTAATTTTTTTGCATGTTTGTCACACTGTAATGTTTCAGATCATCAAACAAATTTAAATATTAATCAAAGATAACACAAGTAAAAACTACATGCAGTTTTTTTGAAGGTAAAAATTTTTTATTAAACCCACATGGCCCTGTGTAAAAAAAAGTGTTTGCCCCCTCTCCCATTAAAACATAACTGTGGTTTATCACACCTGAGTTTAGTTTCTCTAGCCATACCCAGGCCTGATTATTGCAACACCTATTCGCAATCAAGAAATCACTTAAATAGGACCTGCCTGACAAAATGAAGTAGACCAAAAGATCCTCAAAAGCTACACATCATGTTGAGATCCAAAGAAATTCAGGAACAAATGAGAAAGAAAGTAATTGAGATCTATCAGTCTGGAAAAGGTTATAAAGCCATTTCTAATGTTTTGGGACTCCAGCGAACCACAGTGAGAGCCATTATCCACAAATGGCGAAAACATGGAACAGTGGTGAACCTTCCCAGGAGTGGCCGGGTGACCAAAATTACCCCAAGAGCGCAGCGACGACTCATCCAAGAGGTCACAAAAGACCCCACAACAACATCTAAAGAACTGCAGGCCTCTCTTGCCTCAGTTAAGGTCAGTGTTCATGACTCCACCATAAGAAAGAGACTGGGCAAAAATGGCCTGCATGGCAGAGTTCCGAAAACCGCTGCTGAGCAAAAAGAACATAAAGGCTCATCTCAGTTTTGCCAGAAAACCCCAAGACTTTTGGAAATATACTCTGTGGACTGACTAGACAGAGGTTAAACTTTTTGGAAGTGTCCTATTACATCTAGCATAAAAGGAACACAGCATTTCAGAAAAAGAGCATCATACCAACAGTAAAATATGGTAGTGGTAGTGTGATGGTCTGGGGCTGTTTTGCTGCTTCTGGACCTGGAAGACTTGCTGTGATAAATGGAACCATGAATTCTGCTGTCTACCAAAAAATCCTGAAGGCCATCTGAATGGGACCTCAAGCTGAAGCTAACTTGGGTTCTGCAGCAGGACAATGATCCAAAACACACCAGCAAATCCACCTCTGAATGGCTGAAGAAAAACAAAATGAAGACTTTGGAGTGGTGTAGTTAAAGTCAGGGGCGCCGCCTAAGGGGGGGAAAGTTAGGACAATTCTAAGGGCCCACACCCTGTAGGGGCCCCCAGAGATCTGCTTTTGTGTGGTAGGGGGGGCCCAACCTCATATTTTGTCATAGGGCCCAAAATTGCGAGCGGCGCCCCTGGTTAAAGTCCCGACCTGAATCCTATTGAGATGCTGTGGCATGACCTTAAAAAGGCGGTTCATTCTCCAAAACACTCCAATATGGCTGAATTACAACAATACTACCAAGATGAGTGAGCCAAAATTCCTGCAGAGCGCTGCAACAGACTCATTGCAAGTTATCGCAAACGCTTGATTGCAGTTGTTGCTGCTAAGGGTGGCCCAACCAGTTATTAATGTTAGGGGCAAAACACTTTTTCACACAGGGCCATGTGGGTTTGGATTTTGTTTTCCCTTCATAATAAAAAACTTCATTCAAAAACTGCATGTTGTGTTTACTTGTGTTATCTCTAATTCATTTTTTAATTTCTTCGATGATCTGAAACATTAAAGTGTGACAAACATGCAAAAAATAAAAAATCAGGAAGGGGGCCAACACGTTTTCACACCACTGTACATTATTAGTTACTTTTTATGGAAAGCGAGTAACGCAACATTGTAATGCATTCGCTTTTAAAAGTAACTTTCACCAGCACTGTTCCTAGCTTCATAAAGGAATAGTTTTCCAAAATGAACATTTGCTGAAAATGCACTTATCTTGCGCAAATGCACTCAATTTAGCAGTACATCACTTGCTCACTAATGGATCCTCTGCTGTGAATGGGTGCTATCAGAATGAGAGTCCAAGCTGCTGATAAAAACATCACAACTATCCACAAGTAAACCATCAATTAATGTCTTGTGAAGCAACAAATTGATAAAATCGATCGATTTCTCAGGTGAAAAGGTTGCTTTGTCTGAATCAGAATAAAAATATGCACAGATCAAGCACCATTTACAAGTGAAAACAGTCCAAAACAGTTCTATATAAATATGTCAGTGGATTTTGATGTAAGGACAACAGGGGACTTTTTCACTGAAGGAAGCATTCTTATGGATTATGAATTGGTATTTTCGCCAGAAATGTCTTGATGAATTTTTTATTTTTTGCTTCAAAAGACAGTAATTGATGAACTGGAGTCATTTGGTTTATTTGTGGATTATTATGAATTTATCAGCAAGTAATGTAATGCTACATTTATCCAAATCTGCTCCAAAGTAGAAACAAATTCATCTACATCTTGGATGGTCTTAGGGTAAAAATCACATTTTTTTTTTTTTTTCATTTTTAAATGAACTATTCCTTTAAGAAAAGTAGACCTCATGCATACTCCAGAGAGCAAACAGTGTTGAGTACATGACTATGATTTATGTTAAAACATGTTGACGTGTAATCCAAGGAGAATATATATTTATCTGTACAGCTTTATCATGCACAGACGAAAGCCAATGACCTTTAAGAGCAGTAGGAACTACTTTTGAAAGACAAAATAAATTGGCTCAGTTGCCTGTCACATAACTCTGGTTTCAGTACCCTGCACCATGCAAGCTGCATTCTGATTATAGAAGACCGTAATTCACTATATAACAGTAAATGACAGTAAATTAAACAATAGCCATATAAACAGCATTTAATTTATATTATTTTAATTAATTTATTAGTTCTGTTATGTTATTTTTACACTTTCAAATGTCATTTTAGGGTATTAAATATAAAAATGTGTTTAAACTAATTAGTTTAAATACTAATTAGTTCAAATTACTATTAAGGTTGAACCACTGATGTCACATAGACTACATAGACTATTGATGTTCTTACTTTCTGGGCCTTGAACGTGGTAGTTGCGTTGCTGTCTATGCAGGGTCAGAAGGCTCTCGGATTTCATCAAAAAAAATCTTAATTTGTGTTCTGAAGATGAACGAAGGTCTTACAGGTTTGGAACAACATGAGGGTGAGTAATTAATGACAGAACTTTCAGTTTTGGGTGAAATCCCTTTAATCTGTCTTTGTTATTTCAGAGCTAGTATGTTATAGTCGCTTTGAGATTCACGTCCATGATGGTTCTGCACACAATCCAAACCAAATTTTAAGTCCATGTTCTGGCACTTTTTGTCGATCCAAACCAAGCTATTGAATCTAGAGGAATTGGGTCACCCACCATTGCCTTCTGTTATGAAAATCAGAGTTGAGAAGACAAGCTTAAGATTCAAACAGGCCATCTGATCATCTCCAAACAACATGTGCAGGATGATGTTGTAGGCCAGTAATCTGCCTAAATATGCTCTTGTGGCTCTTCCATCTTGTGTGATGAATGCTTAAACATTTATGCTTGCCCTTACTGATTGTAGATTACTGAAGACGCAATGGCTCTGTTCCACAACCTTGTGTGCTGCCTCCATAATTTGTTTTTATGAAATTGATCCTTTTGTTCAGCTCTATTCAACTTCAAATTAACCAGAAATGTGGCCATGGAACACAAAACCAGTCATAAGTAGCACAGGAAGAGCCAACAATATATTGTATGGGTCAAAATTATAAATTTTTCTGTTATGCCAAAAATCATTGAGATATTAACTAAAGATCATGTTCCATGGAGATATTTTCCAAATTTCCTATTATAAATATATAAAAACTTAATTTTTGATTAGTAATATGCATTGCTAAGAACTTAAAGGGATAGTTCACCCAAAAATGAAAATTTGATGTTTATCTGCTTACCCCCAATGCATCCAAGATGTAGGTGACTTTGTTTCCTCAGAAAAACACAAACGAAGATTTTTAATGAAAACCGGTGCAGTCTGCCAGCCTTATCATGGGAGTGGATGGGCACCAAACCTTTAAAAGTAAACAAAAACATGCACAGACAAATCCAAATTACACCCTGCGGCTCGTGACGATACAATGATGTCTTAAGACACGAAACGATCGGTTTTTGCGAGAAACTGAACAGTATTTATATAATTTTTTACCTTTGATTCACAGACACGTCCATCTGTCATGAGCACGAGTTTGGCATCAGTCACGTCACATGTGCACGCGCTCTAGCGTAGAATACGCAAACGTCGTAAGGGGAAATCAGTGAAAAGTCCCGGATGAGTTTGCGCAAGCAAACGTAATCTTTTAACTTTAAAACGGTTTGAACAATCAGGATAAGCGCAAATAATTACCATTTTGAATAGCCGCTATACCCACAATCTCTGTGCACTGTGTAAACAATGAGTGTCGTATACATGCGACAGATCGCTTCCGGCGTTTGCGTATTCCACGCTAGAGCGCGTGCACATGTGACGTGACTGATGCCAAACTTGTGCACATGACAGATGGACATGGCTGTGTATCAAAGGTAAAAAATGATATAAATACTGTTCAGTTTCTCGCAAAAACCGATTTTTGGATGCATTGGGGGTAAGCAGATAAACATCAAATTTTCATTTTTGGGTGAACTATCCCTTTAATTTAGACAACTTTAAAGGCAATTTTCTCGATATTTAGATGTTTTTGCACCCTCAGATTCCAGATTTTCAAATAGTTGTATATCAGCCAAATATTGTCCTATCATAACAAACCAAACATCACTGGAAAGCTTATTTATTCAGCTTTTAGATGAATAAATGTCATGACTGGTTTTGTGGTCCAAGCCCAAAAATTACACTTATATATTCTTACAAAAAATAGAATAAATACATTCATCAAAGAATCCTGAAAAAAATATCATGGTTTCCATAAAAACATTAAGCAGCACAACCGTTTTCAACATGTTTCGATTAACAAATGTTAAATAAAATAAACTGATAGTTTTTAATTTAATTTTGTATCTAATTAATTATGTTTTGATTAATTAATCAAATTAATTGCGAAATAAATTTGGCTGTGAAAATACCCACAAAAGATTATTTAAAACTATTTTTGTGTTAAATGAGAAAGTATCAAGTAGACAAATTACAAAGTGTAGTTTTAGAAAGAAATATTTTATTTGAGTCAACATAAAAATTTATTACACATAAAAAAAATTTGCAATAATGTAAACTATGTAACATAAAAGGAAATAATTTGAGAAACATCTCAGTATTTTTTTGTTCATACATTAAAAGTCATTGGTAACAGCTTTGTTACCAACAGTCTTCAAAATACTTTATTTTATGTTCCACAAAAGAAAGGTTTGATACGACATGAGGGTGAGTAAATGATGACAGAATAAAAAATTTTGGGTAAATGATAACTTTGATGTTTTTAATGAGAAAACATTAAATAAGAAAGTAAATCTGCCAGCAGGGGGCGGTAAATGTATTTTATTCGATCCCTTCAAACGGCCGATTCATTCAGAAACTAAACACTAACGTTACTGTGTTGCACGGAGACACAATTCTGCTATGGCTTCAAAGGTAATGTTTTTTGCAAATTTGAACAAAAAAAAAAACAATATTGTGTTTAAATATATATCACAATATCAATTTCTTATTTACCGAATTTTTGTATAAAATCACATTTAAGCTCCTGATAGATCAGGACAAAATCAGCACTGGTGTCATATTGCTCTTGCTGCCTGCTATCGTGTGATAAGTGATATAACGTTAAATATATAAATATGAGACAAAATATCTAATATTTAATATTTAACTTTGTTAAAATATTTTAATCTCGTTATTTTAATCGCGTTAAATTAACACGTTAAACTGACAGCCCTAGTAGCAATGTCTTTGCCTTTGAGAATACTCTTAGAAAAACTTCTTTACACAGTCTTAAAGGGATAGTTTACTCAAAAATGGAATTTTGTCATTAATTACTCACCCTCATGTCGTTCCAAATCAGTAAGACCTTTGTTCATCTTCAGAATGCAAATTAAGATATTTCTGATGAAATCTGAGAGACTTCTGATCTATGGAAGCAGAATAGACTCATTAATAATTCACGCAAAAGACACGATGCACACATGCGTGTCCCAATTCACGTGCACGAAAAAAATATATATATTCACAAAAAAAAAATTCACGTGCAAAAAATAAGAATATAAATTCATAAAATACGTTTCACAAATTGCAAAACACAATTCACAGATTTACAACTGTGTACAAAAATTTTGAATGTTTAAATATCACGAGTGTATCACGGACTGTGCATGTGAATAGCCTTTTTGCTTGTGTATTTTTTAGACTTAAGTGTGTGTTTTTGAGACTCTCCTGGCAGCGAACTCCTCCCACGCGGGTCACTCGTACACTTTAGCCAATCAGAGTTGAGCCTGTCAATCGACCAATCATAACCCGCTTTGGGCGTGTCTACCTTACGTTACGTCATCAGCGCGAGTCCATAGTTCCAGAATCCAGATACGATTCAGCTGTTGATCGTCTCATTTTGTTTTATACTGCATGCGTACTTAAAAATCGGTCGTTTAGAGACACTCGTTAACGTGACCAGTGTAAGCCAGCAGCTGCTCAGAGTGTATTATGTTTTAATATTTATCGATTGTTATGTTTATTTAATAAAGAATCATTCACGTGGATACCATACAGCATAAATATATTACAATTATAAACTCAATGTAAAGCATAAAATAAGTTTTTTTACAGATGGGACAAATAAATTGAAAATGAAAATGATCTATTGGGATATTTTTCAAGCAGTCTCGTGTGGTTTTGTTTTTTATTGAAAACAGGAAAGAGCTGTCAGAGCAAAACTTGTCTTGTGTCTCAAATCCTATGGCACGCATTCAGCTGATGACGATGTAATAACATACACATATTGTAAACCATGTACATTTCATTTAAGTTTGTTTACGCTGCAGCCTGCAGATACTGTTTATTTCAGAATTGTGAGGCTTATGATGTACAAGTAGCTGCTCCTAATTCAACCTCTGCCACAAATTATGAGGTGATGTGAATCTAGAAGTTTCATTTGGAACTGTAACTCTATCAAAACAGTTTGACAGTTTCAACTGATTTAAGTCATGCATTATTACTACATTTCTTTTAGAATGATATCCTATGACTTTGTATTTGTTAAGGCATAAAGCTTTGTTATGCATTGTTAAATGTTCTGGTTTTATGTCAGAATTAAAACATTCAAAACAAGTCGGAACTTGAATGAAGTTTACTGAATAATCTTTGGTGCATTCCTTTTTATGATCAGTCTGTCTGACTGACCAGTAAATTCCACAACTGGTAATACTGAAGCAAATACAATTGCTGCTAACCAGCATCATCTTGTGTATTGTAATCTCAAAGATGTTTACATCACTGCTCAACATAAAATTAAACATGGTTAATCACAATAATATAATATTTAATAAAAGTAAATGAATGTTGATTGCATTAAAATAATGCATAAAGGTAAAGTACATAAAAGAGATAAAGATTAATGTGAATGAAGAGGGCTGTAACTGTCATCCCGATGTTCTTCCAAAGTGTTAAATCCTGAAAAATGCAAGGAAAATGATTAGTGTTTTAATTAAACACTGCATCCAGTTGCACAAATGGTTAGTACAAACACACCGTTATTCATACACTGAGTTCTCGTGAGGTCTATTCATCATTACATAAAGCTATAATAATAAAGGCACAGTCAGTGCTAAGTGGGAGCTAGACTGGGCAGAGGCCACCCAGCATTGTTAAACGAAAACATGGCAATGAACAGAATTCTTTCTTCATTTTGGCCAATAAACACAATACAGCATCTTTGGCAACACTATCTGTTTTCAACGACCGATTTTACCTTTAGTTTTTAAGCATGCAAAATAAAACAATACATCTTTACTAGGCTTGTTACCTTAAATGAGACGATCAACAGCTGAATTGTTTCTGGATTCTGGAACTCTGGACTCGCGCTGATGACGTAACTTAAGGTAGACACGCCCACAGCGGGTTATGATTGGTCCATCGACAGGATCAAATCTGATTGGCTAAAGTGTACGAGTGACCCGCGTGGGAGGAGTTTGCTGCCAGCAGAGCCATATAAAAAGAGAGTTGCGACACGCTTTGATCTCGCCGCCGCACGGTCACGTGGTTCATGGAGCTCTCAATAGTTCCAAACAGCTCCGCGCTGTCAATGTGTTTGAATGGAGTTAAATAGGATAGACAGCAGTTTTACTATATTTGCAGCAATTTCGAGTAATTATTAACACATAATGTGCATTGATTGTGTATTGATAACTTCTCTGAATACGCTTTACAATCGCATTTTATTCTGGGCAGTGATAAAGAGACATAATTAATATGTTCTCATACTTTTTGGCAGTCAAATGTGACCAAACACGTAACTTTTATTCAATTAAATAATTGTAATATATAGTTCAGTTCTATTTAGTTAATATTTGAGGAGGCTTTTTTTTGTACTAAATAATATGTGCAATAATGATCCTGACCATTTAAAAGATAACATTTTCTAATATAGTATTTATATTACAGTTAGTTTGATATTTAAGGTAAAATACATTTGAATGTGTATTTGGACATGATCAAACACTCTCTTTTTTATATGTTTCGATTTAACGATTTAATGTTAAATAAAAAAATGTACTCTTGTTTTATGATATTCAAACATACAACATAAGTGAATATTATAAAAGGCAAGCAAAAATGGCATTTAACATAATAGAAAAGATGAAAATAATGTTTAAAAAACACAAGGCAACGAATTGCATTCAGCATACATTTTTATTGTGTTTCTTGAATGCAGTCTTTACTGAAACTCATTCAACCTCCTACAGTGAGAGAAAGATTGCAGAAAGACTAAAAACATAAAAATATGACAACTAGTATCTGGTTATGGTCGCTATTACGGTGTTTCTCACGTTATCCAGCTGCATTTACAGTTTAACTGTTTATTTTTTAACGATAAACATTAACTATAACACGCTTCATAAAACACCACTATTGGCCAGTTTTTCGAGAGGTCAACTGATGCGTTAAAATGTAAAGAAATGCAGTAATTTCTTCAATATACTTGCGACTGTGCTTGAGAAGCGCTGAAATGAATGGGCTTCAATGGAGGAGCTATTGGTTGTTTGGAACTATTGACCGCTCCATGACACGCTTTACTTCCGCATTCCTCAGTTCCTATGGAAGCCTATGGGAGTGTCGCAACTCTCTTTTTATATGGCTCTGGCTGCCAGGAGAGTCTCAAAAACACACATGCAAGTCTAAAAAATACACACGCAAAAAAGGCTATTCACACACTCACAGTCCGTGATACACTCGTGATTTTTAAACATTCAAAATTGTTGTACACAGTTGTAAATCTGTGAATTGTGTTTTGCAATTTGTGAAACGTATTTTATGAATTTATATTCTTATTTTTTGCACATGAATTTTTTTGTGTGAATATATATATATTTTTTCGTGCACGTGAATTGGGACACGCATGTGTGCATCGTGTCTTTTGCGTGAATTATTAATGAGTCTATTCTGCTTCAATACTGATCTTGCATGGACAGCAATGTAACTGACACATTCAAGGCCCAGAAATGTAGTAAGAACATTGTTAAAATAGTCCATGTGACATCAGTGGCTCATCCTTAATTGTATAAAGCAAAGAGAATGAAATTTGTGTGCTAAGAAAACAAAATAATTGTATTACAATACAATTTCTTCTCTTCCGTGTCAGTCTTCGACGTGCATTCACGAGAGTGCCACAATGCAATTTGTGGGTGAATTATCTCTTTGAAAATACAGGCTCACTTTTGGAACAGAGCAATGTTACATTTTTCACTAAGCAAAGAACAGCAGTACATTCTGATGGAACAGTGCGGACTTGGCAGGGCAGGGGGCGTCATGACGCAGTGACAACATATCAAAGCATGGTAAGCTTTTAGAGTGCATGCAAACTGATCACTCGTGACAGCCTCATTTATCTCTGCATGGCCCAAGCCCGCTGATGGAAGTCCTCAGAGAATATAGGAAGACTGCAAAAGGGTGCTGACAACACACAGCGAGCAGCAGCTCCACAGAACGATGAGATACACTGCAGATGACCTTCAGAGAGGCTCATCACCAATCAGTGTTATTAAAGATCATCAGTTCAGTACAGCACCACAGAGTGCAATAGTTTGGACCACCCACACATTTGAATGGCACCAGGACATGAGAGCAACCCACTCATAACTGCTTTAGAGTCTTTTTGCAATCTCTTAGTATATTTGGAATGTGCTTAGATTTCTAACTACGTGCTGGGAATATTGAGGAAAGTTCATTTAATTGCCCCCTTTGTGTTGGCAAATTAATGCACCAAAAGCCCCACGTTTTCCTTCACAGTTTTAAAAAGATTCAAAATAACTTATATACATGATACAGCTCTAATGAAGGTCCCTGCAGTGATGCGTTTACGCATGCCGAACATCTGCCCTCTGCAGTTTAGCTGTGGAGGTTCAGAATGTGTTGTAGTTACAGCATGAGGCAGAGCCTCAGAAATCTTCCCCGTAGCAGCAGAGAAGGACGCACACCGTGCAAACCGAGGGAGACACATTGACTGTATTGATTTTTCGAGCTCAGAGCTTAAGAATCACCAACAGCAGCATCAAATCTGTCCCTGCGCCCTGAAGAGTCTCGTCACACTCTGTAACTTCATCAGCAAACACTCCAATCATGTTTTCTTTCTAAGATCTCAGATTAGAATGAGCCTTGGTTTTTTTTCTGTTGGCTCTTCTGCAACTATAGAAACAATAGCTGAATGGTAATTGTTTGAGCTGTGCTTGGGTGGTCTGTTTCTTACTTGCCCAGCAGAGTCTCACAGCAAAAATGTCACCACGATCTACACTAAGTGTTCAGGAATGTGTTTGTGTGCACATTTCTGCAGATCTCAGGAGACTGGTGTTGAGAGAGAGTAGGAGAAAGTGTGATTATATTCCTAGAGGGGACTAGCTGCAGTGTGAATTCTGTGGGAAAGATTAACCAACAAATCCCAAACTCCAACAGACATGACCAGAGTTTCAAACTATTTTACTGATTTTTTTAAACCTAACTTTCACTATTTATATAAGATTGTCTCCAACATAGTTGCACCTGTATTAAAAGGTGTTATTAAATGCATAATAATATTCAGAATAATTATTGCTACCTGATTTAGATTTTCAGATTAGAAAAATTAGTATTATGTGATATTATTATTAGATATGAATTATTCTGCTTTTGGATCAACAGTCAGTTGCATACATTATGTGTAACATGTTTTATTATTATAGAGGAATTTATTTATGTAGAAGAAGAGCTTAGAGAATTTTTGTATTTTGTTTATTTTTAGTTTGATTTGATGCTTGATAAATGTGTATATTGTTCTTGAAATGTTATCATTTTGTTTTTAAAAACTCTAAAAATGGACATCTGTCAATTTGTGACTTTTCACATTAATTCAAATGACATCCAGTAGGACTTAAAGGAGAAGTTCACTTCCAGAATAAAATTTCCTGATAATTTACTCACCCCAATGTCATCCAAGATATTAATTTTTTTGAGGAAAACATTCCAGGAATTTTCTCCAAACACTCTTAAAAATAAAAGGGGAGTTTTTGCAGTGATGCCATAGTAGAGCCATTTTTGGTTCCCCAGAGAACCTTTCAGTGAACAGTTCTTAAGAGAACCATTTTAAAGGACATTTTAAAAAGCTAAAGAACTTTTTTCCACTATAAAGAACGTCTTGGTTACGTATGTAACCCTCGTTCCCTGAAGGAGGGAACGGAGACGTCACGTCGGAGACCGACGAATTGGGATATCGCTTTAGAGATACCAATCCTCTTCGTGTGTAAACTAAACGAGCCAATGCACATTGGCATGCATGATTGCATCCAGCTGTCGCTGATCACAGCGTGAGCATAAATACACAGCAGGTGCAATGCATAGACAGGATTTCGCTGAGGAGCCGAGCTTGGGTCCGGCCGCACAGCGGTGGTACAGCAGCTGAGGCGACGGGACGTGACGTCTCCGTTCCCTCCTTCAGGGAACGAGGGTTACATACGTAACCAAGACGTTCCCTCTCAGTCGGTCTCTTCGACGTCACGTCGGAGACCGACGAATTGGGATCCCTAGCAAAGCGCCGCAGCTGCTGCCCCCCTCCAGTGTCCTGAGCAAGCCTCCTGGCCTCCAATTTTTGCTAAGGCCAAGGGCGGATCAGAAAGACCAGTCACTGTATAACATAGCACTACCTACTTAGTGAAGCTGGAGCACTGGGAACGTGCGGAGCTCCCACCCATCCCGCAGGAGGTTCGGAGCAATACGCATATGGCTCATATTAGGACATATGGAAGAATGGAGGTGATTGAACCCTCGTGAAGATGGTAGAAGGTTACCGGGGAACACGGTCTCTGTGGGTACCGTGGAAGACATATGGGATTAACTTAAGTCTCTCATGTATCCTAAGCCTTCTATCGGTTCTAAAGATTCATCGAGAGAGGCCTGGCGCCTAGACGCTCCGCTACGTCTGGAGCCGAGGAAGGAGGACTCGACAGGGTCTACATGGACACTCTGGAGAAGATAGCAAGCCGACCTGAGCCAGTGCCTCTCAGTGTTTCTACCCGTTTGAGGTGAGAACACAGGAGGAGACTGGCTCTACACGAAGGCTATAAAACCTAGCGAACGTGTTGGGGGTCGCCCAGCCCGCAGCTCTACAAATGTCAGATAGCGAGGCGCCACGAGCCAGCGCCCAGGAGGATGCAACACTTCTAGTAGAGTGAGCTCGCAACCTGAGCGGGCAGGGCATGCCCTGAGCTTGATAAGCCAAGGCGATGGCATCCACTATCCAGTGTGCCATCCCCTGCTTGGAGACGGCCTTCCCCTTCTGCCGTCCTCCGTGACAAATAAAGAGCTGATCTGAGGTCCTGAAGCTTTGCGTCCGGTCGACGTAGCATCTTAATGCTCGGACGGGACAAAGCAAAGCTAGGGCTGGGTCTGCCTCCTCCGGGGGCAGCGCTTGCAGGCTCACCACTTGATCCCTGAAGGGAGTAGTGGGAACCTTGGGCACGTAGCCAGGCCGGGGCCTCAGGGTTACCTGGGAATCTGCCGGCCCGAACTGAAGGCACGAATCGTCGACCGAAAACGCCTGCAGGTCCCCTACCCTCTTGATGGAGGCCAATGCCAGCAGGAGCAGAGTCTTCATAGAGAGATACTTCAGCTCGACTGACTGTAAAGGCTCAAAGGGGACCCGCTGTAGTGCTGTGAGCACCAGAGACAGGTCCCAAGAGGGTACGGAGGGGGGCCTAGGAGGATTTAACCTCCTCGCTCCCCTGAGAAACCTGACGACCAGGTCGTGCCTGCCTACCGACCTACCTTCAATGGGGTCATGGTTTGCAGAAATAGCGGCTACATAGACCTTAAGGGTGGAGGGCGACAGCCTACGCTCCAACCCTTGCTGCAAAAAGGTAAGCACGACTCCGACCGAGCATCTTCGGGGGTCCTCATTTCTTGAGAAAGCCCACTCGACGAACAGGTTCCACTTCAAGGCGTAAGCATGTCTCGTGGATGCAGCTCTCGCCGAAGTGATGGTGTCTACCACTCCTTGGGGTAGATCACTCAGAACCTCCGCGTCCCGTCCAGGGACCAGACATGTAGTTTCCAGAGGTCTGGACGCGGGTGCCACAGGGTGCCCCGTCTCTGAGTCAGTAGATCCTTCCTCAGAGGAATCCGCCAGGGAGGGGCTGTCGTGAGGAGCATTAGTTCTGGGAACCAGGTCCGAGTAGGCCAGTAAGGCGCCACTAACAGGACCTGCTCCTCGTCCTCCCTGACCTTGCACAGTGTCTGTGCGAGAAGGCTCACTGGGGGAAACGCATATTTGCGTAGGCCCCGCGGCCAGCTGCATGTCAGGGAGTCCGTGCCGAGCGTACCCTCGGTCAGGGAGTAAAAGAGCTGGCAGTGGGACGTCTCTGGAGAAGCAAACAGGTCTACCTGAGCTTTCCCGAAACGTCTCCAGATCTGCTGGACCGACTGGGGATGGAGTCTCCACTCTCCGGGAAGCGCAGCTCGTGAGAGCTCGTCGGCTGCACCGTTGAGCAAGCCCGGGATGTGAATGGCACGAAGCGACCTCAGATGCTTCTGACTCCAGAGGAGGAGAGAACGGGCGAGCTGTGACATGCGACGGGAACGGCAGCTCTAGGCAGTTGATGTGCCAGTGTAGCTGGGGGCTCGTCCAAACCCCCGACACCGCCTGCCCGTTGTACGTGGCTCCCCAACCGTGTGTACCACGGCGTGCCTGGAGACCTGTTCTAAGGGGACTCCTGCCCGAAGAAAAGCTAGGTCTGACCACGGGGTGAAGGTTAGGCGACAGGCCGAGGTTACTTTGACCCGGAGAGTGCCGCGCTGCCACGCTCTCCTCGGGACTCGGCCACGAAGCCAGTGCTGTGCCGGTCCGAAGCGGGGTCAGAGTGTCTGTGTGTGGTGTGAGCAAGACATTTACCTGCGTTCTGGCAGCTGGTGCGTGAGTAGTCCGTTCTACCGCACTCTCCAACCGCCCAGCGCCATTTGCTGGCGGGAGGGGAGAGGGGGTGAAGCCCGGGGATAACCCGTGCAACACCCGCTGTCCCCTCTGGGGACCCAGAGATAGTAGAAACTGCTCTTTTATTGAAAATTTGGGTGTCACCGGCCGTGAGGCCGATGACGGGTTTCTTAAAAGAAACTTTTTTAAAGGGAACAAAAGATTCTCCGCCCGGCCCTCCTCCGGGGGAGGGAGTGGTGCGTTCACCATCTCCTGAAGAGCAGCTTCCTCCATCTCTGGGTCGCCCGTCTCAGGGACGCTTGTTCTTGCGTTTCCCACTGGTCTTGGTGGGAGCCTGGACGGGCGGGGCGGCCGCCCTGCGACCGGCTCCACGGCGCCGCTGTGAAGGCTGCTGCGCGGGCTGCTGTGGAGTGGGGGCGGAGGCAGAGGGCCGCCCTCGGCGACGAGCAGACCGAGGTGCCGCCGGCGGCTGGGTGGAGGCAGCAGCGGGAGCACGCCGGGGCAGGATATGACTGATGGCCTCAGTCTGCTTCTGGGCGGCCGAAAACTGCTGGGCGAAGTTTTCGACTGCGTCGCCGAAGAGGCCGGTCTGGGACACGGGGGCATTCAGGAACCTGACCTTGTCTGCTTCCCTCATGTCGGCCTGACACAGCCAGAGATGGCGTTCCTGGACCACCATCGTGGACATCGCACGACCCAGAGACCGCGCCGTAACCTTCGTCGCTCGTAGCGCGAGGTCCGTAGCGATACGGAGTTCACGTAGAACTTCCGGGTCGTGACCACCCTCGTACAGGTCCTTCAGTGCCTGGGCCTGATGGACCTGTAACAACGCCATAGCGTGTAGGGCGGAGCCAGCAGCGCCACAAGCCGTGTAGGCACTGCCAATCAGAGCCGACGAGTGCCTACAGGCCCGGGAGGGGAGCAACGGGTTGCCCCGCCAAGTAGAAGCGGCGCCGGGACACAATTGCATCGCCACCGCACGCTCCACCGGCGGGACAGCCGCGTACCCCCGCGCTGGTCCACCATCAAGGGTGGTGAGGGAGGACGTGCCACTGGAGCGGTTTCTGGCAGTAAAAGGTGCCGTCCACGTCCCAGTAAGCTCATCATGCACCTCCGGGAAGAAGGGCACTGGGGTGGGACGCTGAGAACCAGCGCGAGCCACCCCAAGATACCAGTCATCCAGCCGAGAGGGGTCGGGACGTGATGGAGGGTTCCATTCAAGCCCTACCTTCTCGGCGGCCCGGGCAAGCATAGCCATCATCTCGGGGTCGGTATCCGGCACCGCTGACCGCCCAGCGGACGGCAGCGATCCGGAATCGTCCTCCCCCGAGAAGTCTGGCTTACCCCCCGATGCAGCGATTGACATCCGGTCGTCAGGGGGAGCCCCAAAAGTAATGAGCGGTACCTCACGAGGAGGACCAGAACACTCTTCTGGGAGCTCCAGATGGAACGGACTGTCGGTGGAAGGAGGAACCCCCAGCGGATCGTCCGCCGGGAAATTCCCCACCGTCACCGTCAGACCAGTCAGCCCTCTGCCAGAGGTAGAGGCGTTTGCCGGGGGGAACGGTAGATCTGGGCAGAGGAACTGGCACCCCGCCCCTTTGCAGGAAGCGGAGTCTGGTCCGCAGCTCCGTGATGGACATGCCGCCGCAATGACGGCATGACTCATCCACAAACGCCGCCTGAGCGTGCTCAATACCCAGACACGTCAGACAGCGATCGTGACCATCACCTGGCGCCAGGTAACGACCGCATCCAGAAACGCACGGGTGAAACGGCATTGTGTTTCAAACACCTCGTCTTTAAAAAGACGTTCACCCGTGATACTCTTTTAGAAACTGCTCTAGTGCTGAAGCACACAGGGGAGATGGCCGCTGCGACACAGAAGGCAGGTAGTGCAATCCTTGACTGTGCGCTTTTTCCACCCACAGGAGACCACCACCGCTGACGCGCCGTACCGCCAACACCGCAGTGAAGAGTTCTTTGAAGAAGAAATGGCTTGTTGCGTCTCTCATGAAAAAGATCGGCTCCGATGCGAAATGCTGTCTATGCATTGCACCTGCTGTGTATTTATGCTCACGCTGTGATCAGCGACAGCTGGATGCAATCATGCATGCCAATGTGCATTGGCTCGTTTAGTTTACACACGAAGAGGATTGGTATCTCTAAAGCGATATCCCAATTCGTCGGTCTCCGACGTGACGTCGAAGAGACCGACTGAGAGGGAACCTGGTTCCATAGATGTTCAAGAGTCTTCATGGAACCATTGATGCCAGTAAAGAACCTAAGAGTGTATAGTGGACATCTATGGTGGCCAACAGTTGAAGGTCCAAATTGCAGTTTCAATGCAGCTTCAAAGGGCTCTACATGATCCCAGCCAAGGAATAAGGGTCTTATCTAGTGAAACAATCTTTAATTAAAAAAAAAGTATATACTTTCTAACTACAAATGCTTGTATTGCATTAGCTATGCGCATCTTCACACATTATGTAATGATGTTAGAAAGGTCATACGCGGTTAGCCCATCATCTGTTCAAAAAGGTAGGGTAGGGTGAAAAACTCCATCTCATTTTCTTCTCCAACTTCAATATTATCTGACATCATTGTTTTACCTTTTTTACCATTATTTTTCCGCTGGGAACATGTAGAGCCCTTTGAAGCTGCATTGAAAATGCAATTTGGACCTTCAAACCATTGACCACCATAGCTTAGAGCATCATAACAGAAGTGATTTAACTCATGCATTTACAAATAAAAAATCTTTCAATCTTTCTTTTGATCCTAAAAAGTATCTTATCTCTATTTACAGCTCATACCGTTTGGACAAGTCAAGCCGAGACATGGTCAAATACCTCACCAATATCACTGCAGATTTAAGGTGAATATAAGCAAACAAACACACTTAGCTGCTTGAAACTTATAAGGTAAGGTAATGTAGACTTTCTGGCATAAATAGAAAGTAAAAGTCATCTTCTAATCGTCTCATAATCTTTTAGTCACTCCCCTTTAAAGAATGACTTTTGTAAAATAGCCTTATTGTTTTTCTTTCTCTGTTACTTTCCCTCCTTCCTCCCTCTTTCTTATTTGTGGAGTCCTGTGTTGTATTTTAGGATGTATTGAATGCACAAGCACAGCAGCTTTTTAAGTAGCCTTTAATTTGAATTGTACTTCATTTTCCAGCATTGATTGGATGCTTCAGCACAGCCAATCGAAATGCCATTTTTAGGTTGCATTGATACATTTGGAGAGAAAGAAAGAGAGGAGGGCTGTAAAGAAAATAGATACAGGATTTAAAAAAAAATGTTACACAATCCTTTGTTTAATAATCCTTAATTAGATAGATCGATAGATAGATAGGTCGATAGATAGAATTTTTACTTTATATCCCGCAAATTCTGACTTTTTTCTCCCAATTCTGACTTATTTCTCAAAATTGCATGATATAAGTTCACAATTTTGAGAAATAATATCACAATTCTGAGAATTAACAGAAATATTCAGAGAAATATCCTGATATAGAGTTTATATCTCGTTGTTCTGATTTTATAACACAATTTTTACTTTATATCCCGCAATTCTGACTTTTTTTTTTCAAAATTGCATCATATAAATTCACAGTTCTGAGAAATAATACCACATTACTGAAAAATAACATATTCGGATCATATACTGAATAATATCATATTACTGAAATATTCTGATATAGAGTTTATATCTCGTAGTTCTGATTTTATAACACAATTTTTACTTTATATCCCGCAAATTCTGACTTATTTCTCAAAATTGCATGATATAAGTTCACAATTTTGAGAAATAATATCACAATTCTGAGAATTAGCAGAAATATTCTGAGAAATATCCTGATACCAAGTTTTGTATCTCGTTGTTCTGATTTTATAACACAATTTTTACTTTATATCCCGCAATTCTGACTTTTTTTTTTTTTCAAAATTGCATGATATAAATTCACAGTTCTGAGAAATAATACCACATTACTGAAAAATAACATTCGGATCATATACTGAATAATATCATATTACTAAAATATTCTGATATAGAGTTTATATCTAGTAGTTCTGATTTTACAAATTTTGACTAAGAAAAAAGTATTGTAAAATGTACACTCACAATTGCGACAAAAAAAATCTGATTTGTGAAATAAAAAGTTGCAATTATCTTTTTTTTATTTAGTGGTAGAAGGGCTTCCAATAGCTAGATAGACAGATAAAATATATATATTTCTTCATCTTATTACCTTTCCTTGCTTTGTCCTCATTGCATTTGTCACTGCACAGTCAAAGCTACCATCTCCATACCTCTAGGGAAATCCATCCCAGCATCACACTGGAGCCGTCTCCCAACTACAACTCACCGAAGTTCCGCTCCAGGAACCAGAGCTACATGAGAGCAGTCAGCACCCTGAGCCAGGCCAGCTGCGTCAGCCAGGTCAGCCAGGTGAGAGTCACATCTGCCCGGCTTCACAAAGCTCAAGGTAATCCAAGGTTTTTTTTACATCCATCACAGTGCAGCAAACCACAACACATACAGAGGATTTAAGGCCCATTTTGCCATTTATATACAATGTAGTTGTGTTTGTCTGTTTTTAAATTGTCAGATTTATCAGCCTCTAACATCTAAATCTCACTCTTAAAGTGAAGTAATAGGGGTTTTATTGATTTGGCTTGAGGTCTTGCAACATGGTTTTCATTCTCCGAGCCCCCATTTTGCGCACACGCTCACTCTCGCTTTCCAAGCGTCATCAGTGGCTTGCTGTGTTCATTAGAGGATAATTCCCTTTCAATGGAACGCGATGGCAATCTCGGATTTTAGAGATTGCTAAATGGGAATCTGATGGGTAAGTTCAGCTCGACTAGACAGATATCGCTTTATCACAGAGATGCTCATCTCAGATTTTATGAAGCGATTTAAAAAGGTATTCCTAAGGAATGGGAAGGATTTGATGAAAGCATTTCATTTCCTCAGACTTCGGCAGGAAGACTTGATGTTTGATCCGCAGAGATTCTGCCGTGACCATATCGTGATTTTTATCTCACGTACAGTCCTGTGTAGATAAGATTACTCTGCACACTGGGACTGAGGGAGAAATATAGGCCTAACGGCAAATAAAGCCAAGAAAATAGAAGAAAGCAGCCGGAGGAAATAAGAAGGGAGGATGGTTAGAAGAAACATGCTGAGATATATTGTCTGGGTTTTTCTGGTTCTACAGGTGAGCGAGACCGAGGTTAACGGCCAGTTTGAGTCGGTGTGTGAATCCGTGTTCAGCGAGGTGGAGTCTCAGGCCATGGATGCTTTGGACCTGCCGGGCTGCTTCAGGACACGCAGCCACAGTTACCTACGAGCCATCCAGGCCGGATTCTCACAGGACGATGACTGTGTCCCCTCCATGACATCATCCACTGTCACCTCCACCATCAGGTCCACAACAGGTAAGTGGGTTTGTTTTGTAAATATCCGTGCACACCTGTGTCTGGTCTCGGCTTGTGTTTGTCTCAAAGTAGGAGTTGTCGAAAGATTACAGAGAAGTTACTTTAAAAATGATTTAGGTTTGCCTTCAAGCCAAAATTAACCAAAGCTATCAATGGTAAATAAATTAGTGAATAAACCTTGAAACAGTATTTTGTGTGTTTGCATTATTCACTATGTCTCTTTGCTGGGATGTAGTAAAAAAAAAGATTTTGGCTATTTACAGTTTGATTCGCAGGTCCTATTAAAGTTAATAGCCAACTGGCAATTAACTAAATTTTGCTTTCTTGCCAAAACCAGTTTTTACTCTCTTTTAATGCTTGGCAAATAATCATTTTGGACTACAAGATCTTCATAGGATACTCATAGTCTGATTCTGATCTTAAAGGATAACTATTGCCAAAATGCAACCTGGGCTGTTTTTTTACTGTAAACGAGACAAACATATATCTAAAAGCATAATTATGACAAACGAGACGTTTTTGAGATTGACCGTGATTTCTTTTTGTTTTCAATGGCCAGTGAATGGGAGTACTAGGGGCATAAATTTGATATTTTTACAACACTAAGAAGGCTCGACACACTATGAAACTTTGCTTGAAGTATCGCCTGGGTCTCTACACATGAACTCGAGCATTGAGAACATTGTTTGTGTGCACAGAGTTTACTAAAAAGAAAGTTTTTGAACAACTCACTTTCACTGTTTGAGTCTCGCAATTAGCCGTGCATTTATATGGAAATATGCTTTAGGAGCTATCCATCCTCGCATTCGGAGATTGACACTTCTTGACTGGCAAGACGGCCACGAGCGGAAACTCAAACAGTGAAAGTGAGTTGTTCAAAAACTTTCTTTTTAGTAAACTCTGTGTACACAAACAATGTTCTCAATGCTCGAGTTCATGTGTAGAGACCCAGGCGATACTTCGAGCAAAGTTTCATGGTGTGTCTAGCCTTCTTAGTGTTGTAAAAATATCGATTTTGATGCGCTCAAGGTTATGCCCTTAGTACTCCCATTCACCGGCCATTGAAAACAAAACGAAATCATGGTCAATCTCAAAAACGGCTCGTTTGTCGTAATTATGCTTTTAGATATATGTTTGTCTTGTTTACAGTAAAAAAAAACAGCCCAGGTTGCATTTTGACAATAGTTATCCTTTAAAGGAGAAGTTCACTTCCAGAACAAAAATGTACAGATAATTTACTGACCTCCTTGTCATCCAAGATGTTCATGTCTTTCTTTCTTCACTTGTAAAGAAATTATGTTTTCTGAGGAAAACATTTCAGGATGAAGCTGCTTCAGGATGAAGCTGCATTTAAACTGCATTTTGGAAGTTTAACCTCGCGGGCACCATAGAAGTCCATTATATGGAGAGAAATCCTGAAATGTTTTCCTCAAAAAACATAATTTCTTTATGACTGAAGAAAGAAAGACATGAGCATCTTGGATGACAAAGGGGTGAGTAAATTATCTGTAAATTTTTGTTCTGGAAGCAAACTTCTCATTTAAAGGCTTTAGGGCATACTTGAATCTTGTAAACTTCAAAAAAGAACAAAATGTCAGTTTCAAAACATGAACGTTTAGTTTAGTGATTAAAGAATTTTATGAATTTAGGATTTGCATGACTTAAATGGATAGTTCACCCAAAAGGACCGTTACTCATCTTTGGAACACAAATTAAGATAATTTGGATGAAATCCAAAAGCTTTCTGACCCTGCATAGACAGCAACGCAATGGACATGTTGAAGACCCAGAAAGGTAGTTATAATAGTCTATGTGACATCAGTGGTTCAACAAAAATTTTATGAAGCTATGAGGATACTTTCAAAACTAACAACTTTATTCAATAATTCCATCTCCACTGTGTCAGTCTTCAACGTGCATTCACGAGAAAACCACAACCCATTCACCAATTTTTGGGTGAGCTAACCCTTTAATTGTTGAGAACATAAATGCTGAATTCTCTGAAGAGTGAGGAATTTGTAAATTAAATTCAGATCAGAGGCAAAGTTGATGATTATTTTTGAATGAATGCATCGTACTACATGTAGCATGGCATGCTTGCATGTGAACTGCTTACAGCCGAGTGATTGATTTGTGTATGGCTTCATAACCCAGGTAAGTGCTGGTGTGCCTCAGAGCATAAGAATATGAACCCTATTGAATTCAATCCCCAAATTTTTGTGGCAAACAATAAAATGGTGAAAAGTGAAAAATCCATTTTTTTTAAATATTGTGTCCAAATTAAGATATGACCTTTTTTATTCTTCCACTGTGTGTTTTGTCTCTCAAGATTTTCAATTTGGATCTCTACCTTGTCCTATTTTCTGCCTCAGTTGACTCTTGGCTAACAGACAGGGAGGGGGTGAAAAGCAATGATGGAGACACGAGGTGGTGTGTATTGCGATCCCAAAATGTTTCTCAGTCGGATGATTGTCACTCTGTGGGCTTTCTGTTTCTCACTCTTGCACATCTCCTAGTCTCTATCTCTCTTTCTCCCTCTCTCACTTTCTCTTCCGGGCGTGAAGCTGGTTTTAAACGCAACAGTTTTGAGTTCTCTCTCCCACAGGGTCCGCAACTGAAGCTGTGCTTGAGCGTTTGAGAGTGTTTAAGGGTCAGTGGTAAAACAGGCCACCTAAATAAATGTAATTAAGAGCTTCAGAGTCCAAAAATCAGAGTTTAGACCAAGATAGACAGTAAATATGTTCTGGCGTTTTTGCACTGCCTTCTCACTGAAATATGCTTGCAGAATAACGAGCAATATTGGCTTTCTCACAAAGGGAGTCTCTTTAAAAACACTTGATTTTGAGCTTGATATGACTAAATCCATTATAGTAAGTCCCAAATATTGTGCAACAGTGACTGGGCAAGGAATATTTTAAAGAATATAATCACTGATCATAAAAATAGCATGTGTTAAAGTAATGAGCTAATTTTTTTTTTTTAATTTGGCTGTTTGTGTGTCGAGGAACCGGTTGCAGACAATGATTCCCCCAGTAAAGACCTGGTCAGTGATGGGTCAAAGTGGACCGCTCATGTTCAATAGGGTTCATACCTGCTTTGCTGAGACACACACACACAAAAAAGAGACTGAAAGCTTTTGCTCGCAATTGCCTCCTTTCAAGGCACAAAGCACAGACCTGCTCTGTCAGAGGGACCTGATGATGCTCTGTGAGATGCCGTTGTTATTATACCCTGCAGGTGTCCTCAGGCTTCAGTTCTCTGTTTTGTGCTTTGAGAGATGAATATATGCAAATAAAGGATGGAGTGAGAAGGCAGAGTAATAACAGAGAAAAAAAAAGCTGTGAGTCAAAATGGGATCTGTTTGCTAGCGTGATCACAATAACTCAAAATAACTAGCTCCCGTCACCTAAAGCACAGGGAGCCAAGATTGCGTTTGTTGCACACTGAGCCAAACTCAAAACAATTTGTACGATTTTACAAAAGCTGTTTGATTTAAATTGTGTATATACTTCTCTGAGCATCTTCTTTGTAAATAATTAATCCCTATATTCCTTCAACGCATTGTTAACATTTTCATCTGACCTGTGTGATAACATCATTCACACACGCAAAATTAGATTTGGCCTAAAACTTATTTTGGCTCACATATATTTGGTTGAACTCTAAATGGAGCCTGCAAACAGCACAAATCCCCAGCTGGCCTCACCACTGGGCACATTATATACACTGGCATTTTTATATTTTTCTTCCAGAGGGAAATGATGTGCTGGAGGGCACTGGTTTGCTTAATGAGGACAATTTACCCAGCGAGGGCCCAGACTTAACCTCCATGGCCCGTGGGAATACGGGGCTCCGTGGGAGAGGAGATGAATCCAGCACCCTTTATGGTAATAGCTCACCTACCACGACTCCCTCGTTACCCTCGCTGAAAACGAACGCGCCCATCAGGCCACGGCCTGTTCAGTCAAGTGTCCAGGAGACAGCGGATTTGGCCCTGGCCATCAGCCAGCAGTGGCGGGAGGATGTGTCAGCCATGCGTAAAGAGTTAGCCGAGCTCAGGAAGGATCTGTGCACAGAGCTCCGAGCTTTCAACAGAAACTTTTCCACCTTTACGCAACATTACAGCACTTGGTCACCGAACTGGGTGAGAGAAACCCAGACAGCTGCTCCTCAGGTGTCCGTCAGCACCCAGGCAGGAAACAAGACCCTGGTGCGACAGAACACGGCAGACGCAGCGGTTAACTGCCCCTCACCGGTTGATCCAAATGTTTTATCCATGTCTCCCTCGGAACCAGCAGATAAAAATGTCCTGCAGGTCTCAGCCTCTTCACCATTCTTTCAAACCGACCCCAACTCAGAAATAGCAGACATTGACGATCCTACTTTTGCAAATCTTACCCCTCCAGATCCGATTGATGTAGCGTCGCTTTGTTGGCCTGATCTAGATTCAGACTCCATGACTCCTCCAGATCCCCCAGAATTGGTGCCAGAGGTAGAACCATATTGCTTTACGAAGTCATCCACTCCTGAGCATGGGGAGTCGGTTGTTTTAGACTTCACAAATGTAGAACTAGTGAACCTGGCCAGTTTGCAATGGCCTAAACTGGATCCGGATTATACTGGCTCTCCACTCCAGGAATCCCTTGATTGTCCCTCTCAAGAATCTCCGGAAGAACTTAGTACATATACACCGGACCACGGTAGCACAATTACACAAGAAGAGTCGGTTCTAGAATCCATGCAACCGTTGTCACTGAATCATCCAGATGAAGAATCTATGGACTACACATCACTAGAAATGGACTCCGTTGTCCTGAGTCCAGTGACTCCAGATTCTATGAATCTTCAAGACCTAAAATGGCCAAGCTTAGAATCTCTTGAGCTCAATGTTTCTGGCTCTCAAAGCCCATGTGCTGTAGATCTAGGCCTGCCGAATCCTCCGACCCCAGAAACTGTTTATGAGTGTTCTTATGAAGCCACAGTACAAGAACCACCCCTTCCAGAACTACTGGACACCATTTATCTCCAACCTGCCACTCCAGAGCCTGAATCCAGAACAGATTCGGACATATCAAACCCTGCAAGTCCTGAACCTCATTTTCCTACATATCAAAAGTCAGCTGCACATGAACTAGACACTCAGGCTCTTGTTTTGTGGTCAAAAAAAGAAAAGTTCACAGGCTGTGGAGAAGAAAGTGGTGCCATGAATGCCCCAGAGTCTTACTCTGAAGAAAATAATGACCAGAATGTAGATTCTTCTGCCCCTGTTATAAATTTCCCAATCCAGCCAGACACTGTGGACTCAGCTCCCCTAGAGTCTGAGACTCTGTTCTCCGCTGTTCTGTGCTCAGTTGAGTCAGATCCTGAAGTTACTAGCATAGATGAACCAATGTCACAGGAGCTGAACCCACCTGGACTTGCTACAATAGACCCAGCGACTGTGCA
This sequence comes from Garra rufa, assembly GCF_049309525.1. Taxonomy (NCBI): domain Eukaryota; kingdom Metazoa; phylum Chordata; class Actinopteri; order Cypriniformes; family Cyprinidae; genus Garra; species Garra rufa. Next base: position 25,188,607 of record NC_133381.1, read on the forward strand.
CCCTTTCAATTTATCCCTGCTGGAGCTCCAGTCAGCTTTAGATGTATCTAAGAGTGCAACAAGCGATAATGGCTCACCAAAGGGAACAGCAGCCATAAGCAGCCCTTCTCATTCACTATCCGGTAGGGATTTCCTGTGGATTCGGTGGCAGCGGAAAGCACGTGGACGGCAGCCGATGTCCCGGAGTGCCAGTATGGAAATTTACCACAAGAAATACTCAAACAATTCAGAGATGTCCTATATGTCACTGTCACTCTGAGCTCTCCGAAAAGTGCATGAAGCTACACGGGGTGTGCAATAGATAATCACATGTAATATTTACAGGCAGAAAACAAGACTGTTAGGTTATGTAGCAAGATGTTTACAGGTTTGTGTCTCTCAAATGTGTGTGTGAGATTATAGAAGAGAGAATGAGAAGTAGAGAGTGTGAAAAGGGAAGGGGTAGGAGATTGTTACAGTTGAAGCATAGATGAGGTTATGAGAGAGGCTGTAGCTAAAAGCAGTCTGACGACAGCAATGGCACTGCATTAGTGTACTTCAGACATTCAGCACCTATTTTACACTGCAAAACTGGTCACCATGAACTTCACTCCTCTCTAGGGACACTCTCTGGCTTTACAGAGACTCAAATTTATTTTAGTAAATACTGTGATTGTTTTTTGGCAGAGAACGAAGACTTCCAGTCAAGACACTCTCTCCAATGAACTCTAGAAACTACCGAGCAAACTGTAAAATAAATCTCTGTACAAACTGTTCTCGGATCAACCAGAAATTTGTACTTTGGTCATGCTCTCTGAGAGCGGGTGGTAGAGAGAATCCTTTTTCAGATGGAACGAGTCAGACTATGAACTGTATGTTGGCCAAAGACTACCTGAAACAACTGCATACATTTTATGGATTTTGATAATCTTTTTTCTCTGAATGTAATGTAATGGTTGTTTCTCCGGTGTGAATGATGGAATCCTTTATTCCGTTTACTCATGGTCTTCAGAGCCAAAGTCTCACTGTAAAAGTGGAGGAAAATTTAGTACTGTGAAAATTTCAAAGACACAACGGCTATGTTATGATACTCTGTGAAGTGACTGCTGTTTCTTTTTCTATTTTTTGCTCAAATCTTATTCTGGTGGGAAATAGGAACGAAAACATGTAGAATGTGATATTTTTCTGGGTATATTCATATATGGAAATATATCAGATGTTAATATTAAATGAAGATTTCTTAAGATGACTTATATTTAAGGAATTTGGTTATAGAGGTTTGAAGCACTGCTAATCGGCTGCGGTTACATGAACGTACACTGAGCATGTGGGTCATTCTGAAGCTTATTTAAACATGGGATATAGATTTACAGGCCACAGAATTGCATATGGATTGGGAATTAAAACCTGTGGTGTAAATTGCACATTATTTGTACAGTTAACTCTAACCTTTTTAACAAAATTGATCATGCACACTTAAAAATCCATACTAATCTTGCAAATCCACACTTGTTATTATAAACGAGATTCAAGATACTGTTAATATAATCCTAAATGACCACATATAATATATTCCCCAGTGATTCCCTATATTATAAATGTATAGACTGTTGTATACTGTGATTTGTTTTGTTTTGATTCCTGCAAACTTACACGCACAACTCTCATTAACTGCTGAGAGAGCTCCTCATCTTTACAACAAAATGCCAGTTCATTTGTGCCGGTAGGGTTACTAAAGTTATTTGATGTCAAATCAGCAGTATGTATTATTATCCACTTTATGTACATACATATATATCAGGGTACTAACAAAAACACTCTGGCTATCTCTATCAGTTATGATTTGGTACGTTTCAAGAAATGCAGTGCCATGGCCTTGTATCTGACAATCAGAGGAAATGTTGAAACCAGATACAGTGATGACGTTTTAATTAAAATAGCAACCGTTTACATCTAATTGGTATGACAGAGTCATACTAAAACTGAAGTAGTACCTTAAGTAGTTAATGGAGATTGCAGGTTTACATGATTATTATTAGCAGTGAATGTATTTTTTATTAAGTGGTTGTAGCTACTGCATCTAATTATATTGAGATATGTTTGTTTATTTATTTGGTTATTTATTTAAAAGCTGAACTTTCAGAGCTCTCTGCATTTTTGTTAGTCAGCCAGCCAACTGACAGACACTTGCAGTGAGTTTTAAGAACAGTGCAAGACTTTAAATGTGTTTCCCTAGAAATTAAACCTGGCAACATATCTTTAATCTGTAAATATTTAGTGTTCGAATGGAAATTTTGGCTAATTCCCAGTTCGCATGTCTCTACTACTGTATGTGTAGTCATGAAATGGTCTTAATGCAGCATTAGAGAGCCATTACAACAAACAACCATGTTTTTCTTGTGTAGCGCAAAATGTAAAAATTATTGACCTAAAAAGCACAGAACATTCACTAGATATCGTATACATTGTTGACATACTGTTTTCACTTAGTGTGATTTGAATCCTTATCTCCCGTATTATCTAATACGACTAGCATGCGTATTGGGATTTAGCCATTGCTAACAGGTCTTCCTTTATTCATAACAGAGCTCTCAGGCCTTATTTTACAGCATTGTCCACACATTGCCCTCTGCTGTGCTGGAGAGCTATTTCTTGAGTAATAAAAGTGGGTTTTACGTACATATCTAAAACAGACCCACAGGTGCTTAAAGTGCAGGACAAAACTGACTGTAGCAAAACAAATAAACACATTAAGATTCTCATTGGTCCCATACCCACTATATTAAGTCATTGCAAATCATTTCAGTGAGCTGGAAATACCTGACAGAGCCTTATGGCTCATTTAAGTGTAGTAAAAGCAGTGTTTCTCTGGGTGGAGGGGTTTCCTGGTTTTGTACATTTCCATTGGCTGCTTGTGCATTGTGTGCCTTGTCTGGCTCATGAATGTGGGCGTTTAACCACCCAGCCTCAATATTGTTGTGCCACTGTGATTATATTTGATTTTTTTTTTCTTAATGGCTTCAAAATGTCAGAATGAACGCACTTTGACTGTAAGGTTTCAAGTATTAACCACAGAGATCTGAAGCCTGAAAAATCATGTGAAAATAAGCCTCTCTATCTCTGTGTATCTTCACTTCTGACAGCTGATTGTTGTTTTTTTCTGAGATCATCTTAAATGTCTGCAATCATGATGATCTGTAACTAAGTGAATGTTATTAATTTCATTAAATAATAAAACAAGAACTTTTACATCAGAACTTCAACTGTTGTAGACCGTTGCATGGTGGTCTCTGAACTAGGAGTGTATTTTTAAACTCTTTGTTGTGAGTAAGCTACAGTACCTCTCTCTTCTCATTTCTCTTCACACACACACAAGTATGCATCCTTTTGTTTTCTCTGTACTGGTAAGCTGCATTATGCTTCTTGATCTGCTATAATAATTTCCTGTAATGATATTAATTTCCTGTTGTAGGCCCCTACAGGTAGATAAAGTTTATAGCTGAGCAAATTGCCACAAGCAGTAACACTTTAGATGTCATTGCAAATAATCTAGTGTGACATTACTATAAAAGCACAATGTGATGAGAAGGTGCTGCGAAGCAGCACTAAACTGATGTGTAGTTTTCAAGAGATTGCAGCATGCAATAATTTCAGTTCTGAAATTGTTAGCTTTTTGAATTAGTTCAGGTCAAAGTGAAGTTTGTTTTTACTGTTTTAGTGGTTTTGGGTTTTTCATTTTCTGTGGTATGTGGTTTCTCAAATACACAGTGGAAGAATAATTTTTTGGTTTATTGAAAAGGATGATAATTTTTCATCAGGTGTTTCTATAAGCACTTTTATTTTCCAACTGTAACTACAAAGCCTATGATGCAAAATTCAGCTTTAATGTATGTTTACTGAGCTCAGAATGACGTGTGGTTGTATGTTTGTGTCTGTGTGTGTGTGTGAGTGTTGTCTGGCTTCAAAAAGTTTATGCGTATGTTTGCTTATAGGAATTCAGTTCCATCTCCCTTCTTCAGGCAGTGTGGACCGTCCTTCTCAACAACCACCAGGTAAATTATAGCTTTAACTTTAAAGCTTTGAATATTTATACAAAGTAGGGCTCATGTTCAACTACCTTTATAACTAGTCATTAATTAATAGTATTTGTTTGGCTTTATTTCTTAGCAAAATGTTTCTTCTGGCTACAGCGTATTTCAATGTGCTGACAGACCCTTCTACACCTCTCTGACACTTCTTTTAACCTTTTAGCTCAACCTCCTATACTCACAGATCTTTACAGATGCAATGAAAACATCAAAAATATAATTTGTCCCCTTTTTTCCTCTTCTTCCTCTGTATGTTTTGTTGTTGTCTGCAAGGCAGCACTGGGTTTAACATCTTTAGATATTCTAGTTATACACTACCAGTCAAAAGTTTCTGAACAGTACAATTTTTAATGTTTTTTAAAGAAGACTCTTCTACTCACCAAGCCTGCATTTATTTGATCCAAATTACAGCAAAAACAGTCAAAAAAATGTGACTGTTCATGCTGTTCTTTGGATCAAATAAATGCAGGCTTAGTAAGCAAAAGAGACTTCTTTAAAAACATTAAAAATTGTACTGTTCAGAAACTTTTGACTGTGTATGTTATGTTATGAATTAATTCATCTGAACCACTAATGTTCAAACTGTTTAATAGATGATTTCAGTTTTTTTTTTCTTTTTTGAAATTTCAAAGCACAGTATTTACAGATTGTAAAACAGATAAATAGTGTCTTTTTAGTCTTTTTTTAGTGGCCTTGGTTTATAAGTATTTTTTCCCATTCAATATTAACATTTCTAAAGTCTTCATTTAAGTTATGAGTCTTGAACCAAACCAACCAACTACAAGGGGAATCACATCATTACAAACTTTGACTTGACTTTTACTTCTGAAACCCGACTGTTGCACTCTGTTGACTTTTATTAAAGCACTAGTTCACTCAAAAATGAAAATTCTGTCATTAATTACTCACCTCATGTCGTTCCAAACTGATAAGACCTTTGTTTATCTTCTAAACACAAATTAAGATGTGTGTGTTGCAGTACTGTCTTGAACGCATGTCAAAGAGAAGGGAAGAAATTGTTGAATAAATCATTATTTTAGTTTTCTTTGGGTTTGAAGTATTCTCGTTGCTTCATAACATTACGTTTGAACCACTGATGTCACGTGGACTATTTTATCGATATCCTTACGACCTTTATGGTCCTTGAACATAGTAGTCGCGTTGCTGTCTATACAGGGTCAGAAAGCTCTTGGATTACATTGAAAATATCTTAATTTGTGTTTTGAAGACAAACAAAGGTTTTACGAGTTTGGAATGACATGAGGGTGAGTAATTACAGAATTTTCAATTTTGGGTGAACTGTCCCTTTAAGAACAATGTTCAGCATTCAAATTCGCACTGACATTAATGACATTGCTGTGGTATTTGCATACTAAACTGTTATTGGTTTAATTTCTTACATCTATTTATATACTAAATTGTGATTGGTCCTACCTTCCTTGGGTATATTTCACCATTTATTGCTGTTTAATGGTTCTTGAGTGCAGCCAACTTGAAACAAGAGCGTCATGACAAACTTTAACACTATTATTTTGCAGCCTTGTAAACACTAGTATGTCCTCTTGTTTAGTCATTTTGTCATGCACTCTCACAAACTCTTTCCTCACTTCTTCTCTCTCTAATGATGAAAGCAGGGTGTCATCAGTCTTAGCTCATTTGATAAAACCAGCAGCACAGAAAGAGTTATGAGTCCCTGTTGCATTATTTGTTTGGCTATAACATCTATTTTTGTACCAGTGCTGAATCACTCTGCTCAGTCCTTCTCCTCCTCTCTCCTTCATTCATGCCTCTTCAATGTCTGTCTCTCACTCCCTCTTTGACGATCCACCTTTCTCTTTTAATCTTTCCTTATCTCTCTTTCGTTCAATCAGTCTTTCTGATTCAGTTGTTCACATGACCTTTCTGTGAGGTTTTAAAGCTGGCTGATGTGGTGAGAGGTGGTTTAGCAGGGTTTGACTTAAGACATACAGTGGGGGTTTAAAATTTTGAGAACACTAGTTTTTATGCTTCTTTTATGAATGATATTATCATCATTGTGATAATTGGATTGAAAAGCCAAATTGAAGGAAATTTGGATTTCCCTCTTTTTCTTTAGGGTTAGGCAGCGCTCAAGGCACATACATTTTATATATCTCAAGTATGATTTGAGATGATCCAAAAATGGAACCAAGGGCATCTGAGGAGTCGCATGGTCATTGTCACAATTTACTTAGGAGGTAGAATTATTTTTTACGCCATAGCATTTCTCTTTTTCCTTAACTTTCTTATTCTTTTGAGGTTGAAATTAGATTTTGAATCTCAGGTTTTCAGTGTAACTTTCAGAACCCAGTGCTTCAACATGTGACTCACTCAAAAATAACTATACTATGCTGCAAACATGTTTCATTTGGTTCACTGTAGGTCATAATAGACCAGTGAACATCTTTTCTGTCACTTTCGATTACTGTGACTCCAAACTTTTGAACGGTGGTTTTCATCCTATCCTCCAAAAATCTAAAAATGTACACTAAATTAGAGGACACATCCAAATCAAAGATCCATTTATCTGCCTGGTCCAGCTGTGTGGATTAGAGCAGGAAGAGATCTGCGGATAACCTTTTGCTCATCAGAATGCATGGCAGGCTTCACAGTCTGTTTACAAGAACATTAGAGCGCTATTTCACAATGTTTTTCTTCTTTATTAATGAAGACGGGGTTTGTTATAAAACTTGTTGTCAGCAGGCTAATTTTTGAGTTCAGCAAAGTGTTTTCGTTAAAAGTCCTGCTCAGTATTTAGAAAAGTGGGCAGTTAAATATTTGGTAACATCATGTTGATCTACAGGAGGTATTTGACACTAAACCTCTTTCTCTCCATCTAACAGCGGTCACCTACACACCCAGTACACCCACCTATAAGAGGACCCCTCCACCCGTGCCCCCTCGTTCCACCTCTAAACCCCTCATCTCCATCACAGCGCAGAGCAGCACAGAGTCCACGCAGGACGCCTACCACGAGGGACAGCTGGCCAGAGGAGGTATGTAAACTAGTGTTATTTTAGTATTATTTATAAACTATTATAGTATGTATTAATATTTCACTTCATTTGCTTTTATTTTTTCGCATTTTTAATTTTAGTACTTTAGATCATTACAGTTAGCTGCCAAGGCAACACTTTTTTTGTTTTCATCTGATATTTATATTTGATTTGATTTTTGTCTTATTTAAATTACTGGAAAAAAAGTTTTAGTTACCAATAACACTGCTTTAAACTAAATAATATGTTTCTACCATATTTCAGTTTAATCTAAAATCTTGAATCACCACTAAAAAGAACATCCAAAAATGAAACTTCTGTCATCATTTACTTACTCACATCACATTCCAAACCTGTATGATGTTTTTCTTTAGTGGAACACACAAAAATATATATTTTAAAGAATGTTTTAACTGTATTTGTCCATACAATGATTTTGAATGGGGTCTAAAACAACACTAAACGGCACGCTCTGATGAACGTGTGTACAATAGTTAGCGGTTAAATATGGTTTTAATTATATGGATTGCCATTCACTGCTTGGAAGAGCCAGGACATTTTTTTATATACAGTTGAAGTCAAAAGGATATATGCACCTTGCAGAATCTGCAAAATGTTAATTATTTTACCAAAATAAAAGGGATCATACAAAATGCATGTTATTTTTTATTTTGTACTGATCTGAATAAGATATTTACATATAGTCCACAAAAGACAATAATAGTTGAATTTATAAAAATTACCCTGTTCAAAAGTTTTCATACACTTGATTCTTAATACTGTGTTGTTACCTGAATGATCCACAGCTGTGTTTTTTTGTTTAGTGATAGTTGTTCATGAGTCCCTTGTTTGTCCTGAATGGTTAAACTGCCCGCTGTTATTCAGAAAAATCCCTCAGGTCCCAAAAATTCTTTGGTTTTTCAGCATTTTTGTGTATTTGTACCCTTTCCAAAAAATGACTGTATGATTTTAAGATCCATCTTTTCACACTGATGTCAACTGAGTGACTCATATGCAACTATTACAGAAGGTTCAATGCTCACTGATGCTTCATAAATAAAAACAATGCATTAAAAGCCAGGGGCATACTTGTGAACAGAATGAAGATGTGTACATTTTCCTTATTTTGCTTAAATATCATTTTTTTTTTTTTTTGTTTGGTACTGCCCTTCAGAAGATACATACATGTTTCCCAGAAGACAAAATTGACCAGTTAAATTTACCCTAATCTTCAAATTCAAAAAGTTTTCACCCCCGGCTTTTAATGCATCGTGTTCCTTCTGGAGCATCAGTGAGCGATGGATGGATCTCAAAACCATACAGTCATTGATGGAAAGAATTCAAATATCAAAAATATTCAAAAATGCTGAAAAACCAAAGAATTTGTGGGACCTGAAGGATTTTTCTGAAGAACAGCAGGCAGTTTACCTGGTTAGGAGGACAAACAAGTAACTCATGAAAAGTCACTAAACAAACTAAACAAAAAAAAAGAAAAAAGAATTAGGTGTAGGTAAACTTTTGAACAGGGTTATTTTTAATATTTTTAATTTTTAAACATTTTTTTTATTTTTTTCTCTTGTGGACTATATGTAAATGTCTTTTATGTTAAATATCTTATTCAGGTCAGTACTAAATAAAAAATGACATGCATTTTGTATGATCCCACTTATTTTGGTAAAATAATTAACATTTTGCAGATTCTGCAAGTTAACTTTTGACTTCAACTGTAACTTAGATTATATTTGTCTGAAAGAACAAAATCATATACACGTACGATGGCTTGAGGGTGAGTAAATCATGTGGTAATTTTCCTTTTTCTGTCAACTATCATTTTAAACTTAATTGACAGCATTTGTGAAAGAAAAATTATAGTGGAAGCAAAAATTCTTTATATAGTGCTTTATGATTTTATAAATTTAATTTTTAAAATGTGTGCTTTCTCAAGGTTTTTTTTAGTCATTTTAGATTTTTATCCTTTATGTTGCAATGGCAAGAAAGTTATACATTTGAATGTAACTTTAAACAGCCAAGGCACGTAATCAATTTTCTTAATATTAAAATCATGGTAATATACAATCAATTTTTAAAAGAAAAGGAGGGACAGGTGAAAATTTATTTTTGTGGTAATCAACGTTGTGTCTCAAGTGCTGTTAATTAAGCTTAACCTGTAACAGATTTCTTTAATTCTGAACACTGCATTATTTACAACCTTACTATAGTTCTCAAAATGACACCAGCTTCTCTTTATGCTTGTCCCACAGGAATCTGGGGTTCTGATGGGTTGAGTCTGAGTTTGGGTCGAGCGCTTTATAACTCCACTGACAGTTTGGACAGCGCCAAGGCCGTCACTATCGCCATGGAAGCAGCTGCCATGGCGATGGCAGGAAAGAGACACCCCTCCACAGACAGCCATAGCTCAGTAATGACCTGTGACAAAGCTGTGCTGGTGTCCAAAGCAGAAGAGTACCTAAAAACACCAAGGTCCTCAATAGGAATACAGGTAAAGTACAATAGTTTATTCTAAGATCCTGAATCACCACGAAAAAGAATAGTTCATCCAGAAATAAAACTTCTGTCATCATTTACCCACTCTCATGACATTCCAAAGCTGTATGATGTTTTTTTTTTCAATGCAACACACAAAAAAGATTTTTTAAAGAATGTTTTAACTGTATCTGTACATACAATGATTGTGAATGGGCTCAAAAACAACACTGAAATCCATTGACTTCAACACTTCAAAAGATTTTTCAAAGTATTTTCTTTTGTATTCCACAGAAGTAAGAAATTCAGATTTTGAATTTTTATTTTTAATTGGAATCTTTATTTCTGGGTGAACTCTTGCTTTATAAGTGGGTATATTGTGGGTATAAATGGGTATACTGTATATAAGGAGTCAATTATTCTGCTTATACTAAGGTTACCACACCTCAAGACATTGCTCAGATGTTGTACTTCAAGACAGGTTTTTGTTTTTAAAACGATGTTGTGTGTAGGACTAATTTCTTACACATCTCTTCCCACGCCTCCTTTGCTAATTCCAAATCGTCATTTTAGACCTAGTAACGAATGCTTGAGCCATTGAAAGCAGACTAATGCAGTTTTTTAAACGTGTAAGCCATTCGTAGGTTCATTTCTTTGAAAAGTCTAGATGCTCTCAAAACATTTCTGCCAGCCTAACAACAGCAACACTGGCTTAACCAATAGAGTCGGTTTGTTTTGGGGCAGAGCTACCTGTTTGGCTGACCAATGGGAAACAGACAGTGTTTCCAGAAACCAGGGGTCCGTTCTTCGTACCTCGCTAACTAAGTTAGCTGGATTTGATTGTTGACGATTTTGCGTGATCTTGGATCGATCGGTTCTTCGAAGCTCATCCGGGACTTGCTGTCATAGCAACAGGTGCGCAAGCTTAAACCTGCTCTGGAGCAGGTTTATCTCATGTAAACAGGATTTAGGCTGCGCTCCTGGCGGGTTATGATTGGTTGATATGGCGAGGTCACATCTGATTGGTTAAAGATCACGACTGACGCGGACTGACTCACGTGGGGGAAAAAAAGTATCTTGCAAGAAAGTATATATATATATATATATATATATATATATATATATATACTACCGTTCAAAAGTTTGGGGTCAGTACATTTTTTTTTTTTTTTTTTTTAAAGAAATTAATACTTTTATTCACCAAGGATGTATTAAGTTAATAATTAAAAAATTATTAAAAGTTAATAATAAATAATTTACATTGTTATATATATATATCACAGGTTCCAAAAAATATTTGGCAGCACAACTGTTGATATTATCCAACACTGATGAATGATTTCTGAAGGATCATGTGACACTTAAGACTGGAGTAACAGCTGATAAAAATTCAGCTTTTCATCATTTTGCAATATTACTGTTTTTTCTGTATTTTTAATCAAATAAATGCAGCCTTGATGAGTATAAAAGACTTCTTTAAAGACTATTACAAGTCTTACTGACCCCAAACTTTTGAACGGTAGTGTATAAAAAAATAAAAATATAAATAAAATAACATATCAAGGAAAAAACATGTAACATGGGCAGCATTAACGCATTTAATGTGTTCACTACTTTTTGCCAGCCCTCTCTCCTTGCTTTTCCAGACTTTGCAGTGTTCCCTTGCGTTTTAAATAAACTCTGAAACTCCTGAAATCCCTCAATCAAGAGTTCTTGCTCATCAAAAACACTGAGCGCCCTCCTTCGACGTGTTCGCCGACCAATCAAAGCGTTGCCGATCAATGTTTCTACTATCGATACGTAGCCCCTTTTAAGCCACCCAGTGATCTCAAATAACTTCATCCAGCTATACTAATCATCAACAACAGGTGGGTTCGGAGAACCGGAATAGCGAGCTCATAGTTAGCGCGATGATTTGATCTTGGATGTGTCATTTGATCTTGGATGTAGTAAGCGAGGTACGAAGAACGGACCCCAGTTTGCAAACAGTCATTGTTTTGTTTTTGTTTTTTTTGTTTGTTTGTTTTTTTGCAGCTCTATTTAGAAACTTCCACTTTGACTAGCCTGAAAAGAAATCTGCCTTTCCTTTCCACTTCCCTGCTGTTTTAACTTGTCTGTCTGTTGAGAACAAAATATTCATGAACAGACTGCTGACAAGTGATAAATCCGACCCACAGGCACTCGTGTAAACTGAGTCTTACCTAACCAAAGTAATGTAGGTTATTTTAGAGTCCAAACATTGAAGTATATACGAACCCATACACCTCCACTCCGTGTTGTCATGCTAAAAATAGCTTCCTGTGAGTCATCATACCGCAATCCATTAATTAACATTCAACTCAGGCTTCCCTGAATGGGCTCTCCCTCTCTCTCCTTCCCTTAGTCTCTCTCTTTCCCCATCTCCTCTCTTTCGTCCTCCCTCCCTCTTGCTGTCTCTTGCCAGCAGTTATCTGTCTTTGCCTTGTGAATATCTGTGTTGAGATCATGTCCTAATAATGTTAAATGGGTTTGCCTCTCTCAGCCCTTTTAGCGCATGTGTTGTGCTTTCATTGTCCACACTGCCCCCTAGAGGTTATGCACAGGGAGCACAATTTTGTGCCAATGGGGGTGAATCGACTCCATAAATATTTATTACCAGTCATGAAACAGAATTTTGCAGCATTATTTTTATTAAAAAATATGTTTGCCCTCAAGACTGCAGTTATTTAGCTGTTTTTCTTGCATATTAGTGACAAACAGCACAGGTCTCTGTCACCGCCTCTTTCAATGAAACTGAATCTGCCACAGAAACAATTAAAAAACACATTATGTGTTTTTTGGCAGCGTAATGACAGGAATATTCCACATGTGTTACAATGGATAACAACTAGGAAAATTCATGGTGGTTTTAGCCTGTTTCTTCCCATTTAATTAGTTAGCTGCCATGGCATTAAACTTGGTAACGTGACTTGACATAGTGCCATTTGATCAACCAACAGCGTTAGTTTATAGCATGACTAGCTATTATGACTAGCTATGGTGCTTTTTGTTTTTGTACAGTGCCTTGCAAAAGTATTCATACCCCCTTTAATTTTTTCATGTTTTGTTATATTGCAGCCTTATGGTAAACTGCTTTAAATTACTTTTTTCCCACATCAATTTACAATCCATACATTATGACTAAGCAAAAAACAGATTTGTGAAAACTTGAAGCACCTTTACAGCTTTTTTTGGGGGGGGGGGGGGGGTATGATGCGACAAGCTTGGCACATCTGCATTTGGCAATTATCTGTCATTCTTCACCTTACCTCTTCACCCTCAAGCTCTGTCAGCTTAGATGGGTCTGGCAGACATTTTCAGGTTTCTCCAGAAATATTTGATTGAGTTTAAGCCAAGGCTCTGGCTAGGCCACTCATGGACATTCACAGAGTTGTCTACAAGCCACTCTTGCTGTGTGCTTAGGATCATTATGCTGTTGGAAGGTGAACCTTCTGCCCATTCTGAGGTTCTAAATGCTCGGACTGGGTTTTCATTAAGGCTATCTCTATATTTTGGTGCATCCTACATTGACGAGTCCCTCAGTTCCTGCCACTGAAAAACAGCCCCACAGCATGAGGCTGCTACCAGCACACTTTACTGTTGGGATGGTACTCTGCAGGTGATGAGCAGTGCTTGGATTCCTTCAAACATGATGCTTGGAATTCAGCTTCATCAGACCAGAGAGTCTTGTTTCTCACAGTCTGAGGGTCCTTTAGGTGCTTTTTGCAAATTCCAAGTGGGATTTCATATGTCTTCACTGAGGAGAGGATTGAGTGTGGCCACACCGCCATAAAGACAGGATTGGTGGAGTGTTGCAGTGATGTTTGTCCTTATGTAAGTTTCTCCCATCTGCATATATAATTATGGAGCTCAACTAGAGTGACCCTAGCTTCTTGATCACCAGTTCAACCAAGCCCCTTCTCAATAAATTGCTCAGTTTGGCCAGAAGGCCAGCTCTAGGAAGAGTCCTAGTTGTTCCAAGCTTCTTCCATTATGAATAATGGAGGCTACATGCGTCTGTGAACCTTCAATGCAGCAGAATTTTTTTCTGAACTCTTCCCCAGATCTATGCCTTGACGCAAGCCTGTTTCTGAGTTCTACAGGCAGTTCTTTTGACCTCAGGGCTTGGTTTTTCCTCTGATATGCATTTTCAGCTGTAAGACCTTTTCTGAGAGGTCTGTGCCTTTCCAAGTCATACCCATTCAAATGAGTTTGTCACGGTTTAACTCCACTCAGTGTAGTAACATCTACAGGTGATATGAGTGCCCCATGAAAGGGTATGAATACTTATGCAATGGAATCATTTCAGTGTTTTATTTTTAATAAATTTGCAAAGTTGTTACAAACCTGTTTTGTGTTTTGTCATTATGGTGAATGGAGTGTAGATTAATGTGGTAAAAAAGAAATTTAGAGTAGTCTAACATAAGGCTGCAACAGCAAAATGTGAAAAAAATTAAGGGGTATGAATACTTTCGCAAGGCACTGTACCCCTGGTCACTATCAGCTGCCCAGTTTTGAGATATGGTAAAATGTGACAGAATGAATGAAGTGGCACATTTTTCTCCACAGTTACCCTAGAGTACTCCAGTCCAAAGTACTATTTTGAGTCTGTAAAGGAACCCTAAGCACAGAGCACACATTATCAAACAGTGAAGGAAAGCACTGCTCACCTACTGTAGCTGTAATCCTTATGGACTGACTTGTGTCTGAAGAAACCTCATACCCTGGCCTTCATTCTTTCATGCCTGACAGCCTGACTCACTCAAACAGAATTCCTGTGTTCAGCCTTTCTGGTACTTGATGTTCTAGCGGTCAGACCAATAGATCAGGGACAGCTGATTTGTCTGATCTGTGATGTGAATCATCTTGTTCTCTGATTTTGAGGTGAGGTCACCCTTCCCCTGTCCTTCTTCAACACTTGTGTGAGTCACACTTTCTTCTGATGGTTTGATGTCTTAGCAGTGATGAACTCTTCTAAGCAAAAGGCATTTTTTTATGAAAGACCGACCTTCAGTTTGTTTTTACAGTTATTCAGGTTATTATAAAATGGATTTTAGCTAATTGAGCATATTTACCATCTCAGGAATACAATATGTCCTTTGCTACAAATACTTTTAATAGTGACAATTGTTAAAAAAATAATTTAAATAAGCTTAATTATTTAAAATAAAATAATCTATTAACATTTAATTGTTTGGGTCGGTAAGACTTTTTAAAGTTTTTGAACAAAGTCTCATTTTCTCACCAAGGCTGCATTTATTTAAACAAAAATACAGAAAAGTATACTTGTGATATATAATTACCTTTTAAAATAATTTTTTTTTAAATTTTAATCAATTGATTTATTCCAATGATCGCATCAGCCATTATTTCAGTGTCACATGATCCTTCAGAAATCATTCTAATATGCTGATATGATGCTCAAGAAAGTTTTTTTTTATTAAGTGTTAAAGTAAAAAAAAAAGTGCTGCTTAATAATGTTGTGAAAATCATGATCATTTTTTTAGGATTCTTTGATTAATAGAAATTTGAAAACACTGAATATATACAATAGTGTTTTAAAGTTTGTAATCCCCTTAGAACTTTCCATATTTCTGCATAAATATGACTCAAAACACCATCAGATTTCCTCACAAGTCCTGAAAATAGACACAGAGAATCAAATCAAACAAATGAGACAAAAATATCAACTTTATCATTTTGGGTTGCAAAAGTATGCTTTCAGTATCAGGTGTGACCCCGTTTTGCCGCAATAACTGCTGTTAAACGTTTCTTGTAACTGCTGTGTGCTGTACAGCAGCTTGTAGAAATTTTAGCCCATCTCTCAGTACAGAGCCACTTCAACTCTGTGATGTTGGTGGGTTTCTTCCTGTGAACTGCTTACTTTAGATCCTTCCAGAACATTTCAATTGGATTAAATTCCAGACTTTGACTCAGCCACTCCAAAACATTAACTTTGTTCTTCTTTAACTATGGTTTGGTAGAACGACTTGTGTGCTTGGGATTGTTGTCTTGCTGCATAACCCACTTTCTCTTGAGCTTGTATTCTCAGACAGATGTTCTGACATTTTCTTTTAGAATTTGCTGGTATAATTCAAAATTTGTTGTTCTATCAATAATGGTACGCTGTCCTGGCCCAGATGTAGCAAAACAGGTCCAAACCATGATACTACCACCATTATGTTTCACAAATGGGATTAGGATCTTATGCTGGAATTCCCAGTTTTTCTTTCTCCAAACATAGTGCTTCTCATTAAAAAAAAAAAGTTCTGTCCAAAAAACATCTCCCCAGTAGCCCTCTGGCTTTTTCACGTGATCTTTAGCAAACTGCAGACGGGCAGCAATGTTCTTTTTGGAGATTAGTGGCTTTCTCCTTGTTGGTTGTCAGTGTTCTCTTGATGGTGGACACATGAACATTAACAATAGCCAATGTGAGAAAGGCCTTTAGTTACTTATAAGGAAGGTATTTTTTCAATCTTGTGGACTATTACATGTCTTGCTTTTGGAGAGATCTTTTTTGGTCAGCCATTCTTGGGGTGGGTAACAGTGGTCATGAATTTCCTCCATTTGTACACAATATGTCTGACTGTGGATTTGTGGAGTCTAAACTCTTTAGATATGGTTTTGTAGAAATGTATTATAGAAATGAATACTTTTATTTAGCATGGATGCTTTAAATTTGATCAAAAGTGATGATAAAGACGTTTATACATTTATTTTTAACAGCAACTCAGAATATTAGAATGATTTCTGAAGGATCATGTGACTGGGGAATGATGCTAAAACTTCAGCTTTAAAATCACATAAATAAATTACATTTTAAAATAGATTCCAATAGAAAACAGTTATTTTAAGTCTTGAAAATATTTCAAAATGTTTCCTATTGGAACAAACAAATTCAGGCTTGGTGAGCAGAAGAGACTTAAATTATATTTAAAACATAAATCTAAAATGTCTTTGCTGTAGTTGACTTGACTAAACAACATAGTCACTCCAAGAAAGTTTCTTACAAGTTTACTTTATGCTTCTCTCATGGTTTATTAAGGCTTGAGTTTCCATCACCTTCCTCAGTGGCTCTTGATCAGGAAAGGATTGTTGTTGTTGTGCGTTTTTTTTGTACTTGGAAAGACATTTTTTCACTAAACTATGATGAAAACCACCCTATTTATTAAGCCAGATTACATAATGAATACAGTTATTAAAAATGAATCCTCTTCCTCTTTTTGAAATGTTTGGATAGAACATTGTATATTATTTATTATGTTACTTGTGGACTACACACTGTATGGGTGCTTTTTTATTTTTTGTCTCTCTGTTTTTCTCTAGACTCAGCCAGGTATATCACACTGAGCTTTTATTCCCCTACTGAAAATACAGAATAGAAAATTTGATAATAAAAGGGTTATAAAAACATTAAAAAGGTTATGATAATAACACAAAGAACCATTTACGATTCTGCACAATTTCTAGGTAACTATTGTAATGCTAATCACATAATTAGTAGTTATGCAATTAGTAGAAGTATGTACGTGGTCAAAAATCATAAGTTAAAACTCTGTTGTCATTGCAGGTGGAAGCAGCAACTGATTCTGAGTGTGAAAGCAAAGGCTCTCGAGAGTATCAGTCCGTTGGGATTCAAGTAGAAGATGAGAGACGAGGGTAAATTCCCTGCACCTCTGTTTTATCTCTATGTGTGAAGGGCTTGTGAGGTGCGATTTGCTGAAGTACCAGCTGAGTGTGAAATGTTGTTGGTCTCATTTGAGATCTTTCTTTCTAATACAGACAAGGCCGGTTTAAGCGGTCCAACAGTGTCACGGCTGCCGTTCAGGCTGATCTGGAGTTGGAGGGCTTTCCTTTAATGGAGGATAAAGGTCTTCAGTTTGGCGGAGGATTCCAGCGTCACAGTGAGCCCAGCACCCCTACGCAGTATGGCGCCGTTCGGACCGTCCGCACCCAGGGTCTCTTCAGCTACCGTGAGGACTACCGCACCCCCACGGAGCCCCCGAGTCCCCAGCGCAGCCCCGAGCCCTGGCTGGAGCCCTCGCCGCGGGAACCCATCGCCACCGTGGCAGTTACAGTGACGCCGCCCCAACCCACGGATTCGGGAAGAGCGTCACCCTCGTGCAGGAGAGACGGAAGCTGGTTCATGCAATTGCTGCACACAGAGACAAAAAAGATGGAGGGATGGTGCAAAGAACTGGAGGGAGAGGCGGAAGAGAACGATCTATCAGAGGAAAGTGAGTTAACTGAGCTCTGGTTTCACGAGCCGTTAAATCTCTATATTATAATATTTGTTTGGTGGAGAGTTTGGCTCCAGGTTTTAAAGTGTCAGGTATGAATCCAAAGAAGTGTCACATTTAACGGCGAAACGCTCGCAGAGCTCCAGGTTATTAGAGGCTCGCACTGAGAGTGCTGCCATGTGAGCAATTACGTCTGTCAACATCTGTCAGGTTTCCATGGCAAAGAGCTCAGAGCGGCACTGAGGCTCTGAACGACAGACTGAGGGAGATAATGCACAGAAGTGGATCTGAGAATGCATTAGAGTATGAAAATGTGAATCACTTGTGTTGTGGAGTTTATGAGATTTATGTATACGACTAAATTCACATACTTTCAGTAGATACTGAATTTGATGAAGAACTTGGTTCTTGACAGTCACATATTACTTACTGCATCTGCCATGTTGCCATTGATTTTTGACCCTGCTGAAAAAGCTGGTTCTTGTCATTTTTAAGATGCTCTTCCATCTGGTGTTTCTCTGGGTGGCCAACTGGTCCTGTTCAGCTGAAAAGTACCCAAGATCCTTATGAAAGCAGACTTAAACCAGCTAACACCTAACAACAAACTAGGCTAAGCTGATTTAAGAATAATGAAGGCCATTTACTTGGCTATTTTGCCAAAAGCAACACATTTTTTGGCACCTACAGCACTTCAACTTTAAAGAGCTGACATGGGGATAGCAAAGTGTCCACACCGCACAATCTCAGCAGATGTAGTTACAGTACACTGTCATTCAAAATGTTAGGGTTGGACAGATTTGTTGATGTTTTAGTAAGAAAAGAAATTTTGTTTTTGTTTTTTAAAACAGTTTTTGTTGTAGTATGTTTTAAAAAGTAATTTATTCCTGTGATAGCAAGGCTTAGTGTCACATGATCCTTCAGATCTTATTCTAATAAGTTGATTTGGTGCCCACAAAAACATATCACTGTTGTGCTTAATACTTAATATTTTTTGTAGAAACCTTTTTGTCAGGGTTTTTTTTTAACGAATAGAATGCATTTAATTAAAAAATAAATCATTTGTAATGTTCTAAACGACTTTACAGTCACTTTTGAGCAATTTAATCAATCTTTGCTCAATAAAAATAGTAATTTCTTTGAAAAACAAAATCTTACTTACCCTTAACTTTTGAATGGTAGTGTACATGGTCCAAATTTGTTTGTCTACATGAATACTGATTTTTTTTTTTAAATCATAAAAGGGATAGTTCACCTAAAAATGAAAATTACCACGATTTCCTCATCCTCAAATCATCCTAGGTGTATGACTTTATTCTTTCAGATGAATACAATTGGAGTTATATTATAAAATGTCCTTTTTGAAGTCCATTAAAGTGCATCCATCCATCATAAAAAATACTCCACATGGCTCCGGGGGGTTATGGGGTTACTCCACTCCAAAATGAAAGTTTTGTCATTAATCACTTACCTCCATGTCGTTCCAAACCCGTAAAAGATTTGAACACAAATTAAGATATTTTTGATTCATTCTGACAGCTCTCTGACCCTCCCATAGACAGCAATGTAATTAACATGATCAACATCCAGAAACAAAGCAAGGAGATCGGTAAAATAATCTATGTGACATCAGGGGTTCAACCATAATTTTACAAAGCTATGAAAATACTTTTTGTACGCATAGTGTATGCATTTTGTAGGCATAGTGTAAGCTCTGGTTAGAAGTGACAAACACAAAACCGTAGAGGAGAAAGCAAAACAAAACCTCAGTCATGAATTAGAAGTACAAAATGAGGATTTGTAATTTTGTAGGATTTCGATATAAGCCAAGAGCAGACTGGTTTTCCTTTGCTAAACAAAGGATACTTTGCTTCCTTTTCCTCTTTAACAAACTAAATTTTGTTTTCACGAGACTAGTATATTCAAACCAGAGCTTACGCCTACCTCCTATGTCATCCGCTGGAACGCCACTTTCTCGTGAGCAAATGTGTGAAAATAAGCGGAATCTAGAGATTACAGTTTATAAAGTTTTAAATATGGATATTTTTTATTGAAAATGCATCAATTGGCTTTAGATGGCCTTAATTAACCGCCCAGAGCCATGTGGAGTACTTTTATGATGGATGGACGCACTTTTTTTGGACTTTAAAATCTCAAAGCCCATTCACTGCCATTATAAATCTTGGAAGAGCCAGGATATTTTTCAAGATAACACCAACTGTATTCATTTGAAAGAAGAAAGTCATATATACCAGGGTGGCTTGAGGGTGAGTAAATCATGGGGGATATTTTCATTTTTGGGTGAACTATCCCTATATAGGACGTTTTAAATACTGATTTGTAGCAGAAACATCTGCATGTTTGTATGTAAGTTCACAGGTATATGAGTTTACAGAGGCTTTGTGAACTGCATGAACAGTTAAAAATGTACTGTATAAACTTGTGAGTTCAATAGCTCTCGTGGTTATTAAATATTTATCTCTCTTTCCTTGTTAGTCCTAGGGAAGATCCGGAGTGCTGTAGGAAGCGCACAGCTCCTGATGTCCCAGAAATTCCAGCAATTTTATTGGCTTTGCCAGCAGAACCTAGTAAGTAACATCAGAGTGCACATATGCCAATTTGTGCTGGAGTATGTGTGTTCTATTTATGTTATCGTGCTACGCTTTGTACTCACGGCAGCTCTTCCCCTGATGCACTGCCACACTTCCATAGGGGTTGTCTGTGCTGGAGTAATTCTGGTGTAGTTGACGGCCTTTTGTTCTGCTGTCACATTCATTAAATATGATACACAGCAGCACATCAGCTGATCTGAGTGGGGCATGCAGAGAACGCAAATGACCAAGTACTGTGGCATACACAATAGAGCGATGTTTTAGTAAACAACCTAAATCCTCATGAATAAAATTCTCCTCTGTTTAATGGTAGACACTCACAGTAGTAATTTGGCCACATACAGATCTATGAAATAACAACAAATGATAAAAATATAGTTGTTGCATCAAATAAAAATGGTTACGCCTCAGCTGTCGACTTAAAGCTCTTACAGTCTTGAACTGTACACATTAATAAAGACTTGCAAGCTGTGGAGGATTAGGAATGCCACTTAAACTAAAATGAAGAAATCAATTATCATTGCATTTAATTAAAAACTAAAAAAAAATGTTTTTGTGTGTGATTTATTTACATTTTTAGAATGTTGTGTTTTAAATTCTCGATTGTGTTGCAGGACCCCAGTGCCATGCCTCGGCCCACCTCTCAGGACCTGGCCGGGTTTTGGGACCTGCTGCAGCTCTCCATCGACGATGTTACCTCCAAATTCAATGAGTTGCAAAAGATTAAATCCAACGATTGGAGGCTTATTGAAAGTCCTGTGAAGAAGGTAAGAGATGATTGGTTAGCGAATTTGTGATGGTTGTTTTTGCTGTCAAAAACCTATTTTGATGCTCCAGACTGTACTAATAAAATAAAAGTTGTTTATTTCCAAATTCACCACCATTCAAAAGTCAATACAGTCAATTGTTTGTCCTGAATAGTTAAACAGCCTGCTGTTCCTCAGGAAAAATTCTTCTGGTCTTTGGTTTTTCAGCATTTTTGTGTGTTTGAACCCGTTCCAACAATGACTGTATGATTTTGAGATCTATCTTTTCACACTGAGGACAACTGAGGGACTCGTGTGCAACTATTACAGAAAGTTCAAATGTTCACTGATGCTTCAGAAGAAAAACCGATGCATTAAGAGCCAGGGTGTAAACTTTTGAACAGAATGAAGATATGTACATTTTTTTTCATACAGTTTTTTGTCTAAATATTACATTTAGTACTGCCCTTTAGAAGCTACAGAAGATATGTTTCCCGGAAGACAAAATAAGTTAAATTTACCCTAATATTCAAATTCAAAAACTCCCCTCTTAATGCATTGTTTCCTTCTGGTGCATCAGTGAATGTTCAAACCTTCTGCAATAGTTGGATATGAGGCCCTCAGTTGTCCTCAGTGTGAAAAGATAGTTCTCAAAATAATGCAATAATTTTTGGAAGGGGTTCAAATATACAAAAATGCTGAAAAACCAAATAATTTGTGGGACCTAAAGGACTTTACTGAAGAACAGCGGGCAGTTTAACTGTTCAGGACAAACAAGGGACTCATGAACAACTATCACTAAACAACAACAACAGAAACAGCTGTGGATCATTCAGGAAACAAAACAATATTAAGAATCAAGTGTATGTAAACTTTTGAACAGGGTCATTTTTATAAATTCAACTATTATTTTCTCTTGTGGACTGTATGTAAATGTCTTTCATGTGAAATATTTTATTCAGGTCAGTACTACATTTAAAAATAACATGCATTTTGCACGACCCCACTTATTTTGATAAAATAATTAACATTTTGCAGATTCTTCAAGGTGCATGCAAACTTTTGCCCTCAACTGTATATTAAAAAAATAAAAAAAATTTTCATTGTTAGTTTTAAGAAAAACAGTATTGCAATTTGCCACCTCGGTGAGCTTAAAATACTTACCAACCCCTGACTTTTTAACTGTAGTGTATAGTTTATTAATTAAATTAAAAACATAATGTATTTATCTCTAGTCTGCTGCAGATTGTACCTGACACAATATTTTCTTCATTCATATCTTGTGTTTGTACTTATTTGTCGTGGTTTCAGCTCCCGCCGCCAGTACCAAAGAAGACATTGCGTAAGGGTATGACGAGGGAAAAATCGTTGGATCTCCCTGACCGTCAGAGACAGGAGGCACGACGGCGCCTCATGGCGGCCAAACGCGCAGCTTCATTCCGACAAAACTCAGCATCAGAGCGAGCCGACAGCATCGAGATCTATATACCAGAGGCCCAAACACGGCTCTGAGAGCAACAGGGAACACCTTTATCACACCATCACCATCATCACTCTCAGTAACAGAGCCAGTTCAAAATACATTCATCAAACGAACCATCAGAAACAAAAGAGTTTCATACCTGTCAAAAGGGTTTTGTACCTTTCACAACTGCCTGCGACATCCATATGAAGTTTTCCCTGTTTGGGGAGAGCTATACTTCACGAGAATTGCACAACATATCGCAATTGTAGACCCACGTGACAATGACGTTGCCTGACGAAGCAAAACTTCACATATAAGCTTTAATCACAGCCAATCTGATGATCCCTCTTTATGAGATCCATTTAGCACTTTCAAAATTGAAAAATTGACATTTCTGAGGCCTCAAATTGAAACAATCCATTTGTTTACATTGAAATTAAGAAACCTAAAGTAAAGTCTTTAGCGCCATCTGGTTCCATTCAAGTTCTGTAGCTTTGTATTTGCGTTTTTACATTTCATTTCTCTCTCTGTCTTTGAATTTCTGTTTTCTATCTCCGTCTCTCTACCCAGTGAAGTTCATATCTTTCTCATGAACTCTCTCGTAAGCATTTATGTAAGTGCCAGTGCTGAAATACCTCAATCATACATTTTAGACTGAAGCCGTTGGCCAGAGCGGACAGTCGCAGCCTTTAAAAAACATTGTTAGTCTGGAAAATATCAGCTTGGGGGTTTACATTGCCGGATTGAAGATCAGTTTTTATTATTCACCTACTTACTGATATTAAATATACTGTCACACTACTTAATACTTGATGTTTGGTTTATGTCATTTTAGAGGAATTACTGTAGGTTTTTGGGTGCAATTGCCTAAAACCTAAATTCAACAGTGTAAAGGTTCAAATATGCATTTTTGCACTTTCTTCTTCTAAATGTATGTTTGTATGTATTTCCAAGGGAAATGAAGTTCTAAAAGATATTGTTGCAGTTGAATTGCAAGGTTTTGTGTGACTATCGATTTATCATTTCATGTCTCTGAATGTTTCATCCCTTCATGTATTTATTTTTATTGAGCCATTTTCCACTCCATCTACTGTTATCAAGCATCTGGTCCATGTTCTTTGCAAAAAATCCTGCTTTTTATATCTTCTCTGTGTGTCTTGACAAAGAAAATCAATGATTTTGTCTCGACTGAAAAAGACGTCGGGCGTTCCCATTATTATCTAGATGACTTGGGGGTTGGTGATAAATGTTTTATCGGTACGACTGCATGCAGTCCACATACCACACATCTGTGAGAGCGTGCAGAATGATTTAACTGTATAATCAAGTCTATTTGATGGCATTGGTCCAAACACACAGACGACTGCAGTAGCCTTCACAGGATGGTCGATTATAGTAGAATACCATAACCAAGTCAATGCTGCTTTGGATTGTTATACAATCATTAAGCTTGCTTTAAAATGCAGGCTTCATTCAGAATATATCACTAGAGACCCACTTTCTGTTCCAGAGAGAGATTTCAGTTTAAACACGCAGCAGTTCAGCTCTAACACTTCAGATAAAAGCGTTGGATGTTCTGTTAATATGAAGCGTAAATGCATGAACACTTACGGTTGTCTCGCAGCCACCAAAGTGTCACTGCCGTCAGCCTCAAAAAACGATTTACTTTATAGCATATTATTTAAAAACGCCATGTTTTATCCACTATATATCATTCATACAAGGTCATTTCAAAAGTCAAACTATTTCCCCACTTTCGGTTTGTCACTGAAGGAAGAGAGGGGGCAAGAGATTAGAGGAGATTAGTTTTATCACTTCCACTCGACTTCCTTGTAGCTTCATATTCTCAATTTCCTTTGCGAGATGACCTTGTCGTTAGAAGCAAATATTTTCTTTTAATTTCCCAGTGCTCTGTATTTTTTTGCGTAAGTCGTTGTTCAAACACAATTACAGCATTTCGTCTACAAGAGGCTTGTAATCGATGAAACTGGCTTTGAGCTTGAGGAAATTTCGGGAGTGTTCTCTCAAAACACAAGCCAAAACACAGCATTTCAGTTGTAAATCGCACCTAAAGTCACAATACAGTTTCTAGCTCTCATTTCACCCCAACAGACGTTTTGATAGATTCTTTTGTTAATCATTATTTAGAACAAGTTCTGGGCAATTTACATCTTTGTAGTGCAAGTCATGGCCCTCAGGGTTTATAGAATTTTACAGATCGTTACTGACACTCCTGGCCTTACAAACTAGTCTGACTGTTGAAAAATACACAATAAACTGATGGGTAATATTTTACAATAAGTCTCATTTGTTAACGTTAGTTAATGCATTGATTTGCAGCTTTGTTAATGTTAATTAAAAAAATGTAGTCGTTCATTGTTTATGTTAAATGATAAGTGCACTTCCAGAATAAAAATGTTCATGACTTTTTTTCTTCAGTCACGAAGAAATGAAGATTTTTGAGGAAAACATTCCAGGATTTTTCTCCATATAGTGGACTTCAATGGTGGACAACGGTTTGAAAGTCCAAATTGCAGTTTCAGTACACACAACTTAAAAACATAAGTTTAGGAGCTGCCTTAAGTTTTTAAGTTAAATCAACTTAAGTCATTTAAACTCACAAGTTATATCAACTCATTTTTATTGTAATAAGTTAAGGTGACTTGTAGTTTTAAGCTTATTTAACTTAAAAACTTAAGGCAGCTGCTGAACTTAAAAACCTAAGTTGAATCTGGTGAAAACTTTTTACAGTGCAGCTTCAAAGGGTTCTACAATCCCAGCCGAGGGTCTTGTCTACCCTGTTGAAAAAAACACCGCTGGTAGTTTTGATGCTGGGATGCTGGATAGTTAGGTTTTCTTGCTGGTTTAAGCTGGTCCTTTTGCTGGTTTATGCTGGTCCTTAGCTGGTTTATGCTGGTTTGCACATGACAAGCTAGGGACCAGTATAAACCAGCAAAGGACCAGCTTAAACCAGCATTAAAACATACCTAACCAGCATCCAAGCATCCAAACTACCTAACCAGCATATGCTGTTTTTGTTTTGTTTTGTTTTTTTACCAGGGTAGCGAAACGATCAGTAATTTTATTAAAAAAAATTTTTTAAATATTTTTTAACCACAAAAGCTCATCTTGCACTAACACTCTGATGCGCATCTTAGACTTCACACATTACATAATTATGTTGGAAAGGTCACATGCAGTTAGTTCTTCGTCTGTGTACTCCGGTCCAAAAAGGGTTACATTTTCTCCTCCAACAATGTTGTTTTACCTTTTTTGCACATTTGGTTGTAAACACTGGGTGACTAATGCATGAGGACGAGCTAGTCCAAGATGAGCATTTATGGTTAATAACTGTAATTTTTAAAATTTTTTAGAAAATGACGGATCGTTTCACTAGATAAGACCTTTATTCCTTGGCTGGGATCTTGTAAAGCCATTTAAAGCTGCAATGAAACTGCAATTTGGACCTTCAACCTGCCAATTCCCAATTGAAGTCCACTGTATGGAGAAAAATACTGGAATGTTTTCCTCAAAGAACTTAATTTCTTTGTGACTGAAAAAAGAAAGACATGGACATCTTGGATGACATGGGGGTGGGTAAATTATCAGGAAATTTTTATTCTGGAAGTAAACGGTTGAAACGTTTTGTAAGTGTTACCAGCTGATTATATGATAAATCTGTTTTCATTATGGCAAGTTGAGTTATTGATAATGAACTGATTATTTTAATCATCTATTATTTATAATATGTTCCCCCCCTACATGGTGGTTGTGATTAAGCGGTCCTGCAATGTGGCAGCTGTTCTTTCCAATTAACCTGCTCAGTTATCAATATGCAAACGTGCCAGTAATGCAGGCAGTGTTTATGTGCCAAATATGTTTATGTGCCACATGTTTGAACAGCTTCTGCTGTTCACAGACCTTCATGCACTCTGTCTTCCTCATGCTTCATCATTATCATTTCAACATGACAGTCTGAAAGCATTTTGGTGAGCTGACCTCAACATCTGGAAGAACAAATGCTCACTTTAGAACAGAGAAATCAATTATCAAATGTCGATTTGTTTGTGTGATTATGATATTTTCTTCAGCAGGGGTGGTCATCTTGTTTAAATATGCTTTCATGAACATCATGTGCATTTACTCAATTCATATGTACATTTATTTCCATCAGAATAAATCATAAGTCAGTATTTAACAAAAAGAAATGATTAACCCTCCGGACCACAGTATTTGAAAACCGCCAGCGGGCCTTTGGTACCGGTGCGGACTGAGAAGCCCGGCTTTTGGTTTCTTAGAAGCTTCACCTTGGGACTGGATTAATCCTGGATCTCAGAAAGTGAAAAGATTATAAAATCTTAGTGAAATTAACAAATGAAAAAGGTAGTTGTTTAGCTGAGAATATTTTCATTTATTATACTGTATATCATATCAATATGAAGGGTGAATATAATACCAAATATTCATTATTTGTACAGAATTATATAAATATAAATAGTTATATATAAATATATATATAATATATAAATACATAATTGATCCTTTGTTGAAACACTTTTTTTGCTCTTCCTTATTGGTTGAGTTTTTTTTTTTTTTTGGGTGGCATGCACCATTCTGATGCTGAATGTGGGTTTTCCTGCTTCACTGCTTTTCCAAATCACTTTTTGAATGTTGTTTATTGTTAAACTTATCAGTTTTGTTTATTTTTTATGTATTCATGAAATGTTTAAATTGTGTTATAAATTTTGTGTTACAAATTTGACTCTTTGTTTTGGGTCATCTGGATTATTTGTGTTTCTTTTCATGACTTGATTATTGCTATCATATATTGTAAATAATTCAGTCATTAAATTTTTGAAGGAAATGAGATATTTGGATTGTCTTGAATTAACTTTGCACATTAAAGGAGTAGTTCACTTTCAGAACAAAAATTTACAGATAATGTACTCACCCCCTTGTCATCCAAGATGTTCATGTCTTTCTTTCTTCACTCGTAAGGAAATTATGTTTTTTTTGCCGAAAACATTTCAGGATTTCTTATAATGAACTTCTGTGGTGACCCCGAGTTTGAACTTCCAAAATGTAGCTTCAAATGGCTCTAAACGATCACAGCTGAGGAAAGAAGGGTCTTATCTAGCAAAACGATTGGTTATTTTCTAAAAAAAAAAAAAAAAAAATTTATATACTTTTTAACCTCAAATGCTCATCTTGTCTATCTCTGTGTGTACTCTGTGTAGAGATTAAAAAGTATATAAATTTTAAATGTTTTAAAAAAATAATCGATCGTTTCGCTAGACCCTTCTTCCTTGGCTGGGATCATTTAGAGCTCTTTGAAGCTGCATTTGAACTGCATTTTATAAGCTCAAACTCAGGGGCACCATAGAAGTCCATTATATGGAGAGAAATCCTGAAATGTTTTCCTTAAAAAACACCATTTCTATACGACTGAAGAAAGAAAGACATGAACATCTTGGATGACAAGGGGGTGAGTACATTATCTGTAAATTTTTGTTCTGAAAGTGAACTACTCCTTTAACTACTCAACGATTTTAACTTTTCCCAACAGTTGTCTCGCATTCATTTCATTAGTCCAGCACCAGTTTTGTGTCAAAAACACCAAAACTGTGTCTGTGTCTATTTAAACCCTGATCTGGAGACATTTTTGTAATCTGCCAAAACAAAAGTTTAGAAAAACGCACATCCATCACAACAGATTTTACAAAATGTCCACCACATTGATTTTCAGATTAACTTATAAAAACTTTTAAAAATAACTTAAATGTAAAGTTAATTTATTCAGTATAATGAAATCAAAATGAAACGTTACAGGAAAACGTTACTGGAACATTGATTATTAATTTAATGTTTCTGGGTAAAAAACATGGTTATGAGTAGTCTAATTAATACTGGAAAATAATAAAATATATATTTTTTTAATTACATTTACTGCTATCCCCTCAATATTCGCTAGCTCAACATGAATTCAGTTTAATTTGTCTCTTCAATTACGAAAAGCAAGCAAATCGAACACAAAAGTGTAATTATTGACGCTTTCCTTATACTGCCAGCAGAGGGTAATAGAGTAGCGTTTATATCTGGTCATGTGATTTGGATGAGGTCACATGACGTCTCTCGAAGGGCTCGTTGTAACTGTTCAGTGTTGTTTTCAGCCGGTAAAGGAATTTGAGCTATGTTATTGACGAGCACACATCAAAACAGTTTAGGTAACGTTATTTTAAACGGAGAAAAGATTTAGGAATGTTTTTCGTGACCGTTATATCGTCTACAAAAGGTAAGAACAATGACAACAAACTAAAAAACAAACGAAGCAGAGACTTGTAGTATATAAAAATATGTATTTTTAATATGAATGAATGAGAAGTAACATCAGAAGGCAGAACTATGACTTGAGCGTTTGAATTATGTAATTTAGATGAAAATTTATTATGACTTCTTCTCGTGTTGTTTAACATCAGAATGTTGTTTTAATACTGTGGTACAGTAAGGGCAGGGCATTTTCTTAGTGAGTAATGCAGTTAAATGGGCCAAAGGGTGTGTCTGTATAACATAATGAGCGTCTTTTTCATTTTAGACTGGTAATTGGTCTCATGGGAACTGACTGTGGCATATTACCAAAGGACACTGTGGTCTGACATTCGTTCAGAGACTGAGCAATGTCCTCGGGTCACAACTTCAGCATGGACTACTCTTCCCAGGACATTCAACTGAAAACCATCGGCCTGGGCTTTGTCTTCTACACCTTTGTCTTTTTCCTCTCTCACATCTTATCTAACCTGCTGTTTTGCACCTACCGCTCACTGTCAGCCAAAGAAAAGGTTAATATTGTTGCTTTTTAAATGATTCTGTTTTTGTTTGTTTAGTTTTCAAAGGAATTGTTCACCCACAAAAAAAAATTCTGAAAATTAATTTATCCTCAGGCCATCCAATATGTGGATGAGTTTTTTTATTTTTTTCATCAGAACAGATTTGGAGAAATTTAGCAGTGCATCACGCTTATCCAAAAGATCCTTGGATGAGAATGGGTGCCGTCAAAATGAGTGTAAACAGCAATTCCAGTCTATCAAATAATGAAACAAAAACCTGCATGTTTGTAAAAAAACAAAAAAACAATCAGTCATTAAGGTCATCATGAGCATAATAATCTCCTGTTGTCATTGATGTTTATTTAGAAATGTTTTTGACTGTTTTCACTTGTAAACAGTGCTTGATCTGTGCATATTTCACTTCACAAGACATTAATATTAATGAACTGGAGTTGTGTTGATTACTTGTGATGCTTTTATTAGCTGTTTTGGACTGTCATGCTGACGGCACCCATTCACTGCAGAGGATCCATTGGTGAAAAAGTGACGTAATGCTAAATTTCTCCAAATCTTTTTTTAATTAAGGAAAAACTTATCTATCTTGAACAGTGTTAGGGCTAACGCATTACAAGTAATGCAAATTACGTACAATTGCAATGGAAATTATTCAACCCCCCAGTGACTGTAGTACTTTACAAATACAAGCTTTTGTGAAGATCCAGGACTTTATAAAAATTGCATCTATAACAGATTACTGGTCAATTAAAAGTGATAATGTCAATATATAATGTAATGTTTTTGAGTTATAGGATTTTTTAATAACACAACTATGTCATAATTATTCAACCCCTGTTCAACATTGCTGTTTTTTAGTCATTTTTTAGTTCAGTTATTTTTATGTTGGGGAACAAAATTGTCTTAAAACACAATGAAGCCTTTGGAAACACTATTACAAAACAGAATGAGCTTGAGCTGTTACACATACATACAGTTAGTCCATGCATGTGCTGAAGTTGAGTAGCAAATATGGTAAAGTCAACAGAGCTTTCACAAATGCTATAGAGAAGAAATAGTTTTATTATATAATGAAGTCTAAGGCTGTATGAAGATTTTCAAGACATTTAAAAGTTCCTAGAGACACAGCTGGCAGCATTATTCTTTAGTTTAAAGTGTGTTGTACCAGAAAACCTTTGAGGGTGTTGAACAAAAAAGCACAATATCATAAAATGTTTGATCAGAGCAACTGAGAAAAATCTGCAATCTACAGCCAAAGACTTTCAAGATGACCCAACGAAAGGAGGAAAAACATTTCAATGCAGAGTATAAGATGAACACAAGACAAGTATGGCCTTCATGTTGAGGCATCTTGCCGAATACCACTCTTGACCAAGAAGAACAAAAAGACCGACTTGAACATCCTAAAATTAATTAATTCATTAATTCATTTTGGCAAGAATTGTGATGCCTTTGGTGCAAAAACTGAAGCTGATGATCAGTGGACTTTCCTGCAGGACAGTCATCCCAAAGTACACATCCAAATCTACTTATTCGTGGTTCAGGAATCAGTCATAGAATGTTCTTGAGTGGCCTGTTCAGTCTCCAGATTTAATTCTCATTGAAAATATTTAGTTGAATTTGAAGAAAGCAGTAGCAATGTGAAACTAAAGATTATCAGTGGTCTAAAAGCTTTTTCAAGTGAGGAATGGGCCAAGATTGCAGTAGAGAGGTGACAGAAGCTTCTAAATACTTTCAAGCAGTGTTTATTGCTAGTTTTAAAGAATAAAAGATTCTGCGCCAGGTTTTACTTTTGGGGGTTGAATAATTTTGAACATGAACATTTAGAGCCAACTTAATTTTCTTTCATTAGTCATCAACTTACATTCTCAAAATTACTCATGTGTATGAATAAACTTTCTCTACTAGTGTACTGATGCCTTTGTTGAATTGTTTTCACAAAATTTTGTTCTCTGCAGCAAAATGTCTTGCAGGTCAAGGGGGTTGAATAATTTCGATTGCAACTGTAATAATATTACTTTTTCCAAGTAACTAAAGTAAGTAACGCATTACTTTTTAATTGACTCTTGTCAATTAAAAAGTAACACGCTACTTTACTAGTTATCTGACTTACTTTTTCAAATAAGTAACACCATTTACCCCCCCCCCCCCATTTATTGATTAAAAGCTCTCCTGTCACTAAAAAAACAGATACAGTATTCCTCAAAATGAAAAAAAAACCCGTCAAATTCAACACAAACCTGCAATAATTAAATGTTAAATAATACAAATAGCCTTTATGTATTTAATCCCATTTTATTAACCAATATCTTTGCTGCCGACCTTCGATGATCCAATTCATCCATACTAATAAGCAACTCAATATTGTAATGCATTACTTTTTAAAGTAACTTTCCCCCAACACTGATCTAAAACTAAATGTAATGCAAATTTAAAATTTTGGATGAACTATTCCTTTTCATATGACATTTTGACATTTTTGTGTTCTTTCCTTCAAGGTCTTCTGGGATTTGGCTGCGACACGGGCTGTGTTTGGCATCCAGAGCGTGGTAGCAGGGCTTCGGGTGCTCTTGGAGGACTCTGCCGTCTACTCTGATAAGATTCTCGGGCAGGAGGACTGGTCCTGGTTCACCGTGTTGATAGCTACAGGCTTCTTCCTGTTTGAAAATGTGGCCCTACATGCATCTAATGTGGCATTCCGGTCTTTCGACCTGCCATTAGCTGTGCATCACTTCTTCGCCCTTGCAGGGTTTGCCGGCGCGGTTGTGTGTAACTGGCTGGGTCATTTCCTCCCTATGGTGACTTTGCTGCTGGAGATGAGCACACCTTTCACTTGCATTTCCTGGATGCTACTTAAGGTGAGACACAAAAGTCAAAGCAAAACTTCTAAAACGCCTCTGCTTTCCTATCCGTAGGCCTGTTTCACTTCTATTTTGCTGTAGGAAACGCATGTTTTCTTCCTCAGTTCAACAGTTTATCGGGTTCAGTGTGGGGAGAAACTAGTTACAGAGTTACTTAATTTAATTAAACAAAAAGTTACAGTTACAATTGAAGTCAAAACTGTATATACACATTGTAGACTCTGAAAAATCATAATTATTTTACCAAAATAAGAGGGATCATACAAAATGCATGTTATTTTTTATTTAGTACTGACCTGAATAACATATTTTACATAAAAGATGTTTACATATAGTCCACAAGAGAAAATAGTAGCTAAATTTATTTAAAAAAAATGACCCTTTTTAATACTGTGTTGTAACCTGAACAGGGTAACTTGTAATCTGTAACCCATTACATTTCCAAAGTAACCTTCCCAACAATGATCATGTTTAAGAGCTCAAACTATGTTTGTACACTGTTCTTAGAAAGAGGAACTTATTCACTGATAAGTTTCAACCATTTAAGCAGCTGTTGTGCTTTTTTTAGAATGGCGTGTCTAGTTCAACTCCTAAAAAAAGAAGTTCCACTGCCTTGCACTCATGTCTTTAAATGCAAAATTTGTGGGAATAACCCCTTAGGGGCTGTTCACACCGAATGTGCTCATGGTACCCGCTCCGGTGCTATTCCTTTTTTTGTGTGTGTGTTTCTATGTACGCATAACACACTTGAGCAATAAAAAAATGATCTGTCTGTTTTCTTTTTTCAGTTCAACTCTTGTCATGATGGAGCAACAGTTTAAATTACTGACTATTTGCTTTAGATTTCAGAGCTCAGAGTTCAAAAATCTCTTAGTGTACAGTTGTACCTTTGCAAAAACCCACCCTCTTTAGTTACGGTTGATATGTTCGACAAACAATGCAGCTCTGATACTACACATCATGTTCTCACGCAGTGAAAAATACATTGAAAAAACTGACAAAATGCTGACAGACAAGACAGAGCAGGTTACTTCTGGTATGAAACAATAAATACTGTTTTGTGGCTCTTTAACATGTCGTAAGAGATCACTGTAGTGACTTATTAGATCAATGACACATGAACCGATCGTCTTTTACTTTTTTAAAAAACAAAATAAACATAAATGAACATCAACATATTTTATTTCAACTGCAGAAAGATGTCAATGCACAATGTTTCAAGTTTAAGTCCACTGAAGTTAATCTACTCTTTTGTCTGATTTGTTTGTCATAGAATGGCAGATTCAGCATTATGATTGGTCAGATCGCCCCGTCAATCAAACTGTTTGCGAAGGGTCAATTGTGAATTAACTACATTCGAATGAATAAAAAAAATTGTTTTTGATTATGGTTTTAACTCATGTGTTCCTTCTTTTCTAAGGCGGGCTGGTCTAAGACTCTGCTCTGGAAAGCTAACCAGTGGATCATGATCCACATGTTCCACTGCCGTATGGTTGTGTCCTACTACATGTGGTGGGTAAGTTGGAATCATTGGGAGGAAATGAACACCCACATCCCATTAGTTCAGAGACTGCTGTTCTTCATAGGCCTCTTCCTGCTCACCTTCGTCCTCAACCCCATTTGGACACATAAGAAAACCTTGCAGCTTCTCAATCCTGTGGATTGGAACTTTGAGAACAAACCTGGACCAGAGAACGGACCAATCCGAGACCAGGCTCAACACAAGCCTCATGCCAGCTGAGTAATGCTAAGATCAAGGCCTTATGGGATATACAGTCTGGAATAGATACATATCTGCTGTACAAAGCAGAAGGGAGGAGGGAGATATTAGTACATTTTGTACAGTTGGGTTTTAGTGAGTAATATTTGAAGATTTGTTTAAGAGCTTTAGGTTTAGCACTAACTACTACTACTTGCTACAATGTGAGCACCCATATTGCACAATTAGTAAAGTGTCTGTATTTAAAGGATTCGTTCACCCAAAAATGTAAATTCTGTTGTCATGTACTCACCCTCACGTTGTTCCAAACCTGATTGACTGACTTTCTTCTGTGGGACTGTCTCATAACTAAAATGTGTTTTACTGAAGAATGAAAGTCATACTTGTTTGAAATGGCATGAGGGTGAGTAAATGATAACTGAGTTTTCATTTTAGGTGAACTGTCCCTTCAAGTGGTTATATCTGTGTCATTTTGGCCTTTCAAAACAAAGTCTGATGCATGTTTTAGGGAAACTTCTTTGAGCCTGCAAATATCATGAGATCTGTTTTATGCAACCTGCGTTCAACTTCCTGTTTGAGTCGAGGGCGTCCTGAAAAAGCCTTTTATGTGTGTTTGAGTGTTTCAGGAGTGGTTGTTTGAGTCTCATTTCTCTTGTACGTTAGCACAGTGTCTCTCAAGCTGCGAGATCCTTGTCTTTTTCTTACGTTTTTATCTGATAGGCTCATATTTGTCATAACTGGTAATTCCTTGTCTTGTGTTAAAGAAAACCCTGACTGCATCATGACCAAGCATGGTCTGTCAACTCAACCACACTCTGTTTCACTAAATGTCACTTTGTCTGCTTTGGAAACTTCAGCTTATAGCCAGCAGACCTTGTTTTTGTTTGAGTTTTACGAAGGACTTTTTCTTTTACAGATGCTGTGTATTGGTTTTCAATGGCAGTAGGCAGTGTTTTGTAAGTTTGTGTGGATGTTAGACTAAACTCTTTGTGTTCCGCATGAATAGGGTTTGTTCTGTCAGAGACTGACTTATCTCTGTAGAATGGAATGTGTGTGTGTGTGTGTGTGTGTGTGTGTGTGTGTGTGTGTGCGCGCCAGGGAGGGCTATGGAATGGAAAGGAAGTTGTTTAATTTGACAATATATTATTTCATTTTAAGGACTAGATTTTGAACTATAGTTCCTCTTTGTTTGTTTGGTTATACTCAATACTTCCTCTTTTTGTTATACTTTATATAGATTCTTTAGAAGTTGAAAACCAAAAGGTAAAATTATCATTGATGGCATACAGAATATTTAAAGCAAATATAACAAAATACAAAATACTACAGGGCCAAATTTAGGGCTGGGCGATTTGGCCTAAAATCAAAATCTCGATTAATTGAACATTTTAACCCGATTACGATTAATGAACGATTATTTTATTCATTAATAAAATTATATTTAATCATATTTAAATAATATTTATTTTTTTGCCCTCATAGTTCACTGACAAGTTTTGTACAGTAAATATGCTCACATATTACAAGTGAGAGATTTTTGAATGAAGGGTGCACACACTATCTACTATCTATGATTATTTATTGAACATCAGTGTTGAACAACTGAAATTAAAGCACACATTGCTTAAAACGAAAAGTCACATTTTTCTTAAATTAGTGAAAATAAATACACTTGCACTTTTGGAAACAAAATAAATTATTTATAAAATAATAATAAATATTAAAAGTAGAAAATAAGCAGTATCTTTTCTAAATAAAATTACTCTTGTATATCCTGTAAATACTTTTTACTGTATAAATACTGCTTAAGCTCTCCATCGACACGTCGGCGGAATAACATAGCCTATTGGAGCTGGGTTACGTGACTCCACACACAGTAGGGAAAGTAATTGAAATAATTGACCTGGAAAAATTTGATCGATTATAGGTTCTGAATGTCGATTTCGATTACTTTTCGATTAATCGCCCAGCCCTAGCCAAATTAATCTGCACATAAATGAGCTAATGCTACTACAGGATATAAATGAAGGCGGATGAATACAATGCTTGACCTTTGTAACAGCTCAGGGTATTTTGAGGACGACACAAAGAGGATCTGCAGTATTATCTGATAGCAACAGTTGGGAAAAAAAGTATATAAATATTTATTTATGACAAAACTGCTTTATAATTTAATAATGACAAAGTGGCAGTTTAACTGCTATCATCAGCTGCTCAAATACCTCAGCTTTGGTTGCTCTTTTTCAGTGAGGTTTAAAAAGAGCATTTCAGCATTTTCAGCCTTTTCTTTCACACTGTTAAAGTCAGAACTGTGGCTTTGTGTGAACTGTGGGATTGTGTCACATGTATAGCACGCTAACTAAATGATATTTAAATAGCTCACAGATACCGTTACTTTCAAATGAGAGGGAAGGAAATAACAAAATGTCACTAACCTTGAAACTATCTTTTTTTTTTTTTTAGTACATTCATATTGGAAATACATGCATACCAAAACCATGCTAGATTATCTACATGTATATTCCTGTTACGTATCATGGTTAATGTCAAATTCTGAATTTTAATCATGTAAATTTGTAACAAACTACTGCATGTGTTTCCACAGTTGTCTTCAGGATGTTGACTTGAAATCTGTTGTATTTAATAGTGCTGAGCAATGATTAATCATGATTAATCGCATTCAAAATAAAAGGTTTTGTTTATATGTGTGTGTGTGTAACAATACTGTGTATATTTATTATGTATATATAAAGACACACACATACAGTATATATTTTGAAAATATTTATATTCATATAATTGAAATTATATGTAAATATATTTAATATACAAACATAAAACTATGTATTATACAAACACACACACGTTATGTACACAAAAACTTTTATTTTGGATGCGATTAATCATTGCCCAGCACTAATATTTAAATATTAATCAGTGTTTACTGGGTATACATTTCAAATGAAATTCTCACTTGCAGGGAATTATTTAAATTGAAGTATAAGCCTAATATTCAAGATTTAAAGCTCAAAAGCCGTTTTTCTGTATTTAAGTATTTTATTATTAAAAAAGGGAGAACTAATAAAGGTTCTACCCCCCAAAATGTTTGTTCGTTTTCTTACTCATGCCCATTTTAAATGTTTAGTTTCCAGTGTGTTTTTACAGTTTAACAAAGAAGTTTTGTTTCCTGTGTTTTTCCTGTGGTTGTTTATTTTCTCGTTTTGGAGTCCAAGTGAGTCAGGTGAGCTAAAGGTGCCTTCCCAGGAGTTGACAGGCAGGGATACTCACCACTATATAATTTATTAGGGGCTCAAACATGTACTGCTGAAACCCTAGTTTTTCGTAAAGATTTTTATTCTTATTCTTCCATAAAACTGATCGTGCAGACCAAACCGTAAGACCTAGAAGAGCTGAAACTTGGTCAGATTGTAGTAGTATTGCTAGCTACTCAGATTCAAAAACTCGCCCCATAGGACCATGGTTACAGTGCTAAAAAGCTAAAATTTCAGATGTTTTTGGCCATAGGTCTTACACTGTTTGTCATAGACTCAGTTGTCTTATATCTTTGGAATCTTTTGGTCAAACCAAACAAATTTATTTCTCATTGATTTTTTTGCTGGAAGTCCAGTTTTCCATCATTTTGGATTTTCTTGAGAAATCTACGAAACTTGACATGCGGCATCTATAGACCCTCATGGCAAAAAGTTATGAAAAGAATTTCGATTTGTGATTCACGCTTGCAACAGAATGCCAAAATGTTTGAAGTAGGCAAGGCCACTTTTACTAAAATGGCTTTAACTATTAAAAGAAATTAGATATTTTCACCAAACTCAGAACACATATGAAACAATCTATGGTCAAATTACAAAATTTTGTGGCGCTATAATGGAAAATAAAACATGAAAATGGCTGTAACTATGCACCTATTGACTTGAAATTTGGCGTGCAGTGTTATTGTCCAAGGTCTTATTCATATGTACGAGGGCATTGGCGTATCTCGAAAAACATGGTCACCATCAGCCAATCAAATTTAAGCACCTATTAGAAGATCTTAACGAAGGCTGATCGGAACTAAACTCGATGGGCCTGTTTGGCTCATGGTTCTAGAGGTTTGTGTAAAATCTGAATAAAATTGGGTTTTACACCTCGGATCCACCTGTTTATGAACGCGGAAGTCTCGTCCAACTAGAGCGGTGCTTTACAATTTCGGTATCTGGTGTTTCTCAAATGAACATATTTTCAGAGCTGATAATATAAAGTTAAACCTGCACACATTATTATACTTAGTTAAATTGGAAAAGTTTCAATTCAGTTGATCTTTTTTACCCCCTTTTAAAATGGGTTTCTATGAAGACCGGAACACGAAAGCAACCAAACTCCATCATAGCTCCGCTCGTCGGTTACTCAAGAAAAAGGTTGGATATCACACGATTTTTCACACATATTAATATCATATGTTAGATCTCATTCTGAACAACTTTGCTTCTAGAACCACTGCTGCCAATGAAACAGTTTGTTAAATATTTGACATTATGTTAAAAAAGCTACTTTTTCTAACTCACCCTAGACGGTTAGTCCGATTTTCACCACAATTTATGCAGACCATCTTCAAATGGTCCTAACATAAAGTGGACAAAAGTTATTGAATAGACTCAAGGATTTCTGAAAAACACGCAAATAGATTTGATGAAGAGCTTGCCAAAATACACATGAAACTATAGCTCCTCAATGCTTTATTGCAGGGGTGCCCAACCCTGTTCCTGGAGATCTACCTTCCTGCAGAGTTTAGTTCCAACCCTGATCAAACACACCTGTCTGTAATCATCAAGCACTCCTTCAGATCTTAATTAGTTGGTTCAGGTGTGTTTGATCAGGGTTGGAGCTGAACTCTGCAGGAAGGTAGATCTTCAGGAACAGGGTTGAGAAACCCTTCTTTATTGTATTCAGACCAAACTTGGGGTGTGTCTCAATCAGCTACCTAGTTCAGTAGTCAGGCCACTGATTAGGGAGTCAGCCATTTTAAGGGCTGTCTCAATCGCCAATTGCTTCCAGTGCACTGGAACGTTCGCTCCCTGAAAAAATCCCATAATGCACCACAAATCTAGGGAGCAATTGTGCTCACTATGCTCCCTGGAAACCACATCACATTTCTGAAGCACAATAACCCACACTAGCCAACTCAATAAATGTAAAGACACGAGATGCTGAAGATTTGAAAAGACAAACCATTTTTTGAGTATATTTCAGCAAAATTACAAACCATTAGACAGGTAATGAACACATATAGACGGTTTCAACGGCAACAACATAAACAAACGTTACTGCGCATGAGCGCTTTTGTGGCCCAAACTTAACTTCCGGTAGACATCCAAATAGAATCAATAGGTGCGTTCGACTTCATGCGGCGCCGAAAGAAATCGGCTGCCGCCTTACAAAACAATGCATTCTGGTAAGATCATTTGTCCGACTTTGATCGGCGCTGCAGCCGCCTTTCGATCACGTGTGCCATCAAAGTACCGTGAGAGCAAAACGAGACCAGCCGCAGAGGTCAGGCGCTGCAGCTGCTTAAAACCGGCTGCGAAAGCCTTGATGACGACACACTTTATTCTCATTGGTCAGATTATGTGATGACAAGCACGACGTGTGCTGCGTGTTTTTCTTAAAAAAGTTAATGTATGTAATCAATCTTTATATAGAATATCTGATATTCAAACAAAACATTAATGATGAAAATGAAGATTAGGCGATATGGTAAATATATATTCTTATTGTATAAGAGTTAAAGTTTGGAAAAAAATTGTCAACCAGAGGCCGTTTTTTTAATGGATGCTTTGCTTCACTACACTGAATAAACTGCTTATATTTGAAAAATGTCCTATAGCTAACTACAAAACCAAGATACAAATAATAAACGTCATATTGCATTACATTAAAGTAACTCACATTTGATATGATCAACAAAAAAAGCAAAACGATTGTATAGAATAAATGATAGGGAAACGTTTTTCTTTTATTTATTTATCTCATGTAGTTTAATTTCTTAATTTTTCTTTATTCCTTTTTTGTGTATGTTTGGAATACAGTTTCATCCTCTATAAGTGTCCGACTTGACTGCCGTCTCTTTACTCCTCCCCCGACTGCAAGCGGCTGCTCTCGCCAGCCGGCGGCAGGCTAGTGTAGTGCATCTCGAACGCACCTAATAACAACAGCTAAGTCCTTCTAGAGTAGATTATTTTTTTAATAACAAGCGAAATATGTTGGCTGCGTAAAATTAGACTGATTTATTAAAAATGCAAACTCATTACTTCCCAGTAGGAGGTGCTTTAAGCACGAGAAACGAGGTTTCCCCGGTAATGGCTATAGACAAAGCAGCTCTTAATTTAAAAACGCTGCCTTATGCAGGATGAAATGAAAATGACATTTTCTAAAGACAGTCTTTCTTCAGAAATACAGTGATATAAAAACACCCACGCCTGGGTTTGATTTTTAAACGTGTATTACGTTTATTCAACGAAGTCTATTAACAGATTAATTAATTAGTCTATTAATTCCAATTTCCAATTGGAAAATCAGTCGGTTTTTATATCGTGGCAGGTCACCACAAATAAATAAATGTTTGGGAAACACATACCACAGCACAATAACCTGAAACCAACTTCATTACTCATTATTAGCTGCGTTTGTAGCCCGCGACACGAACCAGACAGATAAACAAACACAGACCGGAAGTTAACTTAGGTCCAGGCGCGTGCGCCCGATGAAACCGTCTATAGTTAACATTTATAATTAACGTAACAGAACAATGTGTTTAAAGAGAATAAAAATAACATTAAAAAGCGATTGCTCCTGCCTTTTTTTTTTTTAATTCCAGCAGTGAAGTTCTGCAATGTTGTCTGTTTACGCTGTATGTAATCATGTCACCAGAAATTAAGTATTCTCTGTTCCAACTTGCAGTGAGTCAGGGAACTTACCAGTGACTTAATTCATACACAATATACTCATTCACGAGCTAAGGAGCTGATTGAGACACACCCTTGGAGTTTGTTATGACAACCAAGTCCTGAGGTTACCTGCACAGATCTAGCACAGTGGCACCTAGTGGTCAGGAGATATGAAAAATGGCAAAATATATCTAAGCCTGATTCTGTGCATGTCCTCGTTACCCATAGTTAACCACACCACATCAATTTGGGAGCAGCGCCACCTATTGGTCAAAAGTGATAAATCATTAAATAATATTTCTACTGATTTTATTTATGATTTTTCAGCATTTTCAGATGAAATAGGCTTAACATGTCTATAATTGCTCAAGGGTTTGAAAATGCTTCAACCCTGCTGATTTCTGCTTGCAGCTATATTTATTATTATTATTTAAGTGAATC